>NW_027175170.1:368905-737811 GCF_028021215.1 Eschrichtius robustus
AGGAGATGAGAAATGAGGTGCGTATTAGAAACCTTTCAAAATCACACGGTGTACCATCTTCTGGGTTTCTCATGCATGTTTTCGATATAGGAAGATGCCCTTGAATCTGGAGATTTGGGACCCATGGGATGGGTACCAGGCAGTATTACTTTAAAGGGTCTGCGTTTGCTCACCCAACCTCACCCAACCTTTCAGCCCCAAGAGTGTCCACCCTTATGACTCATCCAGCTGTGGGTCTAGATATGGTCAATCCAGGTTGCATCACAGCCTCTGAACGAATTTTGTAAGAATTTCTCTCTATTTCACTGTCTTTGTTTTAGGGGTTTTTAAAAGTAATTTATTTTTATAATGGGGTTTAGCTGCTTTTCACGGCTGTGTTTACGCGGCTTTACACCCACTTGACTCACTTCCAGACAGATATCAATACATAGGTTTTAAGATTCTTACTAGTCACATATATTTTGTGCGGTGAATAGGGGGTGTTGAGTCCAGTTCACTGAGCAAGGAGTAGGTCTTGTCTATTACATATTGGGTGTATGGAACGGTATCTGAGCGAATTTGAAACCCTTGTTTTATGCCTCACCCCACCTCACCTTTCCCGTTAAGCAGCCATAGTGTGTTTTCTAAACGTGTGACTCTGTTCTGTTTTGTAATTCAGTTCAAGTGTAGCGGTTTTTACATTCCCTCTATAAGTGATAGCTTATGATAAGTGTCTTTTTCTGTGTGACTTATTTCACTTAGGATCGTCGTACCTAAATCCACTCATCTTGCTTCTACTAGCCTTATGACATTGATTTCATGTCTGAGTGATATTCCATTGTACATAAGGACCACAACTTCTTTATCCATTTTCCTCTTTCCTGGGATATTTAAGGTGTCATGAAGTGGAGGTTCTTGTCAACAGAGCAACCCTAAACTTTGGGCTGCCTGTGTCTTGCTGATTTTTAGTTTTCCCAGTTTATACGCCCATGTGTGGACGTGCCCTATGCTCCTAGAGCTGTGTTTTTTCGATGTTTCAGGACACACTGTACACCTCTCCAGAGTGGCTGTTGGCAATTTATATCCCGCCCATCAGCGTAGCAAGGCTGCCATTTCTCCATGGCCTGTCCTGCATTTCTGGTTTTGACACTTTTTGCAGCATGATCCTTTTGACCGCTGGGAAGCGAGACTTCTTTGTAGCGCTGATTTGCCTTTCCAGGTTGCTTGGTTGGCCAAAAAGGGCGTATGCGTTTTTTCCTGAATATATTCAGGAAAATACGCATACGCCCTTTTTGGCCAAGGGCATCATTGTCGACGTTTTGCCGCTTTTCATGTGCTTTAAAGGCGATTCGAATCTACCTCCTGAAATCTGTTTCCTGCAATTCTGCCTTGCTTTCAAATCCTCTTCGTTGCCTTCCCTCAATATATCTGTGGATGAGAGTTATCATTCATAACTCTGCGGGTTTCTGAATTGCAGTGTCCCTGAGCTCCATTTTTCAACTGGCTTTTTTGGGAGCTGGCCGCAAAAGCGCGGGATTGCCTCAGGCCCTATTCTGCTTCTGGGCGGCAGGCTTAGCCTGTGGTTAATTCTTCTTCCTGATGGGAAATAGAGTGACCTGTGCCTGTCCCAACACCTAGATCTAGTCTCTCATTGGTTGCCCCTCTTCCCGTTCATCCTCAGGACAAATTGCAACCTGTAGGGAACAGGAGCTTAAAGGTGCTGATTCTCCAAGTAGGGAGATTGCTAGTAAAGTAGCTGGAAAGGCGAACCCGAGCACAAGGAGATGAGAAATGAGGTGCGTATTAGAAACCTTTCAAAATCACATGGTGTACCATCTTCTGGGTTTCTCATGCATGTCTTTGATGTAGGAAGATGCCCTTGAACCTGGAGATTTGGGACCCATGGGATGGGTACCAGGCAGTATTACTTTAAAGGGTCTGCGTTTGCTCACCCAACCTCACCCAAACGTTCAGCCCCAAGAGTGTCCACCCTTATGTCTCATCCAGCTGTGGGTCTAGATATGGTCAATCCAGGTTGCATCACAGCCTCTGAACGAATTTTGTAACAATTTCTCTCTCTTTCACTGTCTTTGTTTTACGGGTTTTTAAAAGTAAATTATTTTTATAATGGGGTTTAGCTGCTTTTCACGGCTGTGTTTATGCGGCTTTACACCCACTTGACTCACTTCCAAACAGATATCAATACATAGGTTTTAAGATTCTTACTACTCACATATATTCTTGTGCGGTGAATAGGGGGTGTTGAGTCCAGTTCACTGAGCAAGGAGTAGGTCTTGTCTATTACATATTGGGTGTATGGAACGGTATCTGAGCGAATTTGAAACCCTTGTTTTATGCATCACCCCACCTCACCTTTCCCGTTAAGCAGGCATAGTGTGTTTTCTAAACGTGTGACTCTGTTCTGTTTTGTAATTCAGTTCAAGTGTAGCGGTTTTTACATTCCGTCTATAAGTGATAGCTTATGATAAGTGTCTTTTTCTGTGTGACTTATTTCACTTAGGATCGTCGTACCTAAATCCACTCATCTTGCTTCTACTAGCCTTATGACTTTGATTTCATGTCTGAGTGATATTCCATTGTACATAAGGACCACAACTTCTTTATCCATTTTCCTCTTTCCTGGGATATTTAAGGTGTCATGAAGTGGAGGTTCTTGTCAACAGAGCAGCCCTAAACTTTGGGGTGCCTGTGTCTTGCTGATTTTTAGTTTTCCCAATTTATACGCCCATGAGTGGACGTGCCCTATGCTCCCTAAGCTGTGTTTTTTCGATGTTTCAGGACACACCGTACACCTCTCCAGAGTGGCTGTTGGCAATTTACATCCCGCCCATCAGCGTAGCAAGGCTGCCATTTCTCCATGGCCTGTCCTGCATTTCTGGTTTTGACACTTTTTGCAGCATGACCCTTTTGACCGATGGGAAGCGAGACTTCTTTGTAGCGCTGATTTGCCTTTCCAGGTTGCTTGGTTGGCCAAAAAGGGCGTATGCGTTTTTTCTTGAATATATTCAGGAAAAAACGCATACGCCCTTTTTGGCCAAGGGCATCATTGTCGACGTTTTACCACTTTTCATGTGCTTTAAAGGCGATTCGAATCTACCTCCTGAAACCTGTTTCCTGCAATTCTGCCTTGCTTTCAAATCCTCTTCGTTGCCTTCCCTCAATATATCTGTGGATGGGAGTTATCATTTATAGCTCTGCGGGTTTGTGAATTGCAGTGTCCCTGAGCTCCATTTTTCAACTGGCTTTTTTGGGAGCTGGCCGCAAAAGCGCGGGATTGCCTCAGGCCCTCTTCTGCTTCTGGGCGGCAGGCTGAGCCTGTGGTTAATTCTTCTTCCTGATGGGAAAATAGAGTGACCTGTGCCTGTCCCAACACCTAGATCTAGTCTCTCATTGGTTGCCCCTCTTCCCGTTCATCCTCAGGACAAATTGCAACCTGTAGGGAACAGGAGCTTAAAGGTGCTGATTCTCCAAGTAGGGAGATTGCAAGTAAAGTAGCTGGAAAGGCGAACCCGAGCACAAGGAGATGAGAAATGAGGTGCGTATTAGAAACCTTTCAAAATCACACGGTGTACCATCTTCTGGATTTCTCATGCATGTTTTTGATGTAGGAAGATGCCCTTGAACCTGGAGATTTGGGACCCATGGGATGGGTACCAGGCAGTATTACTTTAAAGGGTCTGCGTTTGCTCACCCAACCTCACCCAAACTTTCAGCCCCAAGAGTGTCCACCCTTATGTCTCATCCAGCTGTGGGTCTAGATTTGGTCAATCCAGGTTGCATCACAGCCTCTGAACGAATTTTGTAACAATTTCTCTCTCTTTCACTGTCTTTGTTTTACGGGTTTTTAAAAGTAAATTTTTTTTATAATGGGGTTTAGCTGCTTTTCACGGCTGTGTTTATGCGGCTTTACACCCACTTGACTCACTTCCAGACAGATATCAATACATAGGTTTTAAGATTCTTACTACTCACATATATTCTTGTGCGGTGAATAGGGGGTGTTGAGTCCAGTTCACTGAGCAAGGAGTAGGTCTTGTCTATTACATATTGGGTGTATGGAACGGTATCTGAGCGAATTTGAAACCCTTGTTTTATGCCTCACCTCACCTCACCTTTCCCGTTAAGCAGGCATAGTGTGTTTTCTAAACGTGTGACTCTGTTCTGTTTTGTAATTCAGTTCAAGTGTAGCGGTTTTTACATTCCGTCTATAAGTGATAGCTTATGATAAGTGTCTTTTTCTGTGTGACTTATTTCACTTAGGATCGTCGTACCTAAATCCACTCATCTTGCTTCTACTAGCCTTATGACTTTGATTTCATGTCTGAGTGATATTCCATTGTACATAAGGACCACAACTTCTTTATCCATTTTCCTCTTTCCTGGGATATTTAAGGTGTCATGAAGTGGAGGTTCTTGTCAACAGAGCAACCCTAAACTTTGGGGTGCCTGTGACTTGCTGATTTTTAGTTTTCCCAATTTATACGCCCATGAGTGGACGTGCCCTATGCTCCCTAAGCTGTGTTTTTTCGATGTTTTAGGACACACCGTACACCTCTCCAGAGTGGCTGTTGGCAATTTACATCCGGCCCATCAGCGTAGCAAGGCTGCCATTTCTCCATGGCCTGTCCTGCATTTCTGGTTTTGACACTTTTTGCAGCATGACCCTTTTGACCGATGGGAAGCGAGACTTCTTTGTAGCGCTGATTTGCCTTTCCAGGTTGCTTGGTTGGCCAAAAAGGGCGTATGCGTTTTTTCCTGAATATATTCAGGAAAAAACACATACGCCCTTTTTGGCCAAGGGCATCATTGTCGACGTTTTACCACTTTTCATGTGCTTTAAAGGCGATTCGAATCTACCTCCTGAAACCTGTTTCCTGCAATTCTGCCTTGCTTTCAAATCCTCTTCGTTGCCTTCCCTCAATATATCTGTGGATGGGAGTTATCTTTTATAGCTCTGCGGGTTTGTGAATTGCAGTGTCCCTGAGCTCCATTTTTCAACTGGCTTTTTTGGGAGCTGGCCGCAAAAGCGCGGGATTGCCTCAGGCCCTATTCTGCTTCTGGGTTGCAGACTGAATCTGTGGTTAATTCTTCTTCCTGATGGGAAAATAGAGTGACCTGTGCCTGTCCCAACACCTAGATCTAGTCTCTCATTGGTTGCCCCTCTTCCCGTTCATCCTCAGGACAAATTGCAACCTGTAGGGAACAGGAGCTTAAAGGTGCTGATTCTCCAAGTAGGGAGATTGCTAGTAAAGTAGCTGGAAAGGCGAACCCGAGCACAAGGAGATGAGAAATGAGGTGCGTATTAGAAACCTTTCAAAATCACACGGTGTACCATCTTCTGGGTTTCTCATGCATGTTTTCGATATAGGAAGATGCCCTTGAATCTGGAGATTTGGGACAAATGGGATGGGTACCAGGCAGTATTACTTTAAAGGGTCTGCGTTTGCTCACCCAACCTCACCCAACCTTTCAGCCCCAAGAGTGTCCACCCTTATGACTCATCCAGCTGTGGGTCTAGATATGGTCAATCCAGGTTGCATCACAGCCTCTGAACGAATTTTGTAACAATTTCTCTCTCTTTCACTGTCTTTGTTTTACGGGTTTTTAAAAGTAATTTATATTTATAATGGGGTTTAGCTGCTTTTCACGGCTGTGTTTATGCGTCTTTACACCCACTTGACTCACTTCCAGACAGATATCAATACATAGGTATTAAGATTCTTACTAGTCACATATATTTTGTGCGGTGAATAGGGGGTGTTGAGTCCAGTTCACTGAGCAAGGAGTAGGTCTTGTCTATTACATATTGGGTGTATGGAACGGTATCTGAGCGAATTTGAAACCCTTGTTTTATGCATCACCCCACCTCACCTTTCCCGTTAAGCAGCCATAGTGTGTTTTCTAAACGTGTTACTCTGTTCTGTTTTGTAATTCAATTCAAGTGTAGCGGTTTTTACATTCCCTCTATAAGTGATAGCTTATGATAAGTGTCTTTTTCTGTGTGACTTATTTCACTTAGAATCATCGTACCTAAATACACTCATCTTGCTTCTACTAGCCTTATGACATTGATTTCATGTCTGAGTGATATTCCATTGTACATAAGGACCACAACTTCTTTATCCATTTTTCTCTTTCCTGGGATATTTAAGGTGTCATGAAGTGGAGGTTCTTGTCAACAGAGCAGCCCTAAACTTTGGGGTGCCTGTGTCTTGCTGATTTTTAGTTTTCCCAATTTATACGCCCATGAGTGGATGTGCCCTATGCTCCCTAAGCTGTGTTTTTTCGATGTTTCAGGACACACCGTACACTTCTCCAGAGTGGCTGTTGGCAATTTATATCCCGCCCATCAGCATAGCAAGGCTGCCATTTCTCCATGGCCTGTCCTGCATTTCTGGTTTTGACACTTTTTGCAGCATGACCCTTTTGACCGATGGGAAGCGAGACTTCTTTGTAGCGCTGATTAGCCTTTCCAGGTTGCTTGGTTGGCCAAACAGGGCGTATGCGTTTTTTCCTGAATATATTCAGGAAAAAACGCATACGCCCTGTTTGGCCAAGGGCATCATTGTCGACGTTTTGCCACTTTTCATGTGCTTTAAAGGCGATTCGAATCTACCTCCTGAAACCTGTTTCCTGCAATTCTGCCTTGCGTTCAAATCCTCTTCGTTGCCTTCCCTCAATATATCTGTGGATGAGAGTTATCATTTATAGATCTGCGGGTTTCTGAATTGCAGTGTCCCTGAGCTCCATTTTTCAACTGGCTTTTTTGGGAGCTGGCCGAAAAAGCGCAGGATTGCCTCAGGCCCTATTCTGCTTCTGGGCGGCAGGCTGAGCCTGTGGTTAATTCTTCTTCCCTATGGGAAAATAGAGTGACCTGTGCCTGTCCGAACACCTAGATCTAGTCTCTCATTGGTTGCCCCTCTTCCCGTTCATCCTCAGGACAAATTGCATCCTGTAGGGGACAGGAGCTTAAAGGTGCTGACTCTCCAAGTAGGGAGATTGCTAGTAAAGTAGCTGGAAAGGCGAACCCGAGCACAAGGAGATGAGAAATGAGGTGCGTATTAGAAACCTTTCAAAATCACACGGTGTACCATCTTCTGGGTTTCTCATGCATGTTTTCGATATAGGAAGATGCCCTTGAATCTGGAGATTTGGGACAAATGGGATGGGTACCAGGCAGTATTACTTTAAAGGGTCTGCGTTTGCTCACCCAACCTCACCCAACCTTTCAGCCCCAAGAGTGTCCACCCTTATGACTCATCCAGCTGTGGGTCTAGATATGGTCAATCCAGGTTGCATCACAGCCTCTGAACGAATTTTGTAACAATTTCTCTCTCTTTCACTGTCTTTGTTTTACGGGTTTTTAAAAGTAATTTATATTTATAATGGGGTTTAGCTGCTTTTCACGGCTGTGTTTATGCGTCTTTACACCCACTTGACTCACTTCCAGACAGATATCAATACATAGGTATTAAGATTCTTACTAGTCACATATATTTTGTGCGGTGAATAGGGGGTGTTGAGTCCAGTTCACTGAGCAAGGAGTAGGTCTTGTCTATTACATATTGGGTGTATGGAACGGTATCTGAGCGAATTTGAAACCCTTGTTTTATGCATCACCCCACCTCACCTTTCCCGTTAAGCAGCCATAGTGTGTTTTCTAAACGTGTTACTCTGTTCTGTTTTGTAATTCAATTCAAGTGTAGCGGTTTTTACATTCCCTCTATAAGTGATAGCTTATGATAAGTGTCTTTTTCTGTGTGACTTATTTCACTTAGAATCATCGTACCTAAATACACTCATCTTGCTTCTACTAGCCTTATGACATTGATTTCATGTCTGAGTGATATTCCATTGTACATAAGGACCACAACTTCTTTATCCATTTTTCTCTTTCCTGGGATATTTAAGGTGTCATGAAGTGGAGGTTCTTGTCAACAGAGCAGCCCTAAACTTTGGGGTGCCTGTGTCTTGCTGATTTTTAGTTTTCCCAATTTATACGCCCATGAGTGGATGTGCCCTATGCTCCCTAAGCTGTGGTTTTTCGATGTTTCAGGACACACCGTACACTTCTCCAGAGTGGCTGTTGGCAATTTATATCCCGCCCATCAGCATAGCAAGGCTGCCATTTCTCCATGGCCTGTCCTGCATTTCTGGTTTTGACACTTTTTGCAGCATGACCCTTTTGACCGATGGGAAGCGAGACTTCTTTGTAGCGCTGATTAGCCTTTCCAGGTTGCTTGGTTGGCCAAACAGGGCGTATGCGTTTTTTCCTGAATATATTCAGGAAAAACCGCATACGCCCTGTTTGGCCAAGGGCATCATTGTCGACGTTTTGCCGCTTTTCATGTGCTTTAAAGGCGATTCGAATCTACCTCCTGAAACCTGTTTCCTGCAATTCTGCCTTGCGTTCAAATCCTCTTCGTTGCCTTCCCTCAATATATCTGTGGATGAGAGTTATCATTTATAGATCTGCGGGTTTCTGAATTGCAGTGTCCCTGAGCTCCATTTTTCAACTGGCTTTTTTGGGAGCTGGCCGAAAAAGCGCGGGATTGCCTCAGGCCCTATTCTGCTTCTGGGCGGCAGGCTGAGCCTGTGGTTAATTCTTCTTCCCTATGGGAAAATAGAGTGACCTGTGCCTGTCCGAACACCTAGATCTAGTCTCTCATTGGTTGCCCCTCTTCCCGTTCATCCTCAGGACAAATTGCAACCTGTAGGGAACAGGAGCTTAAAGGTGCTGACTCTCCAAGTAGGGAGATTGCTAGTAAAGTAGCTGGAAAGGCGAACCCGAGCACAAGGAGATGAGAAATGAGGTGCGTATTAGAAACCTTTCAAAATCACACGGTGTACCATCTTCTGGGTTTCTCATGCATGTTTTCGATGTAGGAAGATGCCCTTGAACCTGGAGATTTGGGACTCATGGGATGGGTACCAGGCAGTATTACTTTAAAGGGTCTGCGTTTGCTCACCCAACCTCACCGAACATTTCAGCTCCAAGAGTGTCCACCCTTATGTCTCATCCAGCTGTGGGTCTAGATTTGGTCATTCCAGGTTGCATCACAGCCTCTGAACGAATTTTGTAAGAATTTCTCTCTCTTTCACTGTCTTTGTTTTACGGATTTTTAAAAGTAATTTATTTTTATAATGGGGTTTATCTGCTTTTCACAGCTGTGTTTATGCGGCTTTACACCCACTTGACTCACTTCCAGACAGATATCAATACATAGGTTTTAAGATTCTTACTAGTCACATATATTCTTGTGTGGTGAATAGGGGGTGTTGAGTCCAGTTCACTGAGCAAGGAGTATGTCTTGTCTATTACATATTGGGTGTATGGAACGGTATCTGAGCGAATTTGAAACCCTTGTTTTATGCATCACCCCACCTCACCTTTCCCGCTCAGCAGCCATAGTGTGTTTTCTAAACGTGTGACTCTGTTCTGTTTTGTAATTCAGTTCAAGTGTAGCGGTTTTTACATTCCCTCTATAAGTGATAGCTTATGATAAGTGTCTTTTTCTGTGTGACTTATTTCACTTAGAATCATCGTACCTAAATCCACTCATCTTGCTTCTACTAGCCTTATGACATTGATTTCATGTCTGAGTGATATTCCAATGTACATAAGGACCACAACTTCTTTATCCATTTTCCTCTTTCCTGGGATATTTAAGGTGTCATGAAGTGGAGGTTCTTGTCAACAGAGCAGCCCTAAACTTTGGGGTGCCTGTGTCTTGCTGATTTTTAGTTTTCCCAATTTATACGCCCATGAGTGGACGTGCCCTATGCTCCCTAAGCTGTGTTTTTTCGATGTTTCAGGACACACCGTACACTTCTCCAGAGTGGCTGTTGGCAATTTACATCCCGCCCATCAGCGTAGCAAGGCTGCCATTTCTCCATGGCCTGTCCTGCATTTCTGGTTTTGACACTTTTTGCAGCATGACCCTTTTGACCGATGGGAAGCGAGACTTCTTTGTAGCGCTGATTAGCCTTTCCAGGTTGATTGGTTGGCCAAACAGGGCGTATGAGTTTTTTCCTGAATATATTCAGGAAAAAAAGCATACGCCCTGTTTGGCCAAGGGCATCATTGTCAACGTTTTGCCGCTTTTCATGTGCTTTAAAGGCGATTCGAATCTACCTCCTGAAACCTGTTTCCTGCAATTCTGCCTTGCTTTCAAATCCTCTTCGTTGCCTTCCCTCAATATATCTGTGGATGGGAGTTATCTTTTATAGCTCTGCGGGTTTGTGAATTGCAGTGTCCCTGAGCTCCATTTTTCAACTGGCTTTTTTGGGAGCTGGCCGCAAAAGCGCGGGATTGCCTCAGGCCCTATTCTGCTTCTGGGTTGCAGACTGAATCTGTGGTTAATTCTTCTTCCTGATGGGAAAATAGAGTGACCTGTGCCTGTCCCAACACCTAGATCTAGTCTCTCATTGGTTGCCCCTCTTCCCGTTCATCCTCAGGACAAATTGCAACCTGTAGGGAACAGGAGCTTAAAGGTGCTGATTCTCCAAGTAGGGAGATTGCTAGTAAAGTAGCTGGAAAGGCGAACCCGAGCACAAGGAGATGAGAAATGAGGTGCGTATTAGAAACCTTTCAAAATCACACGGTGTACCATCTTCTGGGTTTCTCATGCATGTTTTCGATATAGGAAGATGCCCTTGAATCTGGAGATTTGGGACAAATGGGATGGGTACCAGGCAGTATTACTTTAAAGGGTCTGCGTTTGCTCACCCAACCTCACCCAACCTTTCAGCCCCAAGAGTGTCCACCCTTATGACTCATCCAGCTGTGGGTCTAGATATGGTCAATCCAGGTTGCATCACAGCCTCTGAACGAATTTTGTAACAATTTCTCTCTCTTTCACTGTCTTTGTTTTACGGGTTTTTAAAAGTAATTTATATTTATAATGGGGTTTAGCTGCTTTTCACGGCTGTGTTTATGCGTCTTTACACCCACTTGACTCACTTCCAGACAGATATCAATACATAGGTATTAAGATTCTTACTAGTCACATATATTTTGTGCGGTGAATAGGGGGTGTTGAGTCCAGTTCACTGAGCAAGGAGTAGGTCTTGTCTATTACATATTGGGTGTATGGAACGGTATCTGAGCGAATTTGAAACCCTTGTTTTATGCATCACCCCACCTCACCTTTCCCGTTAAGCAGCCATAGTGTGTTTTCTAAACGTGTTACTCTGTTCTGTTTTGTAATTCAATTCAAGTGTAGCGGTTTTTACATTCCCTCTATAAGTGATAGCTTATGATAAGTGTCTTTTTCTGTGTGACTTATTTCACTTAGAATCATCGTACCTAAATACACTCATCTTGCTTCTACTAGCCTTATGACATTGATTTCATGTCTGAGTGATATTCCATTGTACATAAGGACCACAACTTCTTTATCCATTTTTCTCTTTCCTGGGATATTTAAGGTGTCATGAAGTGGAGGTTCTTGTCAACAGAGCAGCCCTAAACTTTGGGGTGCCTGTGTCTTGCTGATTTTTAGTGTTCCCAATTTATACGCCCATGAGTGGATGTGCCCTATGCTCCCTAAGCTGTGTTTTTTCGATGTTTCAGGACACACCGTACACTTCTCCAGAGTGGCTGTTGGCAATTTATATCCCGCCCATCAGCATAGCAAGGCTGCCATTTCTCCATGGCCTGTCCTGCATTTCTGGTTTTGACACTTTTTGCACCATGACCCTTTTGACCGATGGGAAGCGAGACTTCTTTGTAGCGCTGATTAGCCTTTCCAGGTTGCTTGGTTGGCCAAACAGGGCGTATGCGTTTTTTCCTGAATATATTCAGGAAAAAACGCATACGCCCTGTTTGGCCAAGGGCATCATTGTCGACGTTTTGCCACTTTTCATGTGCTTTAAAGGCGATTCGAATCTACCTCCTGAAACCTGTTTCCTGCAATTCTGCCTTGCGTTCAAATCCTCTTCGTTGCCTTCCCTCAATATATCTGTGGATGAGAGTTATCATTTATAGATCTGCGGGTTTCTGAATTGCAGTGTCCCTGAGCTCCATTTTTCAACTGGCTTTTTTGGGAGCTGGCCGCAAAAGCGCGGGATTGCCTCAGGCCCTATTCTGCTTCTGGGCGGCAGGCTGAGCCTGTGGTTAATTCTTCTTCCCGATGGGAAAATAGAGTGGCCTGTGCCTGTCCGAACACCTAGATCTAGTCTCTCATTGGTTGCCCCTCTTCCCGTTCATCCTCAGGACAAATTGCAACCTGTAGGGAACAGGAGCTTAAAGGTGCTGACTCTCCAAGTAGGGAGATTGCTAGTAAAGTATCTGGAAAGGCGAACCCGAGCACAAGGAGATGAGAAATGAGGTGCATATTAGAAACCTTTCAAAATCACACGGTGTACCATCTTCTTGGTTTCTCATGCATGTTTTCGATATAGGAAGATGCCCTTGAACCTGGAGATTTGGGACCCATGGGATGGGTACCAGGCAGTATTACTTTAAAGGGTCTGCGTTTGCTCACCCAACCTCACCCAACCTTTCAGCCCCAAGAGTGTCCACCCTTATGTCTCATCCACCTGTGGGTCTAGATATGGTCAATCCAGGTTGCATCACAGCCTCTGAACGAATTGTGTAAGAATTTCTCTCTCTTTCACTGTCTTTGTTTTACGGGTTTTTAAAAGTAATTTATTTTTATAATGGGGTTTAGCTGCTTTTCACGGCTGTGTTTATGCGGCTTTACACCCACTTGACTCACTTCCAGACAGATATCAATACATAGGTTTTAAGATTCTTACTAGTCACATATATTCTTGTGCGGTGAATAGGGGGTGTTGAGTCCAGTTCACTGAGCAAGGAGTAGGTCTTGTCTATTACATATTGGGTGTATGGAACGGTATCTGAGCGAATTTGAAACCCTTGTTTTATGCCTCACCTCACCTCACCTTTCCCGTTAAGCAGCCATAGTGTGTTTTCTAAACGTGTGACTCTGTTCTGTTTTGTAATTCAGTTCAAGTGTAGCGGTTTTTACATTCCCTCTATAAGTGATAGCTTATGATAAGTGTCTTTTTCTGTGTGCCTTATTTCACTTAGAATCGTCGTACCTAAATCCACTCATCTTGCTTCTACTAGCCTTATGACATTGATTTCATGTCTGAGTGATATTCCATTGTACATAAGGACCACAACTTCTTTATCCATTTTTCTCTTTCCTGGGATATTTAAGGTGTCATGAAGTGGAGGTTCTTGTCAACAGAGCAGCCCTAAATTTTGGGGTGCCTGTGTCTTGCTGATTTTTAGTTTTCCCAATTTATACGCCCATGAGTGGACGTGCCCTATGCTCCCTAAGCTGTGTTTTTTCGATGTTTCAGGACACACCGTACACTTCTCCAGAGTGGCTGTTGGCAATTTACATCCCGCCCATCAGCGTAGCAAGGCTGCCATTTCCCCATGGCTTGTCCTGCATTTCTGGTTTTGACAAATTTTGCAGCATGACCCTTTTGACCGATGGGAAGCGAGACTTCTTTGTAGCGCTGATTAGCCTTTCCAGGTTGCTTGGTTGGCCAAAGAGGGCGTATGCGTTTTTTCCTGAATATATTCAGGAAAAAACGCATACGCCCTCTTTGGCCAAGGGCATCATTGTCGACGTTTTGCCACTTTTCATGTGATTTAAAGACAATTCGAATCTACCTCCTGAAACCTGTTTCCTGAAATTCTGCCTTGCTTTCAAATCCTCTTCGTTGCCTTCCCTCAATATATCTGTGGATGAGAGTTATCATTTATAGCTCTGCGGGTTTGTGAATTGCAGAGTCCCTGAGCTCCATTTTTCAACTGGCTTTTTTGGGAGCTGGCCGCAAAAGCGCGGGATTGCCTCAGGCCCTATTCTGCTTCTGGGCGGCAGGCTGAGCCTGTGGTTAATTCTTCTTCCTGATGGGAAAATAGAGTGGCCTGTGCCTGTCCCAACACCTAGATCTAGTCTCTCATTGGTTGCCCCTCTTCCCGTTCATCCTCAGGACAAATTGCATCCTGTAGGGGACAGGAGCTTAAAGGTGCTGATTCTCCAAGTAGGGAGATTGCTAGTAAAGTAGCTGGAAAGGCGAACCCGAGCACAAGGAGATGAGAAATGAGGTGCGTATTAGAAACCTTTCAAAATCACACGGTGTACCATCTTCTGGGTTTCTCATGCATGTTTTCGATGTAGGAAGATGCCCTTGAACCTGGAGATTTGGGACTCATGGGATGGGTACCAGGCAGTATTACTTTAAAGGGTCTGCGTTTGCTCACCCAACCTCACCGAACATTTCAGCTCCAAGAGTGTCCACCCTTATGTCTCATCCAGCTGTGGGTCTAGATTTGGTCATTCCAGGTTGCATCACAGCCTCTGAACGAATTTTGTAAGAATTTCTCTCTCTTTCACTGTCTTTGTTTTACGGATTTTTAAAAGTAATTTATTTTTATAATGGGGTTTATCTGCTTTTCACAGCTGTGTTTATGCGGCTTTACACCCACTTGACTCACTTCCAGACAGATATCAATACATAGGTTTTAAGATTCTTACTAGTCACATATATTCTTGTGTGGTGAATAGGGGGTGTTGAGTCCAGTTCACTGAGCAAGGAGTAGGTCTTGTCTATTACATATTGGGTGTATGGAACGGTATCTGAGCGAATTTGAAACCCTTGTTTTATGCATCACCCCACCTCACCTTTCCCGCTCAGCAGCCATAGTGTGTTTTCTAAACGTGTGACTCTGTTCTGTTTTGTAATTCAGTTCAAGTGTAGCGGTTTTTACATTCCCTCTATAAGTGATAGCTTATGATAAGTGTCTTTTTCTGTGTGACTTATTTCACTTAGAATCATCGTACCTAAATCCACTCATCTTGCTTCTACTAGCCTTATGACATTGATTTCATGTCTGAGTGATATTCCAATGTACATAAGGACCACAACTTCTTTATCCATTTTCCTCTTTCCTGGGATATTTAAGGTGTCATGAAGTGGAGGTTCTTGTCAACAGAGCAGCCCTAAACTTTGGGGTGCCTGTGTCTTGCTGATTTTTAGTTTTCCCAATTTATACGCCCATGAGTGGACGTGCCCTATGCTCCCTAAGCTGTGTTTTTTCGATGTTTCAGGACACACCGTACACTTCTCCAGAGTGGCTGTTGGCAATTTACATCCCGCCCATCAGCGTAGCAAGGCTGCCATTTCTCCATGGCCTGTCCTGCATTTCTGGTTTTGACACTTTTTGCAGCATGACCCTTTTGACCGATGGGAAGCGAGACTTCTTTGTAGCGCTGATTAGCCTTTCCAGGTTGATTGGTTGGCCAAACAGGGCGTATGAGTTTTTTCCTGAATATATTCAGGAAAAAAAGCATACGCCCTGTTTGGCCAAGGGCATCATTGTCAACGTTTTGCCGCTTTTCATGTGCTTTAAAGGCGATTCGAATCTACCTCCTGAAACCTGTTTCCTGCAATTCTGCCTTGCTTTCAAATCCTCTTCGTTGCCTTCCCTCAATATATCTGTGGATGGGAGTTATCTCTTATAGCTCTGCGGGTTTGTGAATTGCAGTGTCCCTGAGCTCCATTTTTCAACTGGCTTTTTTGGGAGCTGGCCGCAAAAGCGCGGGATTGCCTCAGGCCCTATTCTGCTTCTGGGTTGCAGACTGAATCTGTGGTTAATTCTTCTTCCTGATGGGAAAATAGAGTGACCTGTGCCTGTCCCAACACCTAGATCTAGTCTCTCATTGGTTGCCCCTCTTCCCGTTCATCCTCAGGACAAATTGCAACCTGTAGGGAACAGGAGCTTAAAGGTGCTGATTCTCCAAGTAGGGAGATTGCTAGTAAAGTAGCTGGAAAGGCGAACCCGAGCACAAGGAGATGAGAAATGAGGTGCGTATTAGAAACCTTTCAAAATCACACGGTGTACCATCTTCTGGGTTTCTCATGCATGTTTTCGATATAGGAAGATGCCCTTGAATCTGGAGATTTGGGACAAATGGGATGGGTACCAGGCAGTATTACTTTAAAGGGTCTGCGTTTGCTCACCCAACCTCACCCAACCTTTCAGCCCCAAGAGTGTCCACCCTTATGACTCATCCAGCTGTGGGTCTAGATATGGTCAATCCAGGTTGCATCACAGCCTCTGAACGAATTTTGTAACAATTTCTCTCTCTTTCACTGTCTTTGTTTTACGGGTTTTTAAAAGTAATTTATATTTATAATGGGGTTTAGCTGCTTTTCACGGCTGTGTTTATGCGTCTTTACACCCACTTGACTCACTTCCAGACAGATATCAATACATAGGTATTAAGATTCTTACTAGTCACATATATTTTGTGCGGTGAATAGGGGGTGTTGAGTCCAGTTCACTGAGCAAGGAGTAGGTCTTGTCTATTACATATTGGGTGTATGGAACGGTATCTGAGCGAATTTGAAACCCTTGTTTTATGCATCACCCCACCTCACCTTTCCCGTTAAGCAGCCATAGTGTGTTTTCTAAACGTGTTACTCTGTTCTGTTTTGTAATTCAATTCAAGTGTAGCGGTTTTTACATTCCCTCTATAAGTGATAGCTTATGATAAGTGTCTTTTTCTGTGTGACTTATTTCACTTAGAATCATCGTACCTAAATACACTCATCTTGCTTCTACTAGCCTTATGACATTGATTTCATGTCTGAGTGATATTCCATTGTACATAAGGACCACAACTTCTTTATCCATTTTTCTCTTTCCTGGGATATTTAAGGTGTCATGAAGTGGAGGTTCTTGTCAACAGAGCAGCCCTAAACTTTGGGGTGCCTGTGTCTTGCTGATTTTTAGTGTTCCCAATTTATACGCCCATGAGTGGATGTGCCCTATGCTCCCTAAGCTGTGTTTTTTCGATGTTTCAGGACACACCGTACACTTCTCCAGAGTGGCTGTTGGCAATTTATATCCCGCCCATCAGCATAGCAAGGCTGCCATTTCTCCATGGCCTGTCCTGCATTTCTGGTTTTGACACTTTTTGCACCATGACCCTTTTGACCGATGGGAAGCGAGACTTCTTTGTAGCGCTGATTAGCCTTTCCAGGTTGCTTGGTTGGCCAAACAGGGCGTATGCGTTTTTTCCTGAATATATTCAGGAAAAAACGCATACGCCCTGTTTGGCCAAGGGCATCATTGTCGACGTTTTGCCACTTTTCATGTGCTTTAAAGGCGATTCGAATCTACCTCCTGAAACCTGTTTCCTGCAATTCTGCCTTGCGTTCAAATCCTCTTCGTTGCCTTCCCTCAATATATCTGTGGATGAGAGTTATCATTTATAGATCTGCGGGTTTCTGAATTGCAGTGTCCCTGAGCTCCATTTTTCAACTGGCTTTTTTGGGAGCTGGCCGAAAAAGCGCAGGATTGCCTCAGGCCCTATTCTGCTTCTGGGCGGCAGGCTGAGCCTGTGGTTAATTCTTCTTCCCTATGGGAAAATAGAGTGACCTGTGCCTGTCCGAACACCTAGATCTAGTCTCTCATTGGTTGCCCCTCTTCCCGTTCATCCTCAGGACAAATTGCAACCTGTAGGGAACAGGAGCTTAAAGGTGCTGACTCTCCAAGTAGGGAGATTGCTAGTAAAGTATCTGGAAAGGCGAACCCGAGCACAAGGAGATGAGAAATGAGGTGCATATTAGAAACCTTTCAAAATCACACGGTGTACCATCTTCTTGGTTTCTCATGCATGTTTTCGATATAGGAAGATGCCCTTGAACCTGGAGATTTGGGACCCATGGGATGGGTACCAGGCAGTATTACTTTAAAGGGTCTGCGTTTGCTCACCCAACCTCACCCAACCTTTCAGCCCCAAGAGTGTCCACCCTTATGTCTCATCCACCTGTGGGTCTAGATATGGTCAATCCAGGTTGCATCACAGCCTCTGAACGAATTGTGTAAGAATTTCTCTCTCTTTCACTGTCTTTGTTTTACGGGTTTTTAAAAGTAATTTATTTTTATAATGGGGTTTAGCTGCTTTTCACGGCTGTGTTTATGCGGCTTTACAACCACTTGACTCACTTCCAGACAGATATCAATACATAGGTTTTAAGATTCTTACTAGTCACATATATTCTTGTGCGGTGAATAGGGGGTGTTGAGTCCAGTTCACTGAGCAAGGAGTAGGTCTTGTCTATTACATATTGGGTGTATGGAACGGTATCTGAGCGAATTTGAAACCCTTGTTTTATGCCTCACCTCACCTCACCTTTCCCGTTAAGCAGCCATAGTGTGTTTTCTAAACGTGTGACTCTGTTCTGTTTTGTAATTCAGTTCAAGTGTAGCGGTTTTTACATTCCCTCTATAAGTGATAGCTTATGATAAGTGTCTTTTTCTGTGTGCCTTATTTCACTTAGAATCGTCGTACCTAAATCCACTCATCTTGCTTCTACTAGCCTTATGACATTGATTTCATGTCTGAGTGATATTCCATTGTACATAAGGACCACAACTTCTTTATCCATTTTTCTCTTTCCTGGGATATTTAAGGTGTCATGAAGTGGAGGTTCTTGTCAACAGAGCAGCCCTAAATTTTGGGGTGCCTGTGTCTTGCTGATTTTTAGTTTTCCCAATTTATACGCCCATGAGTGGACGTGCCATATGCTCCCTAAGCTGTGTTTTTTCGATGTTTCAGGACACACCGTACACTTCTCCAGAGTGGCTGTTGGCAATTTACATCCCGCCCATCAGCGTAGCAAGGCTGCCATTTCCCCATGGCTTGTCCTGCATTTCTGGTTTTGACAAATTTTGCAGCATGACCCTTTTGACCGATGGGAAGCGAGACTTCTTTGTAGCGCTGATTAGCCTTTCCAGGTTGCTTGGTTGGCCAAAGAGGGCGTATGCGTTTTTTCCTGAATATATTCAGGAAAAAACGCATACGCCCTCTTTGGCCAAGGGCATCATTGTCGACGTTTTGCCACTTTTCATGTGATTTAAAGGCGAATCGAATCTACCTCCTGAAACCTGTTTCCTGAAATTCTGCCTTGCTTTCAAATCCTCTTCGTTGCCTTCCCTCAATATATCTGTGGATGAGAGTTATCATTTATAGCTCTGCGGGTTTGTGAATTGCAGAGTCCCTGAGCTCCATTTTTCAACTGGCTTTTTTGGGAGCTGGCCGCAAAAGCGCGGGATTGCCTCAGGCCCTATTCTGCTTCTGGGCGGCAGGCTGAGCCTGTGGTTAATTCTTCTTCCTGATGGGAAAATAGAGTGGCCTGTGCCTGTCCCAACACCTAGATCTAGTCTCTCATTGGTTGCCCCTCTTCCCGTTCATCCTCAGGACAAATTGCATCCTGTAGGGGACAGGAGCTTAAAGGTGCTGATTCTCCAAGTAGGGAGATTGCTAGTAAAGTAGCTGGAAAGGCGAACCCGAGCACAAGGAGATGAGAAATGAGGTGCGTATTAGAAACCTTTCAAAATCACACGGTGTACCATCTTCTGGGTTTCTCATGCATGTTTTCGATGTAGGAAGATGCCCTTGAACCTGGAGATTTGGGACTCATGGGATGGGTACCAGGCAGTATTACTTTAAAGGGTCTGCGTTTGCTCACCCAACCTCACCGAACATTTCAGCTCCAAGAGTGTCCACCCTTATGTCTCATCCAGCTGTGGGTCTAGATTTGGTCATTCCAGGTTGCATCACAGCCTCTGAACGAATTTTGTAAGAATTTCTCTCTCTTTCACTGTCTTTGTTTTACGGATTTTTAAAAGTAATTTATTTTTATAATGGGGTTTATCTGCTTTTCACAGCTGTGTTTATGCGGCTTTACACCCACTTGACTCACTTCCAGACAGATATCAATACATAGGTTTTAAGATTCTTACTAGTCACATATATTCTTGTGTGGTGAATAGGGGGTGTTGAGTCCAGTTCACTGAGCAAGGAGTAGGTCTTGTCTATTACATATTGGGTGTATGGAACGGTATCTGAGCGAATTTGAAACCCTTGTTTTATGCATCACCCCACCTCACCTTTCCCGCTCAGCAGCCATAGTGTGTTTTCTAAACGTGTGACTCTGTTCTGTTTTGTAATTCAGTTCAAGTGTAGCGGTTTTTACATTCCCTCTATAAGTGATAGCTTATGATAAGTGTCTTTTTCTGTGTGACTTATTTCACTTAGAATCATCGTACCTAAATCCACTCATCTTGCTTCTACTAGCCTTATGACATTGATTTCATGTCTGAGTGATATTCCATTGTACATAAGGACCACAACTTCTTTATCCATTTTCCTCTTTCCTGGGATATTTAAGGTGTCATGAAGTGGAGGTTCTTGTCAACAGAGCAGCCCTAAACTTTGGGGTGCCTGTGTCTTGCTGATTTTTAGTTTTCCCAATTTATACGCCCATGAGTGGACGTGCCCTATGCTCCCTAAGCTGTGTTTTTTCGATGTTTCAGGACACACCGTACACTTCTCCAGAGTGGCTGTTGGCAATTTACATCCCGCCCATCAGCGTAGCAAGGCTGCCATTTCTCCATGGCCTGTCCTGCATTTCTGGTTTTGACACTTTTTGCAGCATGACCCTTTTGACCGATGGGAAGCGAGACTTCTTTGTAGCGCTGATTAGCCTTTCCAGGTTGATTGGTTGGCCAAACAGGGCGTATGAGTTTTTTCCTGAATATATTCAGGAAAAAAAGCATACGCCCTGTTTGGCCAAGGGCATCATTGTCGACGTTTTGCCGCTTTTCATGTGCTTTAAAGGCGATTCGAATCTACCTCCTGAAATCTGTTTCCTGCAATTCTGCCTTGCTTTCAAATCCTCTTCGTTGTCTTCCCTCAATATATCTGTGGATGAGAGTTATCATTCATAACTCTGCGGTTTTCTGAATTGCAGTGTCCCTGAGCTCCATTTTTCAACTGGCTTTTTTGGGAGCTGGCCGCAAAAGCGCGGGATTGCCTCAGGCCCTATTCTGCTTCTGGGCGGCAGGCTTAGCCTGTGGTTAATTCTTCTTCCTGATGGGAAATAGAGTGACCTGTGCCTGTCCCAACACCTAGATCTAGTCTCTCATTGGTTGCCCCTCTTCCCGTTCATCCTCAGGACAAACTGCAACCTGTAGGGAACAGGAGCTTAAAGGTGCTGATTCTCCAAGTAGGGAGATTGCTTAGTAAAGTAGCTGGAAAGGCGAACCCGAGCACAAGGAGATGAGAAATGAGGTGCGTATTAGAAACCTTTCAAAATCACACGGTGTACCATCTTCTGGGTTTCTCATGCATGTTTTCGATGTAGGAAGATGCCCTTGAACCTGGAGATTTGGGACCCATGGGATGGGTACCAGGCAGTATTACTTTAAAGGGTCTGCGTTTGCTCACCCAACCTCACCCAACCTTTCAGCCCCAAGAGTGTCCACCCTTATGTCTCATCCAGCTCTGGGTCTAGATATGGTCAATCCAGGTTGCATCACAGCCTCTGAACGAATTTTGTAAGAATTTCTCTCTCTTTCACTGTCTTTGTTTTACGGGTTTTTAAAAGTAATTTATTTTTATAATGGGGTTTAGCTGCTTTTCACGGCTGTGTTTATGCGGCTTTACACACACTTGACTCACTTCCAGACAGATATCAATACATAGGTTTTAAGATTCTTACTAGTCACATATATTCTTGTGCGGTGAATAGGGGGTGTTGAGTCCAGTTCACTGAGCAAGGAGTAGGTCTTGTCTATTACATATTGGGTGTATGGTACGGTATCTGAGCGAATTTGAACCCCTTGTTTTATGCATCACCCCACCTCACCTTTCCCGTTAAGCAGCCATAGTGTGTTTTCTAAACGTGTGACTATGTTCTGTTTTGTAATTCAGTTCAAGTGTAGCGTTTTTTACATTCCCTCTATAAGTGATAGCTTATGATAAGTGTCTTTTTCTGTGTGACTTATTTCACTTAGGATCATCGTACCTAAATCCACTCATCTTGCTTCTACTAGCCTTATGACATTGATTTCATGTCTGAGTGATATTCCATTGTACATAAGGACCACAACTTCTTTATCCATTTTTCTCTTTCCTGGGATATTTAAGGTGTCATGAAGTGGAGGTTCTTGTCAACAGAGCAGCCCTAAACTTTGGGGTGCCTGTGTCTTGCTGATTTTTAGTTTTCCCAATATATACGCCCATTAGAGGACGTGCCCTATGCTCCCTAAGCTGTGTTTTTTCGATGTTTCAGGACACACCGTACACTTCTCCAGAGTGGCTGTTGGCAATTTACATCCCGTCCATCAGGGTAGCAAGGCTGCCATTTCTCCATGGCCTGTCCTGCATTTCTGGTTTTGACACTTTTTGCAGCATGGCCCTTTTGACCGATGGGAAGCGAGACTTCTTTGTAGCGCTGATTAGCCTTTCCAGGTTGCTTGGTTGGCCAAACAGGGCGTATGCGTTTTTTCCTGAATATATTCAGGAAAAAACGCATACGCCCTCTTTGGCCAAGGGCATCATTGTCGACGTTTTGCCACTTATCATGTGATTTAAAGGCGATTCGAATCTACCTCCTGAAACCTGTTTCCTGAAATTCTGCCTTGCTTTCAAATCCTCTTCGTTGCCTTCCCTCAATATATCTGTGGATGAGAGTTATCATTTATAGCTCTGCGGGTTTGTGAATTGCAGAGTCCCTGAGCTCCATTTTTCAACTGGCTTTTTTGGGAGCTGGCCGCAAAAGCGCGGGATTGCCTCAGGCCCTATTCTGCTTCTGGGCGGCAGGCTGAGCCTGTGGTTAATTCTTCTTCCTGATGGGAAAATAGAGTGGCCTGTGCCTGTCCCAACACCTAGATCTAGTCTCTCATTGGTTGCCCCTCTTCCCGTTCATCCTCAGGACAAATTGCATCCTGTAGGGGACAGGAGCTTAAAGGTGCTGATTCTCCAAGTAGGGAGATTGCTAGTAAAGTAGCTGGAAAGGCGAACCCGAGCACAAGGAGATGAGAAATGAGGTGCGTATTAGAAACCTTTCAAAATCACACGGTGTACCATCTTCTGGGTTTCTCATGCATGTTTTCGATGTAGGAAGATGCCCTTGAACCTGGAGATTTGGGACTCATGGGATGGGTACCAGGCAGTATTACTTTAAAGGGTCTGCGTTTGCTCACCCAACCTCACCGAACATTTCAGCTCCAAGAGTGTCCACCCTTATGTCTCATCCAGCTGTGGGTCTAGATTTGGTCATTCCAGGTTGCATCACAGCCTCTGAACGAATTTTGTAAGAATTTCTCTCTCTTTCACTGTCTTTGTTTTACGGATTTTTAAAAGTAATTTATTTTTATAATGGGGTTTATCTGCTTTTCACAGCTGTGTTTATGCGGCTTTACACCCACTTGACTCACTTCCAGACAGATATCAATACATAGGTTTTAAGATTCTTACTAGTCAAATATATTCTTGTGTGGTGAATAGGGGGTGTTGAGTCCAGTTCACTGAGCAAGGAGTAGGTCTTGTCTATTACATATTGGGTGTATGGAACGGTATCTGAGCGAATTTGAAACCCTTGTTTTATGCATCACCCCACCTCACCTTTCCCGCTCAGCAGCCATAGTGTGTTTTCTAAACGTGTGACTCTGTTCTGTTTTGTAATTCAGTTCAAGTGTAGCGGTTTTTACATTGCCTCTATAAGTGATAGCTTATGATAAGTGTCTTTTTCTGTGTGACTTATTTCACTTAGAATCATCGTACCTAAATCCACTCATCTTGCTTCTACTAGCCTTATGACTTTGATTTCATGTCTGAGTGATATTCCATTGTACATAAGGACCACAACTTCTTTATCCATTTTCCTCTTTCCTGGGATATTTAAGGTGTCATGAAGTGGAGGTTCTTGTCAACAGAGCAGCCCTAAACTTTGGGGTGCCTGTGTCTTGCTGATTTTTAGTTTTCCCAATTTATACGCCCATGAGTGGACGTGCCCTATGCTCCCTAAGCTGTGTTTTTTCGATGTTTCAGGACACACCGTACACTTCTCCAGAGTGGCTGTTGGCAATTTACATCCCGCCCATCAGCGTAGCAAGGCTGCCATTTCTCCATGGCCTGTCCTGCATTTCTGGTTTTGACACTTTTTGCAGCATGACCCTTTTGACCGATGGGAAGCGAGACTTCTTTGTAGCGCTGATTAGCCTTTCCAGGTTGATTGGTTGGCCAAACAGGGCGTATGAGTTTTTTCCTGAATATATTCAGGAAAAAAAGCATATGCCCTGTTTGGCCAAGGGCATCATTGTCGACGTTTTGCCGCTTTTCATGTGCTTTAAAGGCGATTCGAATCTACCTCCTGAAATCTGTTTCCTGCAATTCTGCCTTGCTTTCAAATCCTCTTCGTTGCCTTCCCTCAATATATCTGTGGATGAGAGTTATCATTCATAACTCTGCGGTTTTCTGAATTGCAGTGTCCCTGAGCTCCATTTTTCAACTGGCTTTTTTGCGAGCTGGCCGCAAAAGCGCGGGATTGCCTCAGGCCCTATTCTGCTTCTGGGCGGCAGGCTTAGCCTGTGGTTAATTCTTCTTCCTGATGGGAAATAGAGTGACCTGTGCCTGTCCCAACACCTAGATCTAGTCTCTCATTGGTTGCCCCTCTTCCCGTTCATCCTCAGGACAAATTGCAACCTGTAGGGAACAGGAGCTTAAAGGTGCTGATTCTCCAAGTAGGGAGATTGCTTAGTAAAGTAGCTGGAAAGGCGAACCCGAGCACAAGGAGATGAGAAATGAGGTGCGTATTAGAAACCTTTCAAAATCACACGGTGTACCATCTTCTGGGTTTCTCATGCATGTTTTCGATGTAGGAAGATGCCCTTGAACCTGGAGATTTGGGACCCATGGGATGGGTACCAGGCAGTATTACTTTAAAGGGTCTGCGTTTGCTCACCCAACCTCACCCAACCTTTCAGCCCCAAGAGTGTCCACCCTTATGTCTCATCCAGCTCTGGGTCTAGATATGGTCAATCCAGGTTGCATCACAGCCTCTGAACGAATTTTGTAAGAATTTCTCTCTCTTTCACTGTCTTTGTTTTACGGGTTTTTAAAAGTAATTTATTTTTATAATGGGGTTTAGCTGCTTTTCACGGCTGTGTTTATGCGGCTTTACACACACTTGACTCACTTCCAGACAGATATCAATACATAGGTTTTAAGATTCTTACTAGTCACATATATTCTTGTGCGGTGAATAGGGGGTGTTGAGTCCAGTTCACTGAGCAAGGAGTAGGTCTTGTCTATTACATATTGGGTGTATGGAACGGTATCTGAGCGAATTTGAACCCCTTGTTTTATGCATCACCCCACCTCACCTTTCCCGTTAAGCAGCCATAGTGTGTTTTCTAAACGTGTGACTCTGTTCTGTTTTGTAATTCAGTTCAAGTGTAGCGTTTTTTACATTCCCTCTATAAGTGATAGCTTATGATACGTGTCTTTTTCTGTGTGACTTATTTCACTTAGGATCATCGTACCTAAATCCACTCATCTTGCTTCTACTAGCCTTATGACATTGATTTCATGTCTGAGTGATATTCCATTGTACATAAGGACCACAACTTCTTTATCCATTTTTCTCTTTCCTGGGATATTTAAGGTGTCATGAAGTGGAGGTTCTTGTCAACAGAGCAGCCCTAAACTTTGGCGTGCCTGTGTCTTGCTGATTTTTAGTTTTCCCAATATATACGCCCATTAGAGGACGTGCCCTATGCTCCCTAAGCTGTGTTTTTTCGATGTTTCAGGACACACCGTACACTTCTCCAGAGTGGCTGTTGGCAATTTACATCCCGTCCATCAGGGTAGCAAGGCTGCCATTTCTCCATGGCCTGTCCTGCATTTCTGGTTTTGACACTTTTTGCAGCATGGCCCTTTTGACCGATGGGAAGCGAGACTTCTTTGTAGCGCTGGTTAGCCTTTCCAGGTTGCTTGGTTGGCCAAACAGGGCGTATGCGTTTTTTCCTGAATATATTCAGGAAAAAACGCATACGCCCTGTTTGGCCAAGGGCATCATTGTCGACGTTTTACCACTTTTCATGTGCTTTAATGGCGATTCGAATCTACCTCCTGAAACCTGTTTCCTGCAATTCTGCCTTGCTTTCAAATCCTCTTCGTTGCCTTCCCTCAATATATCTGTGGATGAGAGTTATCATTTATAGATCTGCGGGTTTCTGAATTGCAGTGTCCCTGAGCTCCATTTTTCAACTGGCTTTTTTGGGAGGTGACCGCAAAAGCGCAGGATTGCCTCAGGCCCTATACTGCTTCTGGGCGGCAGGCTGAGCCTGTGGTTAATTCTTCTTCCCGATGGGAAAATAGAGTGAGCTGTGCCTGTCCCAACACCTAGATCTAGTCTCTCATTGGTTGCCCCTCTTCCCGTTCATCCTCAGGACAAATTGCAACCTGTAGGGAACAGGAGCTTAAAGGTGCTGATTCTCCAAGTAGGGAGATTGCTAGTAAAGTAGCTGGAAAGGCGAACCCGAGCACAAGGAGATGAGAAATGAGGTGCGTATTAGAAACCTTTCAAAATCACACGGTGTACCATCTTCTGGGTTTCTCATGCATGATTTCGATGTAGGAAGATGCCCTTGAACCTGGAGATTTGGGACCCATGGGATGGGTACCAGGCAGTATTACCTTAAAGCGTCTGCGTTTGCTCACCCAACCTCACCCAACCTTTCAGCCCCAAGAGTGTCCACCCTTATGTCTCATGCAGCTGTGGGTCTAGATATGGTCAATCCAGGTTGCATCACAGCCTCTGAAAGAATTTTGTAAGAATTTCTCTCTCTTTCACTGTCTTTGTTTTACGGGTTTTTAAAAGTAATTTATTTTTATAATGGGGTTTAGCTGCTTTTCACGGCTGTGTTTATGCGGCTTTACACCTACTTGACTCACTTCCAGACAGATATCAATACATAGGTTTTAAGATTCTTACTAGTCACATATATTCTTGTGCGGTGAATAGGGGGTGTTGAGTCCAGTTCACTGAGCAAGGAGTAGGTCTTGTCTATTACATATTGGGTGTATGGAACGGTATCTGAGCGAATTTGAAACCCTTGTTTTATGCATCACCCCACCTCACCTTTCCCGTTAAGCAGCCATAGTGTGTTTTCTAAACGTGTGACTCTGTTCTGTTTTGTAATTCAGTTCAAGTGTAGCGGTTTTTACATTCCCTCTATAAGTGATAACTTATGATAAGTGTCTTTTTCTGTGTGACTTATTTCACTTAGAATCATCGTACCTAAATCCACTCATCTTGCTTCTACTAACCTTATGACATTGATTTCATGTCTGAGTGATATTCCATTGTACATAAGGACCACAACTTCTTTATCCATTTTTCTCTTTCCTGGGATATTTAAGGTGTCATGAAGTGGAGGTTCTTGTCAACAGAGCAGCCCTAAACTTTGGGGTGCCTGTGTCTTGCTGATTTTTAGTTTTCCCAATTTATACGCCCATGAGTGGACGTGCCCTATGCTCCCTAAGCTGTGTTTTTTCGATGTTTCAGGACACACCGTACACTTCTCCAGAGTGGCTGTTGGCAATTTACATCCCGCCCATCAGCGTAGCAAGGCTGCCATTTCTCCATGGCCTGTCCTGCATTTCTGGTTTTGACACTTTTTGCAGCATGACCCTTTTGACCGATGGGAAGCGAGACTTCTTTGTAGCGCTGATTAGCCTTTCCAGGTTGATTGGTTGGCCAAACAGGGCGTATGAGTTTTTTCCTGAATATATTCAGGAAAAAAAGCATACGCCCTGTTTGGCCAAGGGCATCATTGTCGACGTTTTGCCGCTTTTCATGTGCTTTAAAGGCGATTCGAATCTACCTCCTGAAATCTGTTACCTGCAATTCTGCCTTGCTTTCAAATCCTCTTCGTTGCCTTCCCTCAATATATCTGTGGATGAGAGTTATCATTCATAACTCTGCGGTTTTCTGAATTGCAGTGTCCCTGAGCTCCATTTTTCAACTGGCTTTTTTGGGAGCTGGCCGCAAAAGCGCGGGATTGCCTCAGGCCCTATTCTGCTTCTGGGCGGCAGGCTTAGCCTGTGGTTAATTCTTCTTCCTGATGGGAAATAGCGTGACCTGTGCCTGTCCCAACACCTAGATCTAGTCTCTCATTGGTTGCCCCTCTTCCCGTTCATCCTCAGGACAAATTGCAACCTGTAGGGAACAGGAGCTTAAAGGTGCTGATTCTCCAAGTAGGGAGATTGCTTAGTAAAGTAGCTGGAAAGGCGAACCCGAGCACAAGGAGATGAGAAATGAGGTGCGTATTAGAAACCTTTCAAAATCACACGGTGTACCATCTTCTGGGTTTCTCATGCATGTTTTCGATGTAGGAAGATGCCCTTGAACCTGGAGATTTGGGACCCATGGGATGGGTACCAGGCAGTATTACTTTAAAGGGTCTGCGTTTGCTCACCCAACCTCACCCAACCTTTCAGCCCCAAGAGTGTCCACCCTTATGTCTCATCCAGCTCTGGGTCTAGATATGGTCAATCCAGGTTGCATCACAGCCTCTGAACGAATTTTGTAAGAATTTCTCTCTCTTTCACTGTCTTTGTTTTACGGGTTTTTAAAAGTAATTTATTTTTATAATGGGGTTTAGCTGCTTTTCACGGCTGTGTTTATGCGGCTTTACACACACTTGACTCACTTCCAGACAGATATCAATACATAGGTTTTAAGATTCTTACTAGTCACATATATTCTTGTGCGGTGAATAGGGGGTGTTGAGTCCAGTTCACTGAGCAAGGAGTAGGTCTTGTCTATTACATATTGGGTGTATGGAACGGTATCTGAGCGAATTTGAAACCCTTGTTTTATGCATCACCCCACCTCACCTTTCCCGTTAAGCAGCCATAGTGTGTTTTCTAAACGTGTGACTCTGTTCTGTTTTGTAATTCAGTTCAAGTGTAGCGTTTTTTACATTCCCTCTATAAGTGATAGCTTATGATAAGTGTCTTTTTCTGTGTGACTTATTTCACTTAGGATCATCGTACTTAATCCACTCATCTTGCTTCTACTAGCCTTATGACATTGATTTCATGTCTGAGTGATATTCCATTGTACATAAGGACCACAACTTCTTTATCCATTTTTCTCTTTCCTGGGATATTTAAGGTGTCATGAAGTGGAGGTTCTTGTCAACAGAGCAGCCCTAAACTTTGGGGTGCCTGTGTCTTGCTGATTTTTAGTTTTCCCAATATATACGCCCATTAGAGGACGTGCCCTATGCTCCCTAAGCTGTGTTTTTTCGATGTTTCAGGACACACCGTACACTTCTCCAGAGTGGCTGTTGGCAATTTACATCCCGTCCATCAGGGTAGCAAGGCTGCCATTTCTCCATGGCCTGTCCTGCATTTCTGGTTTTGACACTTTTTGCAGCATGGCCCTTTTGACCGATGGGAAGCGAGACTTCTTTGTAGCGCTGATTAGCCTTTCCAGGTTGCTTGGTTGGCCAAACAGGGCGTATGCGTTTTTTCCTGAATATATTCAGGAAAAAACGCATACGCCCTGTTTGGCCAAGGGCATCATTGTCGACGTTTTACCACTTTTCATGTGCTTTAAAGGCGATTCGAATCTACCTCCTGAAACCTGTTTCCTGCAATTCTGCCTTGCTTTCAAATCCTCTTCGTTGACTTCCCTCAATATATCTGTGGATGAGAGTTATCATTTATAGATCTGCGGGTTTCTGAATTGCAGTGTCCCTGAGCTCCATTTTTCAACTGGCTTTTTTGGGAGCTGACCGCAAAAGCGCAGGATTGCCTCAGGCCCTATACTGCTTCTGGGCGGCAGGCTGAGCCTGTGGTTAATTCTTCTTCCCGATGGGAAAATAGAGTGAGCTGTGCCTGTCCCAACACCTAGATCTAGTCTCTCATTGGTTGCCCCTCTTCCCGTTCATCCTCAGGACAAATTGCAACCTGTAGGGAACAGGAGCTTAAAGGTGCTGATTCTCCAAGTAGGGAGATTGCTAGTAAAGTAGCTGGAAAGGCGAACCCGAGCACAAGGAGATGAGAAATGAGGTGCGTATTAGAAACCTTTCAAAATCACACGGTGTACCATCTTCTGGGTTTCTCATGCATGATTTCGATGTAGGAAGATGCCCTTGAACCTGGAGATTTGGGACCCATGGGATGGGTACCAGGCAGTATTACCTTAAAGCGTCTGCGTTTGCTCACCCAACCTCACCCAACCTTTCAGCCCCAAGAGTGTCCACCCTTATGTCTCATGCAGCTGTGGGTCTAGATATGGTCAATCCAGGTTGCATCACAGCCTCTGAAAGAATTTTGTAAGAATTTCTCTCTCTTTCACTGTCTTTGTTTTACGGGTTTTTAAAAGTAATTTATTTTTATAATGGGGTTTAGCTGCTTTTCACGGCTGTGTTTATGCGGCTTTACACCTACTTGACTCACTTCCAGACAGATATCAATACATAGGTTTTAAGATTCTTACTAGTCACATATATTCTTGTGCGGTGAATAGGGGGTGTTGAGTCCAGTTCACTGAGCAAGGAGTAGGTCTTGTCTATTACATATTGGGTGTATGGAACGGTATCTGAGCGAATTTGAAACCCTTGTTTTATGCATCACCCCACCTCACCTTTCCCGTTAAGCAGCCATAGTGTGTTTTCTAAACGTGTGACTCTGTTCTGTTTTGTAATTCAGTTCAAGTGTAGCGGTTTTTACATTCCCTCTATAAGTGATAACTTATGATAAGTGTCTTTTTCTGTGTGACTTATTTCACTTAGAATCATCGTACCTAAATCCACTCATCTTGCTTCTACTAACCTTATGACATTGATTTCATGTCTGAGTGATATTCCATTGTACATAAGGACCACAACTTCTTTATCCATTTTTCTCTTTCCTGGGATATTTAAGGTGTCATGAAGTGGAGGTTCTTGTCAACAGAGCAGCCCTAAACTTTGGGGTGCCTGTGTCTTGCTGATTTTTAGTTTTCCCAATTTATACGCCCATGAGTGGACGTGCCCTATGCTCCCTAAGCTGTGTTTTTTCGATGTTTCAGGACACACCGTACACTTCTCCAGAGTGGCTGTTGGCAATTTACATCCCGCCCATCAGCGTAGCAAGGCTGCCATTTCTCCATGGCCTGTCCTGCATTTCTGGTTTTGACACTTTTTGCAGCATGACCCTTTTGACCGATGGGAAGCGAAACTTCTTTGTAGCGCTGATTAGCCTTTCCAGGTTGATTGGTTGGCCAAACAGGGCGTATGAGTTTTTTCCTGAATATATTCAGGAAAAAAAGCATACGCCCTGTTTGGCCAAGGGCATCATTGTCGACGTTTTGCCGCTTTTCATGTGCTTTAAAGGCGATTCGAATCTACCTCCTGAAATCTGTTTCCTGCAATTCTGCCTTGCTTTCAAATCCTCTTCGTTGCCTTCCCTCAATATATCTGTGGATGAGAGTTATCATTCATAACTCTGCGGTTTTCTGAATTGCAGTGTCCCTGAGCTCCATTTTTCAACTGGCTTTTTTGGGAGCTGGCCGCAAAAGCGCGGGATTGCCTCAGGCCCTATTCTGCTTCTGGGCGGCAGGCTTAGCCTGTGGTTAATTCTTCTTCCTGATGGGAAATAGAGTGACCTGTGCCTGTCCCAACACCTAGATCTAGTCTCTCATTGGTTGCCCCTCTTCCCGTTCATCCTCAGGACAAATTGCAACCTGTAGGGAACAGGAGCTTAAAGGTGCTGATTCTCCAAGTAGGGAGATTGCTTAGTAAAGTAGCTGGAAAGGCGAACCCGAGCACAAGGAGATGAGAAATGAGGTGCGTATTAGAAACCTTTCAAAATCACACGGTGTACCATCTTCTGGGTTTCTCATGCATGTTTTCGATGTAGGAAGATGCCCTTGAACCTGGAGATTTGGGACCCATGGGATGGGTACCAGGCAGTATTACTTTAAAGGGTCTGCGTTTGCTCACCCAACCTCACCCAACCTTTCAGCCCCAAGAGTGTCCACCCTTATGTCTCATCCAGCTCTGGGTCTAGATATGGTCAATCCAGGTTGCATCACAGCCTCTGAACGAATTTTGTAAGAATTTCTCTCTCTTTCACTGTCTTTGTTTTACGGGTTTTTAAAAGTAATTTATTTTTATAATGGGGTTTAGCTGCTTTTCACGGCTGTGTTTATGCGGCTTTACACACACTTGACTCACTTCCAGACAGATATCAATACATAGGTTTTAAGATTCTTACTAGTCACATATATTCTTGTGCGGTGAATAGGGGGTGTTGAGTCCAGTTCACTGAGCAAGGAGTAGGTCTTGTCTATTACATATTGGGTGTATGGAACGGTATCTGAGCGAATTTGAAACCCTTGTTTTATGCATCACCCCACCTCACCTTTCCCGTTAAGCAGCGATAGTGTGTTTTCTAAACGTGTGACTCTGTTCTGTTTTGTAATTCAGTTCAAGTGTAGCGGTTTTTACATTCCCTCTATAAGTGATAGCTTATGATAAGTGTCTTTTTCTGTGTGACTTATTTCACTTAGGATCATCGTACCTAAATCCACTCATCTTGCTTCTACTAGCCTTATGACATTGATTTCATGTCTGAGTGATATTCCATTGTACATAAGGACCACAACTTCTTTATCCATTTTTCTCTTTCCTGGGATATTTAAGGTGTCATGAAGTGGAGGTTCTTGTCAACAGAGCAGCCCTAAACTTTGGGGTGCCTGTGTCTTGCTGATTTTTAGTTTTCCCAATATATACGCCCATTAGAGGACGTGCCCTATGCTCCCTAAGCTGTGTTTTTTCGATGTTTCAGGACACACCGTACACTTCTCCAGAGTGGCTGTTGGCAATTTACATCCCGTCCATCAGGGTAGCAAGGCTGCCATTTCTCCATGGCCTGTCCTGCATTTCTGGTTTTGACACTTTTTGCAGCATGGCCCTTTTGACCGATGGGAAGCGAGACTTCTTTGTAGCGCTGATTAGCCTTTCCAGGTTGCTTGGTTGGCCAAACAGGGCGTATGCGTTTTTTCCTGAATATATTCAGGAAAAAACGCATACGCCCTGTTTGGCCAAGGGCATCATTGTCGACGTTTTACCACTTTTCATGTGCTTTAAAGGCGATTCGAATCTACCTCCTGAAACCTGTTTCCTGCAATTCTGCCTTGCTTTCAAATCCTCTTCGTTGCCTTCCCTCAATATATCTGTGGATGAGAGTTATCATTTATAGATCTGCGGGTTTCTGAATTGCAGTGTCCCTGAGCTCCATTTTTCAACTGGCTTTTTTGGGAGCTGACCGCAAAAGCGCAGGATTGCCTCAGGCCCTATACTGCTTCTGGGCGGCAGGCTGAGCCTGTGGTTAATTCTTCTTCCCGATGGGAAAATAGAGTGAGCTGTGCCTGTCCCAACACCTAGATCTAGTCTCTCATTGGTTGCCCCTCTTCCCGTTCATCCTCAGGACAAATTGCAACCTGTAGGGAACAGGAGCTTAAAGGTGCTGATTCTCCAAGTAGGGAGATTGCTAGTAAAGTAGCTGGAAAGGCGAACCCGAGCACAAGGAGATGAGAAATGAGGTGCGTATTAGAAACCTTTCAAAATCACACGGTGTACCATCTTCTGGGTTTCTCATGCATGATTTCGATGTAGGAAGATGCCCTTGAACCTGGAGATTTGGGACCCATGGGATGGGTACCAGGCAGTATTACCTTAAAGCGTCTGCGTTTGCTCACCCAACCTCACCCAACCTTTCAGCCCCAAGAGTGTCCACCCTTATGTCTCATGCAGCTGTGGGTCTAGATATGGTCAATCCAGGTTGCATCACAGCCTCTGAAAGAATTTTGTAAGAATTTCTCTCTCTTTCACTGTCTTTGTTTTACGGGTTTTTAAAAGTAATTTATTTTTATAATGGGGTTTAGCTGCTTTTCACGGCTGTGTTTATGCGGCTTTACACCTACTTGACTCACTTCCAGACAGATATCAATACATAGGTTTTAAGATTCTTACTAGTCACATATATTCTTGTGCGGTGAATAGGGGGTGTTGAGTCCAGTTCACTGAGCAAGGAGTAGGTCTTGTCTATTACATATTGGGTGTATGGAACGGTATCTGAGCGAATTTGAAACCCTTGTTTTATGCATCACCCCACCTCACCTTTCCCGTTAAGCAGCCATAGTGTGTTTTCTAAACGTGTGACTCTGTTCTGTTTTGTAATTCAGTTCAAGTGTAGCGGTTTTTACATTCCCTCTATAAGTGATAACTTATGATAAGTGTCTTTTTCTGTGTGACTTATTTCACTTAGAATCATCGTACCTAAATCCACTCATCTTGCTTCTACTAACCTTATGACATTGATTTCATGTCTGAGTGATATTCCATTGTACATAAGGACCACAACTTCTTTATCCATTTTTCTCTTTCCTGGGATATTTAAGGTGTCATGAAGTGGAGGTTCTTGTCAACAGAGCAGCCCTAAACTTTGGGGTGCCTGTGTCTTGCTGATTTTTAGTTTTCCCAATTTATACGCCCATGAGTGGACGTGCCCTATGCTCCCTAAGCTGTGTTTTTTCGATGTTTGAGGACACACCGTACACTTCTCCAGAGTGGCTGTTGGCAATTTACATCCCACCCATCAGCGTAGCAAGGCTGCCATTTCTCCATGGCCTGTCCTGCATTTCTGGTTTTGACACTTTTTGCAGCATGGCACTTTTGACCGATGGGAAGCGAGACTTCTTTGTAGCACTGATTTGCCTTTCCAGGTTGCTTGGTTGGCCAAAAAGGGCGTATGCGTTTTTTCCTGAGTATATTCAGGAAAAAACGCATACGCCCTTTTTGGCCAAGGGCATCATTGTCGACGTTTTGCCGCTTTTCATGTGCTTTAAAGGCGATTCGAATCTACCTCCTGAAATCTGTTTCCTGCAATTCTGCCTTGCTTTCAAATCCTCTTCGTTGCCTTCCCTCAATATATCTGTGGATGAGAGTTATCATTTATAAGTCTGCGGGTTTGTGAATTGCAGTGTCCCTGAGCTCCATTTTTCAACTGGCTCTTTTGGGAGCTGGCCGCAAAAGCGCGGGATTGCCTCAGGCCCTATTCTGCTTCTGGGCGGCAGGCTTAGCCTGTGGTTAATTCTTCTTCCTGATGGGAAATAGAGTGACCTGTGCCTGTCCCAACACCTAGATCTAGTCTCTCATTGGTTGCCCCTCTTCCCGTTCATCCTCAGGACAAATTGCAACCTGTAGGGAACAGGAGCTTAAAGGTGCTGATTCTCCAAGTAGGGAGATTGCTAGTAAAGTAGCTGGAAAGGCGAACCCGAGCACAAGGAGATGAGAAATGAGGTGCGTATTAGAAACCTTTCAAAATCACACGGTGTACCATCTTCTGGGTTTCTCATGCATGTTTTCGATGTAGGAAGATGCCCTTGAACCTGGAGATTTGGGACCCATGGGATGGGTACCAGGCAGTATTACTTTAAAGGGTCTGCGTTTGCTCACCCAACCTCACCCAACCTTTCAGCCCCAAGAGTGTCCACCCTTATGTCTCATCCAGCTGTGGGTCTAGATATGGTCAGTCCAGGTTGCATCACAGCCTCTGAACGAATTTTGTAAGAATTTCTCTCTCTTTCACTGTCTTTGTTTTACGGGTTTTTAAAAGTAATTTATTTTTATAATGGGGTTTAGCTGCTTTTCACGGCTGTGTTTATGTGGCTTTACACCCACTTGACTCACTTCCAGACAGATATCAATACATAGGTTTTAAGATTCTTACTAGTCACATATATTCTTGTGCGGTGAATAGGGGGTGTTGAGTCCAGTTCACTGAGCAAGGAGTAGGTCTTGTCTATTACATATTGGGTGTATGGAACGGTATCTGAGCGAATTTGAAACCCTTGTTTTATGCATCACCCCACCTCACCTTTCCCGTTAAGCAGCCATAGTGTGTTTTCTAAACGTGTGACTCTGTTCTGTTTTGTAATTCAGTTCAAGTGTAGCGGTTTTTACATTCCCTCTATAAGTGATAGCTTATGATAAGTGTCTTTTTCTGTGTGACTTATTTCACTTAGAATCGTTGTACCTAACTCCACTCATCTTGCTTCTACTAGCCTTATAACATTGATTTCATGTCTGAGTGATATTCCATTGTACATAAGGACCACAACTTCTTTATCCATTTTTGTCTTTCCTGGGATATTTAAGGTGTCATGAAGTGGAGGTTCTTGTCAACAGAGCAGCCCTAAACTTTGGGGTGCCTGTGTCTTGCTGATTTTTAGTTTTCCCAATATATACGCCCATGAGAGGACGTGCCCTATGCTCCCTAAGCTGTGTTTTTTCGATGTTTCAGGACACACCGTACACTTCTCCAGAGTGGCTGTTGGCAATTTACATCCCGCCCATCAGCGTAGCAAGGCTGCCATTTCTCCATGGCCTGTCCTGCATTTCTGGTTTTGACACTTTTTGCAGCATGGCCCTTTTGACCGATGGGAAGCGAGAATTCTTTGTAGCGCTGATTAGCCTTTCCAGGTTGCTTGGTTGGCCAAACAGGGCGTATGCGTTTTTTCCTGAATATATTCAGGAAAAAACGCATACGCCCTGTTTGGCCAAGGGCATCATTGTCGACGTTTTACCACTTTTCATGTGCTTTAAAGGCGATTCGAATCTACCTCCTGAAACCTGTTTCCTGCAATTCTGCCTTGCTTTCAAATCCTCTTCGTTGCCTTCCCTCAATATATCTGTGGATGAGAGTTATCATTTATAGCTCTGCGGGTTTGTGAATTGCAGTGTCCCTGAGCTCCATTTTTCAACTGGCTTTTTTGGGAGCTGGCCGCAAAAGCGCGGGATTGCCTCAGGCCCTATTATGCTTCTGGGCGGCAGGCTGAGCCTGTGGTTAATTCTTCTTCCCGATGGGAAAATAGAGTGAGCTGTGTCTGTCCCAACACCTAGATCTAGTCTCTCATTGGTTCCCCTCTTCCCATTCATCCTCAGGACAAATTGCAACCTGTAGGGAACAGGAGCTTAAAGGTGCTGATTCTCCAAGTAGGGAGATTGCTAGTAAAGTAGCTGGAAAGGCGAACCCGAGCATAAGGAGATGAGAAATGAGGTGCGTATTAGAACCTTTCAAAATCACACGGTGTACCATCTTCTGGGTTTCTCATGCATGTTTTCGATGTAGGAAGATGCCCTTGAACCTGGAGATTTGGGACCCATGGGATGGGTACCAGGCAGTATTACTTTAAAGGGTGTGCGTTTGCTCACCCAACCTCACCCAACCTTTCAGCCCCAAGAGTGTCCACCCTTATGAATCATCCATCTGTGGGTCTAGATATGGTCAATCCAGGTTGCATCACAGCCTCTGAACGAATTTTGTAAGAATTTCTCTCTCTTTCACTGTCTTTGTTTTACGGGTTTTTAAAAGTAATTTATTTTTATAATGGGGTTTAGCTGCTTTTCACGGCTGTGTTTATGCGGCTTTACAACCACTTGACTCACTTCCAGACAGATATCAATACATAGGTTTTAAGATTCTTACTAGTCACATATATTCTTGTGCGGTGAATAGGGGGTGTTGAGTCCAGTTCACTGAGCAAGGAGTAGGTCTCGTCTATTACATTTTGGGTGTATTGAACGGTATCTGAGCGAATTTGAAACCCTTGTTTTATGCATCACCCCACCTCACCTTTCCCGTTAAGCAGCCATAGTGTGTTTTCTAAACGTGTGACTCTGTTCTGTTTTGTAATTCAGTTCAAGTGTAGCGGTTTTTACATTCCCTCTATAAGTGATAGCTTATGATAAGTGTCTTTTTCTGTGTGACTTATTTCACTTAGAATCATCGTACCTAAATCCACTCATCTTGCTTCTACTAGCCTTATGACATTGATTTCATGTCTGAGTGATATTCCATTTTACATAAGAACCACAACTTCTTTATCCATTTTTGTCTTTCCTGGGATATTTAAGGTGTCATGAAGTGGAGGTTCTTGTCAACAGAGCAGCCCTAAACTTTGGGGTGCCTGTGTCTTGCTGATTTTTAGTTTTCCCAATTTATACGCCCATGAGTGGACGTGCCCTATGCTCCCTAAGCTGTGTTTTTTCGATGTTTCAGGACACACCGTACACTTCTCCAGAGTGGCTGTTGGCAATTTACATCCCGCCCATCAGCGTAGCAAGGCTGCCATTTCTCCATGGCCTGTCCTGCATTTCTGGTTTTGACACTTTTTGCAGCATGGCCCTTTTGACCGATGGGAAGCGAGACTTCTTTGTAGCGCTGATTAGCCTTTCCAGGTTGCTTGGTTCGCCAAACAGGGCGTATGCGTTTTTTCCTGAATATATTCAGGAAAAAAAGCATACGCCCTGTTTGGCCAAGGGCATCATTGTCGACGTTTTGCCGCTTTTCATGTGCTTTAAAGGCGATTCGAATCTACCTCCTGAAATCTGTTTCCTGCAATTCTGCCTTGCTTTCAAATCCTCTTCGTTGCCTTCCCTCAATATATCTGTGGATGAGAGTTATCATTCATAACTCTGCGGGTTTCTGAATTGCAGTGTCCCTGAGCTCCATTTTTCAACTGTTTTTTTGGGAGCTGGCCGCAAAAGCGCGGGATTGCCTCAGGCCCTATTCTGCTTCTGGGCGGCAGGCTTAGCCTGTGGTTAATTCTTCTTCCTGATGGGAAATAGAGTGACCTGTGCCTGTCCCAACACCTAGATCTAGTCTCTCATTGGTTGCCCCTCTTCCCGTTCATCCTCAGGACAAATTGCAACCTGTAGGGAACAGGAGCTTAAAGGTGCTGATTCTCCAAGTAGGGAGATTGCTAGTAAAGTAGCTGGAAAGGCGAACCCGAGCACAAGGAGATGAGAAATGAGGTGCGTATTAGAAACCTTTCAAAATCACACGGTGTACCATCTTCTGGGTTTCTCATGCATGTTTTCGATGTAGGAAGATGCCCTTGAACCTGGAGATTTGGGACCCATGGGATGGGTACCAGGCAGTATTACTTTAAAGGGTCTGCGTTTGCTCACCCAACCTCACCCAACCTTTCAGCCCCAAGAGTGTCCACCCTTATGTCTCATCCAGCTCTGGGTCTAGATATGGTCAATCCAGGTTGCATCACAGCTTCTGAACGAATTTTGTAAGAATTTCTCTCTCTTTCACTGTCTTTGTTTTACGGGTTTTTAAAAGTAATTTATTTTTATAATGGGGTTTAGCTGCTTTTCACGGCTGTGTTTATGCGGCTTTACACCCACTTGACTCACTTCCAGACAGATATCAATACATAGGTTTTAAGATTCTTTCTAGTCACATATATTCTTGTGCGGTGAATAGGGGGTGTTGAGTCCAGTTCACTGAGCAAGGAGTAGGTCTTGTCTATTACATATTGGGTGTATGGAACGGTATCTGAGCGAATTTGAAACCCTTGTTTTATGCATCACCCCACCTCACCTTTCCCGTTAAGCAGCCATAGTGTGTTTTCTAAACGTGTGACTCTGTTCTGTTTTGTAATTCAGTTCAAGTGTGGCGGTTTTTACATTCCCTCTATAAGTGATAGCTTATGATAAGTGTCTTTTTCTGTGTGACTTATTTCACTTAGAATCGTCGTACCTAACTCCACTCATCTTGCTTCTACTAGCCTTATGACATTGATTTCATGTCTGAGTGATATTCCATTGTACATAAGGACCACAACTTCTTTATCCATTTTTCTCTTTCCTGGGATATTTAAGGTGTCATGAAGTGGAGGTTCTTGTCAACAGAGCAGCCCTAAACTTTGGGGTGCCTGTGTCTTGCTGATTTTTAGTTTTCCCAATATATACGCCCATGAGAGGACGTGCCCTATGCTCCCTAAGCTGTGTTTTTTCGATGTTTCAGGACACACCGTACACTTCTCCAGAGTGGCTGTTGGCAATTTACATCCCGTCCATCAGGGTAGCAAGGCTGCCATTTCTCCATGGCCTGTCCTGCATTTCTGGTTTTGACACTTTTTGCAGCATGGCCCTTTTGACCGATGGGAAGCGAGACTTCTTTGTAGCGCTGATTAGCCTTTCCAGGTTGCTTGGTTGGCCAAACAGGGCGTATGCGTTTTTTGCTGAATATATTCAGAAAAAATGCATACGCCCTGTTTGGCCAAGGGCATCATTGTCGACGTTTTACCAATTTTCATGTGCTTTAAAGGCGATTCGAATCTACCTCCTGAAACCTGTTTCCTGCAATTCTGCCTTGCTTTCAAATGCTCTTCGTTGCCGTCCCTCAATATATCTGTGGATGAGAGTTATCATTTATAACTCTGCGGGGTTGTGAATTGCAGTGTCCCTGAGCTCCATTTTTCAACTGGCTTTTTTGGGAGCTGGCCGCAAAAGCGCGGGATTGCCTCAGGCCCTATTATGCTTCTGGGCGGCAGGCTGAGCCTGTGGTTAATTCTTCTTCCCGATGGGAAAATAGAGTGAGCTGTGTCTGTCCCAACACCTAGATCTAGTCTCTCATTGGTTCCCCTCTTCCCATTCATCCTCAGGACAAATTGCAACCTGTAGGGAACAGGAGCTTAAGGGTGCTGATTCTCCAAGTAGGGAGATTGCTAGTAAAGTAGCTGGAAAGGCGAACCCGAGCACAAGGAGATGAGAAATGAGGTGCGTATTAGAAACCTTTCAAAATCACACGGTGTACCATCTTCTGGGTTTCTCATGCATGTTTTCGATGTAGGAAGATGCCCTTGTACCTGGAGATTTGGGACCCATGGGATGGGTACCAGGCAGTATTACTTTAAAGGGTCTGCGTTTGCTCACCCAACCTCACCCAACCTTTCAGCCCCAAGAGTGTCCACCCTTATGTCTCATCCAGCTGTGGGTCTAGATATGGTCAATACAGGTTGCATCACAGCCTCTGAACCAATTTTGTAAGAATTTCTCTCTCTTTCACTGTCTTTGTTTTACGGGTTTTTAAAAGTAATTTATTTTTATAATGGGGTTTAGCTGCTTTTCACGGCTGTGTTTATGCGGCTTTACACCCACTTGACTCACTTCCAGACAGATATCAATACATAGGTTTTAAGATTCTTACTAGTCACATATATTCTTGTGCGGTGGATAGGGGGTGTTGAGTCCAGTTCACTGAGCAAGGAGTAGGTCTTGTCTATTACATATTGGGTGTATGGAACGGTATCTGAGCGAATTTGAAACCCTTGTTTTATGCATCACCCCACCTCACCTTTCCCGTTAAGCAGCCATAGTGTGTTTTCTAAACGTGTGACTCTGTTCTGTTTTGTAATTCAGTTCAAGTGTAGCGGTTTTTACATTCCCTCTATAAGTGATAGCTTATGATAAGTGTCTTTTTCTGTGTGACTTATTTCACTTAGAATCATCGTACCTAAATCCACTCATCTTGCTTCTAATGGCCTTATGACATTGATTTCATGTCTGAGTGATATTCCATTGTACATAAGGACCACAACTTCTTTATCCATTTTTCTCTTTCCTGGGATATTTAAGGTGTCATGAAGTGGAGGTTCTTGTCAACAGAGCAGCCCTAAACTTTGGGGTGCCTGTGTCTTGCTGATTTTTAGTTTTCCCAATTTATACGCCCATGAGTGGACGTGCCCTATGCTCCCTAAGCTGTGTTTTATCGATGTTTCAGGACACACCGCACACTTTTCCAGAGTGGCTGTTGGCAACTTACATCCCGCCCATCAGCGTAGCAAGGCTGCCATTTCTCCATGGCCTCTCCTGCATTTCTGGTTTTGACACTTTTTGCAGCATGGCACTTTTGACCGATGGGAAGCGAGACTTCTTTGTAGCACTGATTTGCCTTTCCAGGTTGCTTGGTTGGCCAAAAAGGGCGTATGCGTTTTTTCCTGAATATATTCAGGAAAAAACGCATACGCCCTTTTTGGCCAAGGGCATCATTGTCGACGTTTTGCCGCTTTTCATGTGCTTTAAAGGCGATTCGAATCTACCTCCTGAAATCTGCTTCCTGCAATTCTGCCTTGCTTTCAAATCCTCTTCGTTGCCTTCCCTCAATATATCTGTGGATGAGAGTTATCATTCATTACTCTGCGGGTTTCTTAATTGCAGTGTCCCTGAGCTCCATTTTTCAATTGGCTTTTTTGGGAGCTGACCGCAAAAGCGCGGGATTGCCTCAGGCCCTATTCTGCTTCTGGGCGGCAGGCTTAGCCTGTGGTTAATTCTTCTTCCTGATGCAAATAGAGTGACCTGTGCCTGTCCCAACACCTAGATCTAGTCTCTCATTGGTTGCCCCTCTTCCCGTTCATCCTCAGGACAAATTGCAACCTGTAGGGAACAGGAGCTTAAAGGTGCTGATTCTCCAAGTAGGGAGATTGCTAGTAAAGTAGCTGGAAAGGCGAACCCGAGCACAAGGAGATGAGAAATGAGGTGCGTATTAGAAACCTTTCAAAATCACACGGTGTACCATCTTCTGGGTTTCTCATGCATGTTTTCGATGTAGGAAGATGCCCTTGAACCTGGAGATTTGGGACCCATGGGATGGGTACCAGGCAGTATTACTTTAAAGGGTCTGCGTTTGCTCACCCAACCTCACCCAACCTTTCAGCCCCAAGAGTGTCCACCCTTATGTCTCATCCAGCTGTGGGTCTAGATATGGTCAATCCAGGTTGCATCACAGCCTCTGAACGAATTTTGTAAGAATTTCTCTCTCTTTCACTGTCTTTGTTTTACGGGTTTTTAAAAGTAATTTATTTTTATAATGGGGTTTAGCTGCTTTTCACGGCTGTGTTTATGCGGCTTTACACCCACTTGACTCACTTCCAGACAGATATCAATACATAGGTTTTAAGATTCTTACTAGTCACATATATTCTTGTGCGGTGAATGGGGGGTGTTGAGTCCAGTTCACTGAGCAAGGAGTAGGTCTTGTCTATTACATATTGGGTGTATGGAACGGTATCTGAGCGAATTTGAAACCCTTGTTTTATGCATCACCCCACCTCACCTTTCCCGTTAAGCAGCCATAGTGTGTTTTCTAAACGTGTGACTCTGTTCTGTTTTGTAATTCAGTTCAAGTGTAGCGGTTTTTACATTCCCTCTATAAGTGATAGCTTATGATAAGTGTCTTTTTCTGTGTGACTTATTTCACTTAGAATCATCGTACCTAAATCCACTCATCTTGCTTCTAATGGCCTTATGACATTGATTTCATGTCTGAGTGATATTCCATTGTACATAAGGACCACAACTTCTTTATCCATTTTTCTCTTTCCTGGGATATTTAAGGTGTCATGAAGTGGAGGTTCTTGTCAACAGAGCAGCCCTAAACTTTGGGGTGCCTGTGTCTTGCTGATTTTTAGTTTTCCCAATTTATACGCCCATGAGTGGACGTGCCCTATGCTCCCTAAGCTGTGTTTTATCGATGTTTCAGGACACACCGCACACTTTTCCAGAGTGGCTGTTGGCAACTTACATCCCGCCCATCAGCGTAGCAAGGCTGCCATTTCTCCATGGCCTCTCCTGCATTTCTGGTTTTGACACTTTTTGCAGCATGGCACTTTTGACCGATGGGAAGCGAGACTTCTTTGTAGCACTGATTTGCCTTTCCAGGTTGCTTGGTTGGCCAAAAAGGGCGTATGCGTTTTTTCCTGAATATATTCAGGAAAAAACGCATACGCCCTTTTTGGCCAAGGGCATCATTGTCGACGTTTTGCCGCTTTTCATGTGCTTTAAAGGCGATTCGAATCTACCTCCTGAAATCTGCTTCCTGCAATTCTGCCTTGCTTTCAAATCCTCTTCGTTGCCTTCCCTCAATATATCTGTGGATGAGAGTTATCATTCATAACTCTGCGGGTTTCTGAATTGCAGTGTCCCTGAGCTCCATTTTTCAATTGGCTTTTTTGGGAGCTGACCGCAAAAGCGCGGGATTGCCTCAGGCCCTATTCTGCTTCTGGGCGGCAGGCTTAGCCTGTGGTTAATTCTTCTTCCTGATGCAAATAGAGTGACCTGTGCCTGTCCCAACACCTAGATCTAGTCTCTCATTGGTTGCCCCTCTTCCCGTTCATCCTCAGGACAAATTGCAACCTGTAGGGAACAGGAGCTTAAAGGTGCTGATTCTCCAAGTAGGGAGATTGCTAGTAAAGTAGCTGGAAAGGCGAACCCGAGCACAAGGAGATGAGAAATGAGGTGCGTATTAGAAACCTTTCAAAATCACACGGTGTACCATCTTCTGGGTTTCTCATGCATGTTTTCGATGTAGGAAGATGCCCTTGAACCTGGAGATTTGGGACCCATGGGATGGGTACCAGGCAGTATTACTTTAAAGGGTCTGCGTTTGCTCACCCAACCTCACCCAACCTTTCAGCCCCAAGAGTGTCCACCCTTATGTCTCATCCAGCTGTGGGTCTAGATATGGTCAATCCAGGTTGCATCACAGCCTCTGAACGAATTTTGTAAGAATTTCTCTCTCTTTCACTGTCTTTGTTTTACGGGTTTTTAAAAGTAATTTATTTTTATAATGGGGTTTAGCTGCTTTTCACGGCTGTGTTTATGCGGCTTTACACCCACTTGACTCACTTCCAGACAGATATCAATACATAGGTTTTAAGATTCTTACTAGTCACATATATTCTTGTGCGGTGAATGGGGGGTGTTGAGTCCAGTTCACTGAGCAAGGAGTAGGTCTTGTCTATTACATATTGGGTGTATGGAACGGTATCTGAGCGAATTTGAAACCCTTGTTTTATGCATCACCCCACCTCACCTTTCCCGTTAAGCAGCCATAGTGTGTTTTCTAAACGTGTGACTCTGTTCTGTTTTGTAATTCAGCTCAAGTGTGGCGGTTTTTACATTCCCTCTATAAGTGATAGCTTATGATAAGTGTCTTTTTCTGTGTGACTTATTTCACTTAGAATCGTCGTACCTAACTCCACTCATCTTGCTTCTACTAGCCTTATGACATTGATTTCATGTCTGAGTGATATTCCATTGTACATAAGGACCACAACTTCTTTATCCATTTTTCTCTTTCCTGGGATATTTAAGGTGTCATGAAGTGGAGGTTCTTGTCAACAGAGCAGCCCTAAACTTTGGGGTGCCTGTGTCTTGCTGATTTTTAGTTTTCCCAATATATACGCCCATGAGAGGACGTGCCCTATGCTCCCTAAGCTGTGTTTTTTCGATGTTTCAGGACACACCGTACACTTTTCCAGAGTGGCTGTTGGCAATTTACATCCCGCCCATCAGCGTAGCAAGGCTGCCATTTCTCCATGTCCTCTCCTGCATTTCTGGTTTTGACACTTTTTGCAGCATGGCACTTTTGACCGATGGGAAGCGAGACTTCTTTGTAGCACTGATTTGCCTTTCCAGGTTGCTTGGTTGGCCAAAAAGGGCGTATGCGTTTTTTCCTGAATATATTCAGGAAAAAACGCATACGCCCTTTTTGGCCAAGGGCATCATTGTCGACGTTTTGCCGCTTTTCATGTGCTTTAAAGGCGATTCGAATCTACCTCCTGAAATCTGCTTCCTGCAATTCTGCCTTGCTTTCAAATCCTCTTCGTTGCCTTCCCTCAATATATCTGTGGATGAGAGTTATCATTCATAACTCTGCGGGTTTCTGAATTGCAGTGCCCCTGAGCTCCATTTTTCAATTGGCTTTTTTGGGAGCTGACTGCAAAAGCGCGGGATTGCCTCAGGCCCTATTCTGCTTCTGGGCAGCAGGCTTAGCCTGTGGTTAATTCTTCTTCCTGATGCAAATAGAGTGACCTGTGCCTGTCCCAACACCTAGATCTAGTCTCTCATTGGTTGCCCCTCTTCCCGTTCATCCTCAGGACAAATTGCAACCTGTAGGGAACAGGAGCTTAAGGGTCCTGATTCTCCAAGTAGGGAGATTGCTAGTAAAGTAGCTGGAAAGGCGAACCCGAGCACAAGGAGATGAGAAATGAGGTGCGTATTAGAAACCTTTCAAAATCACACGGTGTACCATCTTCTGGGTTTCTCATGCATGTTTTCGATGTAGGAAGATGCCCTTGAACCTGGAGATTTGGGACCCATGGGATGGGTACCAGGCAGTATTACTTTAAAGGGTCTGCGTTTGCTCACCCAACCTCACCCAACCTTTCAGCCCCAAGAGAGTCCACCCTTATGTCTCATCCAGCTCTGGGTCTAGATATGGTCAATCCAGGTTGCATCACAGCCTCTGAACGAATTTTGTAAGAATTTCTCTCTCTTTCACTGTCTTTGTTTTACGGGTTTTTAAAAGTAATTTATTTTTATAATGGGGTTTAGCTGCTTTTCACGGCTGTGTTTATGCGGCTTTACACCCACTTGACTCACTTCCAGACAGATATCAATACATAGGTTTTAAGATTCTTACTAGTCACATATATTCTTGTGCGGTGAATAGGGGGTGTTGAGTCCAGTTCACTGAGCAAGGAGTAGGTCTTGTCTATTACATATTGGGTGTATGGAACGGTATCTGAGCGAATTTGAAACCCTTGTTTTATGCATCACCCCACCTCACCTTTCCCGTTAAGCAGCCATCGTGTGTTTTCTAAACGTGTGACTCTGTTCTGTTTTGTAATTCAGTTCAAGTGTAGCGGTTTTTACATTCCCTCTATAAGTGATAGCTTATGATAAGTGTCTTTTTCTGTGTGACTTATTTCACTTAGAATCATCGTACCTAAATCCACTCATCTTGCTTCTAATGGCCTTATGACATTGATTTCATGTCTGAGTGATATTCCATTGTACATAAGGACCACAACTTCTTTATCCATTTTTCTCTTTCCTGGGATATTTAAGGTGTCATGAAGTGGAGGTTCTTGTCAACAGAGCAGCCCTAAACTTTGGGGTGCCTGTGTCTTGCTGATTTTTAGTTTTCCCAATTTATACGCCCATGAGTGGACGTGCCCTATGCTCCCTAAGCTGTGTTTTATCGATGTTTCAGGACACACCGCACACTTTTCCAGAGTGGCTGTTGGCAACTTACATCCCGCCCATCAGCGTAGCAAGGCTGCCATTTCTCCATGGCCTCTCCTGCATTTCTGGTTTTGACACTTTTTGCAGCATGGCACTTTTGACCGATGGGAAGCGAGACTTCTTTGTAGCACTGATTTGCCTTTCCAGGTTGCTTGGTTGGCCAAAAAGGGCGTATGCGTTTTTTCCTGAATATATTCAGGAAAAAACGCATACGCCCTTTTTGGCCAAGGGCATCATTGTCGACATTTTGCCGCTTTTCATGTGCTTTAAAGGCGATTCGAATCTACCTCCTGAAATCTGCTTCCTGCAATTCTGCCTTGCTTTCAAATCCTCTTCGTTGCCTTCCCTCAATATATCTGTGGATGAGAGTTATCATTCATAACTCTGCGGGTTTCTGAATTGCAGTGTCCCTGAGCTCCATTTTTCAATTGGCTTTTTTGGGAGCTGACCGCAAAAGCGCGGGATTGCCTCAGGCCCTATTCTGCTTCTGGGCGGCAGGCTTAGCCTGTGGTTAATTCTTCTTCCTGATGCAAATAGAGTGACCTGTGCCTGTCCCAACACCTAGATCTAGTCTCTCATTGGTTGCCCCTCTTCCCGTTCATCCTCAGGACAAATTGCAACCTGTAGGGAACAGGAGCTTAAAGGTGCTGATTCTCCAAGTAGGGAGATTGCTAGTAAAGTAGCTGGAAAGGCGAACCCGAGCACAAGGAGATGAGAAATGAGGTGCGTATTAGAAACCTTTCAAAATCACACGGTGTACCATCTTCTGGGTTTCTCATGCATGTTTTCGATGTAGGAAGATGCCCTTGAACCTGGAGATTTGGGACCCATGGGATGGGTACCAGGCAGTATTACTTTAAAGGGTCTGCGTTTGCTCACCCAACCTCACCCAACCTTTCAGCCCCAAGAGTGTCCACCCTTATGTCTCATCCAGCTGTGGGTCTAGATATGGTCAATCCAGGTTGCATCACAGCCTCTGAACGAATTTTGTAAGAATTTCTCTCTCTTTCACTGTCTTTGTTTTACGGGTTTTTAAAAGTAATTTATTTTTATAATGGGGTTTAGCTGCTTTTCACGGCTGTGTTTATGCGGCTTTACACCCACTTGACTCACTTCCAGACAGATATCAATACATAGGTTTTAAGATTCTTACTAGTCACATATATTCTTGTGCGGTGAATGGGGGGTGTTGAGTCCAGTTCACTGAGCAAGGAGTAGGTCTTGTCTATTACATATTGGGTGTATGGAACGGTATCTGAGCGAATTTGAAACCCTTGTTTTATGCATCACCCCACCTCACCTTTCCCGTTAAGCAGCCATAGTGTGTTTTCTAAACGTGTGACTCTGTTCTGTTTTGTAATTCAGCTCAAGTGTGGCGGTTTTTACATTCCCTCTATAAGTGATAGCTTATGATAAGTGTCTTTTTCTGTGTGACTTATTTCACTTAGAATCGTCGTACCTAACTCCACTCATCTTGCTTCTACTAGCCTTATGACATTGATTTCATGTCTGAGTGATATTCCATTGTACATAAGGACCACAACTTCTTTATCCATTTTTCTCTTTCCTGGGATATTTAAGGTGTCATGAAGTGGAGGTTCTTGTCAACAGAGCAGCCCTAAACTTTGGGGTGCCTGTGTCTTGCTGATTTTTAGTTTTCCCAATATATACGCCCATGAGAGGACGTGCCCTATGCTCCCTAAGCTGTGTTTTTTCGATGTTTCAGGACACACCGTACACTTTTCCAGAGTGGCTGTTGGCAATTTACATCCCGCCCATCAGCGTAGCAAGGCTGCCATTTCTCCATGTCCTCTCCTGCATTTCTGGTTTTGACACTTTTTGCAGCATGGCACTTTTGACCGATGGGAAGCGAGACTTCTTTGTAGCACTGATTTGCCTTTCCAGGTTGCTTGGTTGGCCAAAAAGGGCGTATGCGTTTTTTCCTGAATATATTCAGGAAAAAACGCATACGCCCTTTTTGGCCAAGGGCATCATTGTCGACGTTTTGCCGCTTTTCATGTGCTTTAAAGGCGATTCGAATCTACCTCCTGAAATCTGCTTCCTGCAATTCTGCCTTGCTTTCAAATCCTCTTCGTTGCCTTCCCTCAATATATCTGTGGATGAGAGTTATCATTCATAACTCTGCGGGTTTCTGAATTGCAGTGCCCCTGAGCTCCATTTTTCAATTGGCTTTTTTGGGAGCTGACTGCAAAAGCGCGGGATTGCCTCAGGCCCTATTCTGCTTCTGGGCAGCAGGCTTAGCCTGTGGTTAATTCTTCTTCCTGATGCAAATAGAGTGACCTGTGCCTGTCCCAACACCTAGATCTAGTCTCTCATTGGTTGCCCCTCTTCCCGTTCATCCTCAGGACAAATTGCAACCTGTAGGGAACAGGAGCTTAAGGGTCCTGATTCTCCAAGTAGGGAGATTGCTAGTAAAGTAGCTGGAAAGGCGAACCCGAGCACAAGGAGATGAGAAATGAGGTGCGTATTAGAAACCTTTCAAAATCACACGGTGTACCATCTTCTGGGTTTCTCATGCATGTTTTCGATGTAGGAAGATGCCCTTGAACCTGGAGATTTGGGACCCATGGGATGGGTACCAGGCAGTATTACTTTAAAGGGTCTGCGTTTGCTCACCCAACCTCACCCAACCTTTCAGCCCCAAGAGAGTCCACCCTTATGTCTCATCCAGCTCTGGGTCTAGATATGGTCAATCCAGGTTGCATCACAGCCTCTGAACGAATTTTGTAAGAATTTCTCTCTCTTTCACTGTCTTTGTTTTACGGGTTTTTAAAAGTAATTTATTTTTATAATGGGGTTTAGCTGCTTTTCACGGCTGTGTTTATGCGGCTTTACACCCACTTGACTCACTTCCAGACAGATATCAATACATAGGTTTTAAGATTCTTACTAGTCACATATATTCTTGTGCGGTGAATAGGGGGTGTTGAGTCCAGTTCACTGAGCAAGGAGTAGGTCTTGTCTATTACATATTGGGTGTATGGAACGGTATCTGAGCGAATTTGAAACCCTTGTTTTATGCATCACCCCACCTCACCTTTCCCGTTAAGCAGCCATCGTGTGTTTTCTAAACGTGTGACTCTGTTCTGTTTTGTAATTCAGTTCAAGTGTAGCGGTTTTTACATTCCCTCTATAAGTGATAGCTTATGATAAGTGTCTTTTTCTGTGTGACTTATTTCACTTAGGATCATCGTACCTAAATCCACTCATCTTGCTTCTACTAGCCTTATGACATTGATTTCATGTCTGAGTGATATTCCATTGTACATAAGGACCACAACTTCTTTATCCATTTTTCTCTTTCCTGGGATATTTAAGGTGTCATGAAGTGGAGGTTCTTGTCAACAGAGCAGCCCTAAACTTTGGGGTGCCTGTGTCTTGCTGATTTTTAGTTTTCCCAATTTATACGCCCATGAGTGGACGTGCCCTATGCTCCCTAAGCTGTGTTTTTTCGATGTTTCAGGACACACCGTACACTTTTCCAGAGTGGCTGTTGGCAATTTACATCCCGCCCATCAGCGTAGCAAGGCTGCCATTTCTCCATGGCCTGTCCTGCATTTCTGGTTTTGACACTTTTTGCAGCATGGCACTTTTGACCGATGGGAAGCGAGACTTCTTTGTAGCACTGATTTGCCTTTTCAGGTTGCTTGGTTGGCCAAAAAGGACGTATGCGTTTTTTCCTGAATATATTCAGGAAAAAACGCATACGCCCTTTTTGGCCAAGGGCATCATTGTCGACGTTTTGCCGCTTTTCATGTGCTTTAAAGGCGATTCGAATCTACCTCCTGAAATCTGCTTCCTGCAATTCTGCCTTGCTTTCAAATCCTCTTCGTTGCCTTCCCTCAATATATCTGTGGATGAGAGTTATCATTCATAACTCTGCGGGTTTCTGAATTGCAGTGTCCCTGAGCTCCATTTTTCAACTGGCTTTTTTGGGAGCTGGCCGCAAAAGCGCGGGATTGCCTCAGGCCCTATTCTGCTTCTGGGCGGCAGGTTTAGCCTGTGGTTAATTCTTCTTCCTGATGGGAAATAGAGTGACATGTGCCTGTCCCAACACCTAGATCTAGTCTCTCATTGGTTGCCCCTCTTCCCGTTCATCCTCAGGACAAATTGCAACCTGTAGGGAACAGGAGCTTAAAGGTGCTGATTCCCCAAGTAGGGAGATTGCTAGTAAAGTAGCTGGAAAGGCGAACCCGAGCACAAGGAGATGAGAAATGAGGTGCGTATTAGAAACCTTTCAAAATCACACGGTGTACCATCTTCTGGGTTTCTCATGCATGTTTTCGATGTAGGAAGATGCCCTTGAACCTGGAGATTTGGGACCCATGGGATGGGTACCAGGCAGTATTACTTTAAAGGGTCTGCGTTTGCTCACCCAACCTCACCCAACCTTTCAGCCCCAAGAGTGTCCACCCTTATGTCTCATCCAGCTGTGGGTCTAGATATGGTCAATCCAGGTTGCATCACAGCCTCTGAACGAATTTTGTAAGAATTTCTCTCTCTTTCACTGTCTTTGTTTTACGGGTTTTTAAAAGTAATTTATTTTTATAATGGGGTTTAGCTGCTTTTCACGGCTGTGTTTATGCGGCTTTACACCCACTTGACTCACTTCCAGACAGATATCAATACATAGGTTTTAAGATTCTTACTAGTCACATATATTCTTGTGCGGTGAATAGGGGGTGTTGAGTCCAGTTCACTGAGCAAGGAGTAGGTCTTGTCTATTACATATTGGGTGTATGGAACGGTATCTGAGCGAATTTGAAACCCTTGTTTTATGCATCACCCCACCTCACCTTTCCCGTTAAGCAGCCATCGTGTGTTTTCTAAACGTGTGACTCTGTTCTGTTTTGTAATTCAGTTCAAATGTAGCGGTTTTTACATTCCCTCTATAAGTGATAGCTTATGATAAGTGTCTTTTTCTGTGTGACTTATTTCACTTAGGATCATCGTACCTAAATCCACTCATCTTGCTTCTACTAGCCTTATGACATTGATTTCATGTCTGAGTGATATTCCATTGTACATAAGGACCACAACTTCTTTATCCATTTTTCTCTTTCCTGGGATATTTAAGGTGTCATGAAGTGGAGGTTCTTGTCAACAGAGCAGCCCTAAACTTTGGGGTGCCTGTGTCTTGCTGATTTTTAGTTTTCCCAATTTATACGCCCATGAGTGGACGTGCCCTATGCTCCCTAAGCTGTGTTTTATCGATGTTTCAGGACACACCGCACACTTTTCCAGAGTGGCTGTTGGCAACTTACATCCCGCCCATCAGCGTAGCAAGGCTGCCATTTCTCCATGGCCTCTCCTGCATTTCTGGTTTTGACACTTTTTGCAGCATGGCACTTTTGACCGATGGGAAGCGAGACTTCTTTGTAGCACTGATTTGCCTTTCCAGGTTGCTTGGTTGGCCAAAAAGGGCGTATGCGTTTTTTCCTGAATATATTCAGGAAAAAACGCATACGCCCTTTTTGGCCAAGGGCATCATTGTCGACGTTTTGCCGCTTTTCATGTGCTTTAAAGGCGATTCGAATCTACCTCCTGAAATCTGCTTCCTGCAATTCTGCCTTGCTTTCAAATCCTCTTCGTTGCCTTCCCTCAATATATCTGTGGATGAGAGTTATCATTCATAACTCTGCGGGTTTCTGAATTGCAGTGTCCCTGAGCTCCATTTTTCAATTGGCTTTTTTGGGAGCTGACCGCAAAAGCGCGGGATTGCCTCAGGCCCTATTCTGCTTCTGGGCGGCAGGCTTAGCCTGTGGTTAATTCTTCTTCCTGATGCAAATAGAGTGACCTGTGCCTGTCCCAACACCTAGATCTAGTCTCTCATTGGTTGCCCCTCTTCCCGTTCATCCTCAGGACAAATTGCAACCTGTAGGGAACAGGAGCTTAAAGGTGCTGATTCTCCAAGTAGGGAGATTGCTAGTAAAGTAGCTGGAAAGGCGAACCCGAGCACAAGGAGATGAGAAATGAGGTGCGTATTAGAAACCTTTCAAAATCACACGGTGTACCATCTTCTGGGTTTCTCATGCATGTTTTCGATGTAGGAAGATGCCCTTGAACCTGGAGATTTGGGACCCATGGGATGGGTACCAGGCAGTATTACTTTAAAGGGTCTGCGTTTGCTCACCCAACCTCACCCAAACTTTCAGCCCCAAGAGTGTCCACCCTTATGTCTCATCCAGCTGTGGGTCTAGATATGGTCAATCCAGGTTGCATCACAGCCTCTGAACGAATTTTGTAAGAATTTCTCTCTCTTTCACTGTCTTTGTTTTACGGGTTTTTAAAAGTAATTTATTTTTATAATGGGGTTTAGCTGCTTTTCACGGCTGTGTTTATGCGGCTTTACACCCACTTGACTCACTTCCAGACAGATATCAATACATAGGTTTTAAGATTCTTACTAGTCACATATATTCTTGTGCGGTGAATGGGGGGTGTTGAGTCCAGTTCACTGAGCAAGGAGTAGGTCTTGTCTATTACATATTGGGTGTATGGAACGGTATCTGAGCGAATTTGAAACCCTTGTTTTATGCATCACCCCACCTCACCTTTCCCGTTAAGCAGCCATAGTGTGTTTTCTAAACGTGTGACTCTGTTCTGTTTTGTAATTCAGCTCAAGTGTGGCGGTTTTTACATTCCCTCTATAAGTGATAGCTTATGATAAGTGTCTTTTTCTGTGTGACTTATTTCACTTAGAATCGTCGTACCTAACTCCACTCATCTTGCTTCTACTAGCCTTATGACATTGATTTCATGTCTGAGTGATATTCCATTGTACATAAGGACCACAACTTCTTTATCCATTTTTCTCTTTCCTGGGATATTTAAGGTGTCATGAAGTGGAGGTTCTTGTCAACAGAGCAGCCCTAAACTTTGGGGTGCCTGTGTCTTGCTGATTTTTAGTTTTCCCAATATATACGCCCATGAGAGGACGTGCCCTATGCTCCCTAAGCTGTGTTTTTTCGATGTTTCAGGACACACCGTACACTTTTCCAGAGTGGCTGTTGGCAATTTACATCCCGCCCATCAGCGTAGCAAGGCTGCCATTTCTCCATGTCCTCTCCTGCATTTCTGGTTTTGACACTTTTTGCAGCATGGCACTTTTGACCGATGGGAAGCGAGACTTCTTTGTAGCACTGATTTGCCTTTCCAGGTTGCTTGGTTGGCCAAAAAGGGCGTATGCGTTTTTTCCTGAATATATTCAGGAAAAAACGCATACGCCCTTTTTGGCCAAGGGCATCATTGTCGACGTTTTGCCGCTTTTCATGTGCTTTAAAGGCGATTCGAATCTACCTCCTGAAATCTGCTTCCTGCAATTCTGCCTTGCTTTCAAATCCTCTTCGTTGCCTTCCCTCAATATATCTGTGGATGAGAGTTATCATTCATAACTCTGCGGGTTTCTGAATTGCAGTGCCCCTGAGCTCCATTTTTCAATTGGCTTTTTTGGGAGCTGACTGCAAAAGCGCGGGATTGCCTCAGGCCCTATTCTGCTTCTGGGCAGCAGGCTTAGCCTGTGGTTAATTCTTCTTCCTGATGCAAATAGAGTGACCTGTGCCTGTCCCAACACCTAGATCTAGTCTCTCATTGGTTGCCCCTCTTCCCGTTCATCCTCAGGACAAATTGCAACCTGTAGGGAACAGGAGCTTAAGGGTCCTGATTCTCCAAGTAGGGAGATTGCTAGTAAAGTAGCTGGAAAGGCGAACCCGAGCACAAGGAGATGAGAAATGAGGTGCGTATTAGAAACCTTTCAAAATCACACGGTGTACCATCTTCTGGGTTTCTCATGCATGTTTTCGATGTAGGAAGATGCCCTTGAACCTGGAGATTTGGGACCCATGGGATGGGTACCAGGCAGTATTACTTTAAAGGGTCTGCGTTTGCTCACCCAACCTCACCCAACCTTTCAGCCCCAAGAGAGTCCACCCTTATGTCTCATCCAGCTCTGGGTCTAGATATGGTCAATCCAGGTTGCATCACAGCCTCTGAACGAATTTTGTAAGAATTTCTCTCTCTTTCACTGTCTTTGTTTTACGGGTTTTTAAAAGTAATTTATTTTTATAATGGGGTTTAGCTGCTTTTCACGGCTGTGTTTATGCGGCTTTACACCCACTTGACTCACTTCCAGACAGATATCAATACATAGGTTTTAAGATTCTTACTAGTCACATATATTCTTGTGCGGTGAATAGGGGGTGTTGAGTCCAGTTCACTGAGCAAGGAGTAGGTCTTGTCTATTACATATTGGGTGTATGGAACGGTATCTGAGCGAATTTGAAACCCTTGTTTTATGCATCACCCCACCTCACCTTTCCCGTTAAGCAGCCATCGTGTGTTTTCTAAACGTGTGACTCTGTTCTGTTTTGTAATTCAGTTCAAGTGTAGCGGTTTTTACATTCCCTCTATAAGTGATAGCTTATGATAAGTGTCTTTTTCTGTGTGACTTATTTCACTTAGGATCATCGTACCTAAATCCACTCATCTTGCTTCTACTAGCCTTATGACATTGATTTCATGTCTGAGTGATATTCCATTGTACATAAGGACCACAACTTCTTTATCCATTTTTCTCTTTCCTGGGATATTTAAGGTGTCATGAAGTGGAGGTTCTTGTCAACAGAGCAGCCCTAAACTTTGGGGTGCCTGTGTCTTGCTGATTTTTAGTTTTCCCAATTTATACGCCCATGAGTGGACGTGCCCTATGCTCCCTAAGCTGTGTTTTTTCGATGTTTCAGGACACACCGTACACTTTTCCAGAGTGGCTGTTGGCAATTTACATCCCGCCCATCAGCGTAGCAAGGCTGCCATTTCTCCATGGCCTGTCCTGCATTTCTGGTTTTGACACTTTTTGCAGCATGGCACTTTTGACCGATGGGAAGCGAGACTTCTTTGTAGCACTGATTTGCCTTTTCAGGTTGCTTGGTTGGCCAAAAAGGACGTATGCGTTTTTTCCTGAATATATTCAGGAAAAAACGCATACGCCCTTTTTGGCCAAGGGCATCATTGTCGACGTTTTGCCGCTTTTCATGTGCTTTAAAGGCGATTCGAATCTACCTCCTGAAATCTGTTTCCTGCAATTCTGCCTTGCTTTCAAATCCTCTTCGTTGCCTTCCCTCAATATATCTGTGGATGAGAGTTATCATTCATAACTCTGCGGGTTTCTGAATTGCAGTGTCCCTGAGCTCCATTTTTCAACTGGCTTTTTTGGGAGCTGGCCGCAAAAGCGCGGGATTGCCTCAGGCCCTATTCTGCTTCTGGGCGGCAGGTTTAGCCTGTGGTTAATTCTTCTTCCTGATGGGAAATAGAGTGACATGTGCCTGTCCCAACACCTAGATCTAGTCTCTCATTGGTTGCCCCTCTTCCCGTTCATCCTCAGGACAAATTGCAACCTGTAGGGAACAGGAGCTTAAAGGTGCTGATTCCCCAAGTAGGGAGATTGCTAGTAAAGTAGCTGGAAAGGCGAACCCGAGCACAAGGAGATGAGAAATGAGGTGCGTATTAGAAACCTTTCAAAATCACACGGTGTACCATCTTCTGGGTTTCTCATGCATGTTTTCGATGTAGGAAGATGCCCTTGAACCTGGAGATTTGGGACCCATGGGATGGGTACCAGGCAGTATTACTTTAAAGGGTCTGCGTTTGCTCACCCAACCTCACCCAACCTTTCAGCCCCAAGAGTGTCCACCCTTATGTCTCATCCAGCTGTGGGTCTAGATATGGTCAATCCAGGTTGCATCACAGCCTCTGAACGAATTTTGTAAGAATTTCTCTCTCTTTCACTGTCTTTGTTTTACGGGTTTTTAAAAGTAATTTATTTTTATAATGGGGTTTAGCTGCTTTTCACGGCTGTGTTTATGCGGCTTTACACCCACTTGACTCACTTCCAGACAGATATCAATACATAGGTTTTAAGATTCTTACTAGTCACATATATTCTTGTGCGGTGAATAGGGGGTGTTGAGTCCAGTTCACTGAGCAAGGAGTAGGTCTTGTCTATTACATATTGGGTGTATGGAACGGTATCTGAGCGAATTTGAAACCCTTGTTTTATGCATCACCCCACCTCACCTTTCCCGTTAAGCAGCCATCGTGTGTTTTCTAAACGTGTGACTCTGTTCTGTTTTGTAATTCAGTTCAAATGTAGCGGTTTTTACATTCCCTCTATAAGTGATAGCTTATGATAAGTGTCTTTTTCTGTGTGACTTATTTCACTTAGGATCATCGTACCTAAATCCACTCATCTTGCTTCTACTAGCCTTATGACATTGATTTCATGTCTGAGTGATATTCCATTGTACATAAGGACCACAACTTCTTTATCCATTTTTCTCTTTCCTGGGATATTTAAGGTGTCATGAAGTGGAGGTTCTTGTCAACAGAGCAGCCCTAAACTTTGGGGTGCCTGTGTCTTGCTGATTTTTAGTTTTCCCAATTTATACGCCCATGAGTGGACGTGCCCTATGCTCCCTAAGCTGTGTTTTTTCGATGTTTCAGGACACACCGTACACTTTTCCAGAGTGGCTGTTGGCAATTTACATCCCGCCCATCAGCGTAGCAAGGCTGCCATTTCTCCATGGCCTGTCCTGCATTTCTGGTTTTGACACTTTTTGCAGCATGGCACTTTTGACCGATGGGAAGCGAGACTTCTTTGTAGCACTGATTTGCCTTTCCAGGTTGCTTGGTTGGCCAAAAAGGGCGTATGCGTTTTTTCCTGAATATATTCAGGAAAAAACGCATACGCCCTTTTTGGCCAAGGGCATCATTGTCGACGTTTTGCCGCTTTTCATGTGCTTTAAAGGCGATTCGAATCTACCTCCTGAAATCTGTTTCCTGCAATTCTGCCTTGCTTTCAAATCCTCTTCGTTGCCTTCCCTCAATATATCTGTGGATGAGAGTTATCATTCATAACTCTGCGGGTTTCTGAATTGCAGTGTCCCTGAGCTCCATTTCTCAACTGGCTTTTTTGGGAGCTGGCCGCAAAAGCGCGGGATTGCCTCAGGCCCTATTCTGCTTCTGGGCGGCAGGTTTAGCCTGTGGTTAATTCTTCTTCCTGATGGGAAATAGAGTGACCTGTGCCTGTCCCAACACCTAGATCTAGTCTCTCATTGGTTGCCCCTCTTCCCGTTCATCCTCAGGACAAATTGCAACCTGTAGGGAACAGGAGCTTAAAGGTGCTGATTCCCCAAGTAGGGAGATTGCTAGTAAAGTAGCTGGAAAGGCGAACCCGAGCACAAGGAGATGAGAAATGAGGTGCGTATTAGAAACCTTTCAAAATCACACGGTGTACCATCTTCTGGGTTTCTCATGCATGTTTTCGATGTAGGAAGATGCCCTTGAACCTGGAGATTTGGGACCCATGGGATGGGTACCAGGCAGTATTACTTTAAAGGGTCTGCGTTTGCTCACCCAACCTCACCCAACCTTTCAGCCCCAAGAGTGTCCACCCTTATGTCTCATCCAGCTGTGGGTCTAGATATGGTCAATCCAGGTTGCATCACAGCCTCTGAACGAATTTTGTAAGAATTTCTCTCTCTTTCACTGTCTTTGTTTTACGGGTTTTTAAAAGTAATTTATTTTTATAATGGGGTTTAGCTGCTTTTCACGGCTGTGTTTATGCGGCTTTACACCCACTTGACTCACTTCCAGACAGATATCAATACATAGGTTTTAAGATTCTTACTAGTCACATATATTCTTGTGCGGTGAATAGGGGGTGTTGAGTCCAGTTCACTGAGCAAGGAGTAGGTCTTGTCTATTACATATTGGGTGTATGGAACGGTATCTGAGCGAATTTGAAACCCTTGTTTTATGCATCACCCCACCTCACCTTTCCCGTTAAGCAGCCATCGTGTGTTTTCTAAACGTGTGACTCTGTTCTGTTTTGTAATTCAGTTCAAATGTAGCGGTTTTTACATTCCCTCTATAAGTGATAGCTTATGATAAGTGTCTTTTTCTGTGTGACTTATTTCACTTAGGATCATCGTACCTAAATCCACTCATCTTGCTTCTACTAGCCTTATGACATTGATTTCATGTCTGAGTGATATTCCATTGTACATAAGGACCACAACTTCTTTATCCATTTTTCTCTTTCCTGGGATATTTAAGGTGTCATGAAGTGGAGGTTCTTGTCAACAGAGCAGCCCTAAACTTTGGGGTGCCTGTGTCTTGCTGATTTTTAGTTTTCCCAATTTATACGCCCATGAGTGGACGTGCCCTATGCTCCCTAAGCTGTGTTTTTTCGATGTTTCAGGACACACCGTACACTTTTCCAGAGTGGCTGTTGGCAATTTACATCCCGCCCATCAGCGTAGCAAGGCTGCCATTTCTCCATGGCCTGTCCTGCATTTCTGGTTTTGACACTTTTTGCAGCATGGCACTTTTGACCGATGGGAAGCGAGACTTCTTTGTAGCACTGATTTGCCTTTCCAGGTTGCTTGGTTGGCCAAAAAGGGCGTATGCGTTTTTTCCTGAATATATTCAGGAAAAAACGCATACGCCCTTTTTGGCCAAGGGCATCATTGTCGACGTTTTGCCGCTTTTCATGTGCTTTAAAGGCGATTCGAATCTACCTCCTGAAATCTGTTTCCTGCAATTCTGCCTTGCTTTCAAATCCTCTTCGTTGCCTTCCCTCAATATATCTGTGGATGAGAGTTATCATTCATAACTCTGCGGGTTTCTGAATTGCAGTGTCCCTGAGCTCCATTTCTCAACTGGCTTTTTTGGGAGCTGGCCGCAAAAGCGCGGGATTGCCTCAGGCCCTATTCTGCTTCTGGGCGGCAGGTTTAGCCTGTGGTTAATTCTTCTTCCTGATGGGAAATAGAGTGACCTGTGCCTGTCCCAACACCTAGATCTAGTCTCTCATTGGTTGCCCCTCTTCCCGTTCATCCTCAGGACAAATTGCAACCTGTAGGGAACAGGAGCTTAAAGGTGCTGATTCCCCAAGTAGGGAGATTGCTAGTAAAGTAGCTGGAAAGGCGAACCCGAGCACAAGGAGATGAGAAATGAGGTGCGTATTAGAAACCTTTCAAAATCACACGGTGTACCATCTTCTGGGTTTCTCATGCATGTTTTCGATGTAGGAAGATGCCCTTGAACCTGGAGATTTGGGACCCATGGGATGGGTACCAGGCAGTATTACTTTAAAGGGTCTGCGTTTGCTCACCCAACCTCACCCAACCTTTCAGCCCCAAGAGTGTCCACCCTTATGTCTCATCCAGCTCTGGGTCTAGATATGGTCAATCCAGGTTGCATCACAGCCTCTGAACGAATTTTGTAAGAATTTCTCTCTCTTTCACTGTCTTTGTTTTACGGGTTTTTAAAAGTAATTTATTTTTATAATGGGGTTTAGCTGCTTTTCACGGCTGTGTTTATGCGGCTTTACACCCACTTGACTCACTTCCAGACAGATATCAATACATAGGTTTTAAGATTCTTACTAGTCACATATATTCTTGTGCGGTGAATAGGGGGTGTTGAGTCCAGTTCACTGAGCAAGGAGTAGGTCTTGTCTATTACATATTGGGTGTATGGAACGGTATCTGAGCGAATTTGAAACCCTTGTTTTATGCATCACCCCACCTCACCTTTCCCGTTAAGCAGCCATCGTGTGTTTTCTAAACGTGTGACTCTGTTCTGTTTTGTAATTCAGTTCAAGTGTAGCGGTTTTTACATTCCCTCTATAAGTGATAGCTTATGATAAGTGTCTTTTTCTGTGTGACTTATTTCACTTAGGATCATCGTACCTAAATCCACTCATCTTGCTTCTACTAGCCTTATGACATTGATTTCATGTCTGAGTGATATTCCATTGTACATAAGGACCACAACTTCTTTATCCATTTTTCTCTTTCCTGGGATATTTAAGGTGTCATGAAGTGGAGGTTCTTGTCAACAGAGCAGCCCTAAACTTTGGGGTGCCTGTGTCTTGCTGATTTTTAGTTTTCCCAATTTATACGCCCATGAGTGGACGTGCCCTATGCTCCCTAAGCTGTGTTTTTTCGATGTTTCAGGACACACCGTACACTTTTCCAGAGTGGCTGTTGGCAATTTACATCCCGCCCATCAGCGTAGCAAGGCTGCCATTTCTCCATGGCCTGTCCTGCATTTCTGGTTTTGACACTTTTTGCAGCATGGCACTTTTGACCGATGGGAAGCGAGACTTCTTTGTAGCACTGATTTGCCTTTCCAGGTTGCTTGGTTGGCCAAAAAGGGCGTATGCGTTTTTTCCTGAATATATTCAGGAAAAAACGCATACGCCCTTTTTGGCCAAGGGCATCATTGTCGACGTTTTGCCGCTTTTCATGTGCTTTAAAGGCGATTCGAATCTACCTCCTGAAATCTGTTTCCTGCAATTCTGCCTTGCTTTCAAATCCTCTTCGTTGCCTTCCCTCAATATATCTGTGGATGAGAGTTATCATTCATAACTCTGCGGGTTTCTGAATTGCAGTGTCCCTGAGCTCCATTTCTCAACTGGCTTTTTTGGGAGCTGGCCGCAAAAGCGCGGGATTGCCTCAGGCCCTATTCTGCTTCTGGGCGGCAGGTTTAGCCTGTGGTTAATTCTTCTTCCTGATGGGAAATAGAGTGACCTGTGCCTGTCCCAACACCTAGATCTAGTCTCTCATTGGTTGCCCCTCTTCCCGTTCATCCTCAGGACAAATTGCAACCTGTAGGGAACAGGAGCTTAAAGGTGCTGATTCTCCAAGTAGGGAGATTGCTAGTAAAGTAGCTGGAAAGGCGAACCCGAGCACAAGGAGATGAGAAATGAGGTGCGTATTAGAAACCTTTCAAAATCACACGGTGTACCATCTTCTGGGTTTCTCATGCATGTTTTCGATGTAGGAAGATGCCCTTGAACCTGGAGATTTGGGACCCATGGGATGGGTACCAGGCAGTATTACTTTAAAGGGTCTGCGTTTGCTCACCCAACCTCACCCAACCTTTCAGCCCCAAGAGTGTCCACCCTTATGTCTCATCCAGCTCTGGGTCTAGATATGGTCAATCCAGGTTGCATCACAGCCTCTGAACGAATTTTGTAAGAATTTCTCTCTCTTTCACTGTCTTTGTTTTACGGGTTTTTAAAAGTAATTTATTTTTATAATGGGGTTTAGCTGCTTTTCACGGCTGTGTTTATGCGGCTTTACACCCACTTGACTCACTTCCAGACAGATATCAATACATAGGTTTTAAGATTCTTACTAGTCACATATATTCTTGTGCGGTGAATAGGGGGTGTTGAGTCCAGTTCACTGAGCAAGGAGTAGGTCTTGTCTATTACATATTGGGTGTATGGAACGGTATCTGAGCGAATTTGAAACCCTTGTTTTATGCATCACCCCACCTCACCTTTCCCGTTAAGCAGCCATCGTGTGTTTTCTAAACGTGTGACTCTGTTCTGTTTTGTAATTCAGTTCAAGTGTAGCGGTTTTTACATTCCCTCTATAAGTGATAGCTTATGATAAGTGTCTTTTTCTGTGTGACTTATTTCACTTAGGATCATCGTACCTAAATCCACTCATCTTGCTTCTACTAGCCTTATGACATTGATTTCATGTCTGAGTGATATTCCATTGTACATAAGGACCACAACTTCTTTATCCATTTTTCTCTTTCCTGGGATATTTAAGGTGTCATGAAGTGGAGGTTCTTGTCAACAGAGCAGCCCTAAACTTTGGGGTGCCTGTGTCTTGCTGATTTTTAGTTTTCCCAATTTATACGCCCATGAGTGGACGTGCTCTATGCTCCCTAAGCTGTGTTTTTTCGATGTTTCAGGACACACCGTACACTTTTCCAGAGTGGCTGTTGGCAATTTACATCCCGCCCATCAGCGTAGCAAGGCTGCCATTTCTCCATGGCCTGTCCTGCATTTCTGGTTTTGACACTTTTTGCAGCATGGCACTTTTGACCGATGGGAAGCGAGACTTCTTTGTAGCACTGATTTGCCTTTCCAGGTTGCTTGGTTGGCCAAAAAGGACGTATGCGTTTTTTCCTGAATATATTCAGGAAAAAACGCATATGCCCTTTTTGGCCAAGGGCATCATTGTCGACGTTTTGCCGCTTTTCATGTGCTTTAAAGGCGATTCGAATCTACCTCCTGAAATCTGTTTCCTGCAATTCTGCCTTGCTTTCAAATCCTCTTCGTTGCCTTCCCTCAATATATCTGTGGATGAGAGTTATCATTCATAACTCTGCGGGTTTCTGAATTGCAGTGTCCCTGAGCTCCATTTTTCAACTGGCTTTTTTGGGAGCTGGCCGCAAAAGCGCGGGATTGCCTCAGGCCCTATTCTGCTTCTGGGCGGCAGGTTTAGCCTGTGGTTAATTCTTCTTCCTGATGGGAAATAGAGTGACATGTGCCTGTCCCAACACCTAGATCTAGTCTCTCATTGGTTGCCCCTCTTCCCGTTCATCCTCAGGACAAATTGCAACCTGTAGGGAACAGGAGCTTAAAGGTGCTGATTCCCCAAGTAGGGAGATTGCTAGTAAAGTAGCTGGAAAGGCGAACCCGAGCACAAGGAGATGAGAAATGAGGTGCGTATTAGAAACCTTTCAAAATCACACGGTGTACCATCTTCTGGGTTTCTCATGCATGTTTTCGATGTAGGAAGATGCCCTTGAACCTGGAGATTTGGGACCCATGGGATGGGTACCAGGCAGTATTACTTTAAAGGGTCTGCGTTTGCTCACCCAACCTCACCCAACCTTTCAGCCCCAAGAGTGTCCACCCTTATGTCTCATCCAGCTCTGGGTCTAGATATGGTCAATCCAGGTTGCATCACAGCCTCTGAACGAATTTTGTAAGAATTTCTCTCTCTTTCACTGTCTTTGTTTTACGGGTTTTTAAAAGTAATTTATTTTTATAATGGGGTTTAGCTGCTTTTCACGGCTGTGTTTATGCGGCTTTACACCCACTTGACTCACTTCCAGACAGATATCAATACATAGGTTTTAAGATTCTTACTAGTCACATATATTCTTGTGCGGTGAATAGGGGGTGTTGAGTCCAGTTCACTGAGCAAGGAGTAGGTCTTGTCTATTACATATTGGGTGTATGGAACGGTATCTGAGCGAATTTGAAACCCTTGTTTTATGCATCACCCCACCTCACCTTTCCCGTTAAGCAGCCATCGTGTGTTTTCTAAACGTGTGACTCTGTTCTGTTTTGTAATTCAGTTCAAGTGTAGCGGTTTTTACATTCCCTCTATAAGTGATAGCTTATGATAAGTGTCTTTTTCTGTGTGACTTATTTCACTTAGGATCATCGTACCTAAATCCACTCATCTTGCTTCTACTAGCCTTATGACATTGATTTCATGTCTGAGTGATATTCCATTGTACATAAGGACCACAACTTCTTTATCCATTTTTCTCTTTCCTGGGATATTTAAGGTGTCATGAAGTGGAGGTTCTTGTCAACAGAGCAGCCCTAAACTTTGGGGTGCCTGTGTCTTGCTGATTTTTAGTTTTCCCAATTTATACGCCCATGAGTGGACGTGCCCTATGCTCCCTAAGCTGTGTTTTTTCGATGTTTCAGGACACACCGTACACTTTTCCAGAGTGGCTGTTGGCAATTTACATCCCGCCCATCAGCGTAGCAAGGCTGCCATTTCTCCATGGCCTGTCCTGCATTTCTGGTTTTGACACTTTTTGCAGCATGGCACTTTTGACCGATGGGAAGCGAGACTTCTTTGTAGCACTGATTTGCCTTTCCAGGTTGCTTGGTTGGCCAAAAAGGGCGTATGCGTTTTTTCCTGAATATATTCAGGAAAAAACGCATACGCCCTTTTTGGCCAAGGGCATCATTGTCGACGTTTTGCCGCTTTTCATGTGCTTTAAAGGCGATTCGAATCTACCTCCTGAAATCTGTTTCCTGCAATTCTGCCTTGCTTTCAAATCCTCTTCGTTGCCTTCCCTCAATATATCTGTGGATGAAAGTTATCATTCATAACTCTGCGGGTTTCTGAATTGCAGTGTCCCTGAGCTCCATTTTTCAACTGGCTTTTTTGGGAGCTGGCCGCAAAAGCGCGGGTTTGCCTCAGGCCCTATTCTGCTTCTGGGCGGCAGGCTTAGCCTGTGGTTAATTCTTCTTCCTGATGGGAAATAGAGTGACATGTGCCTGTCCCAACACCTAGATCTAGTCTCTCATTGGTTGCCCCTCTTCCCGTTCATCCTCAGGACAAATTGCAACCTGTAGGGAACAGGAGCTTAAAGGTGCTGATTCCCCAAGTAGGGAGATTGCTAGTAAAGTAGCTGGAAAGGCGAACCCGAGCACAAGGAGATGAGAAATGAGGTGCGTATTAGAAACCTTTCAAAATCACACGGTGTACCATCTTCTGGGTTTCTCATGCATGTTTTCGATGTAGGAAGATGCCCTTGAACCTGGAGATTTGGGACCCATGGGATGGGTACCAGGCAGTATTACTTTAAAGGGTCTGCGTTTGCTCACCCAACCTCACCCAACCTTTCAGCCCCAAGAGTGTCCACCCTTATGTCTCATCCAGCTGTGGGTCTAGATATGGTCAATCCAGGTTGCATCACAGCCTCTGAACGAATTTTGTAAGAATTTCTCTCTCTTTCACTGTCTTTGTTTTACGGGTTTTTAAAAGTAATTTATTTTTATAATGGGGTTTAGCTGCTTTTCACGGCTGTGTTTATGCGGCTTTACACCCACTTGACTCACTTCCAGACAGATATCAATACATAGGTTTTAAGATTCTTACTAGTCACATATATTCTTGTGCGGTGAATAGGGGGTGTTGAGTCCAGTTCACTGAGCAAGGAGTAGGTCTTGTCTATTACATATTGGGTGTATGGAACGGTATCTGAGCGAATTTGAAACCCTTGTTTTATGCATCACCCCACCTCACCTTTCCCGTTAAGCAGCCATCGTGTGTTTTCTAAACGTGTGACTCTGTTCTGTTTTGTAATTCAGTTCAAGTGTAGCGGTTTTTACATTCCCTCTATAAGTGATAGCTTATGATAAGTGTCTTTTTCTGTGTGACTTATTTCACTTAGGATCATCGTACCTAAATCCACTCATCTTGCTTCTACTAGCCTTATGACATTGATTTCATGTCTGAGTGATATTCCATTGTACATAAGGACCACAACTTCTTTATCCATTTTTCTCTTTCCTGGGATATTTAAGGTGTCATGAAGTGGAGGTTCTTGTCAACAGAGCAGCCCTAAACTTTGGGGTGCCTGTGTCTTGCTGATTTTTAGTTTTCCCAATTTATACGCCCATGAGTGGACGTGCCCTATGCTCCCTAAGCTGTGTTTTTTCGATGTTTCAGGACACACCGTACACTTTTCCAGAGTGGCTGTTGGCAATTTACATCCCGCCCATCAGCGTAGCAAGGCTGCCATTTCTCCATGGCCTGTCCTGCATTTCTGGTTTTGACACTTTTTGCAGCATGGCACTTTTGACCGATGGGAAGCGAGACTTCTTTGTAGCACTGATTTGCCTTTCCAGGTTGCTTGGTTGGCCAAAAAGGGCGTATGCGTTTTTTCCTGAATATATTCAGGAAAAAACGCATACGCCCTTTTTGGCCAAGGGCATCATTGTCGACGTTTTGCCGCTTTTCATGTGCTTTAAAGGCGATTCGAATCTACCTCCTGAAATCTGTTTCCTGCAATTCTGCCTTGCTTTCAAATCCTCTTCGTTTCCTTCCCTCAATATATCTGTGGATGAGAGTTATCATTCATAACTCTGCGGGTTTCTGAATTGCAGTGTCCCTGAGCTCCATTTCTCAACTGGCTTTTTTGGGAGCTGGCCGCAAAAGCGCGGGATTGCCTCAGGCCCTATTCTGCTTCTGGGCGGCAGGCTTAGCCTGTGGTTAATTCTTCTTCCTGATGGGAAATAGAGTGACCTGTGCCTGTCCCAACACCTAGATCTAGTCTCTCATTGGTTGCCCCTCTTCCCGTTCATCCTCAGGACAAATTGCAACCTGTAGGGAACAGGAGCTTAAAGGTGCTGATTCTCCAAGTAGGGAGATTGCTAGTAAAGTAGCTGGAAAGGCGAACCCGAGCACAAGGAGATGAGAAATGAGGTGCGTATTAGAAACCTTTCAAAATCACACGGTGTACCATCTTCTGGGTTTCTCATGCATGTTTTCCATATAGGAAGATGCCCTTGAACCTGGAGATTTGGGACCCATGGGATGGGTACCAGGCAGTATTACTTTAAAGGGTCTGCGTTTGCTCACCCAACCTCACCCAACCTTTCAGCCCCAAGAGTGTCCACCCTTATGTCTCATCCAGCTGTGGGTCTAGATATGGTCAATCCAGGTTGCATCACAGCCTCTGAACGAATTTTGTAAGAATTTCTCTCTCTTTCACTGTCTTTGTTTTACGGGTTTTTAAAAGTAATTTATTTTTATAATGGGGTTTAGCTGCTTTTCACGGCTGTGTTTATGCGGCTTTACACCCACTTGACTCACTTCCAGACAGATATCAATACATAGGTTTTAAGATTCTTACTAGTCACATATATTCTTGTGCGGTGAATAGGGGGTGTTGAGTCCAGTTCACTGAGCAAGGAGTAGGTCTTGTCTATTACATATTGGGTGTATGGAACGGTATCTGAGCGAATTTGAAACCCTTGTTTTATGCATCACCCCACCTCACCTTTCCCGTTAAGCAGCCATCGTGTGTTTTCTAAACGTGTGACTCTGTTCTGTTTTGTAATTCAGTTCAAGTGTAGCGGTTTTTACATTCCCTCTATAAGTGATAGCTTATGATAAGTGTCTTTTTCTGTGTGACTTATTTCACTTAGGATCATCGTACCTAAATCCACTCATCTTGCTTCTACTAGCCTTATGACATTGATTTCATGTCTGAGTGATATTCCATTGTACATAAGGACCACAACTTCTTTATCCATTTTTCTCTTTCCTGGGATATTTAAGGTGTCATGAAGTGGAGGTTCTTGTCAACAGAGCAGCCCTAAACTTTGGGGTGCCTGTGTCTTGCTGATTTTTAGTTTTCCCAATTTATACGCCCATGAGTGGACGTGCCCTATGCTCCCTAAGCTGTGTTTTTTCGATGTTTCAGGACACACCGTACACTTTTCCAGAGTGGCTGTTGGCAATTTACATCCCGCCCATCAGCGTAGCAAGGCTGCCATTTCTCCATGGCCTGTCCTGCATTTCTGGTTTTGACACTTTTTGCAGCATGGCACTTTTGACCGATGGGAAGCGAGACTTCTTTGTAGCACTGATTTGCCTTTCCAGGTTGCTTGGTTGGCCAAAAAGGGCGTATGCGTTTTTTCCTGAATATATTCAGGAAAAAACGCATACGCCCTTTTTGGCCAAGGGCATCATTGTCGACGTTTTGCCGCTTTTCATGTGCTTTAAAGGCGATTCGAATCTACCTCCTGAAATCTGTTTCCTGCAATTCTGCCTTGCTTTCAAATCCTCTTCGTTGCCTTCCCTCAATATATCTGTGGATGAGAGTTATCATTCATAACTCTGCGGGTTTCTGAATTGCAGTGTCCCTGAGCTCCATTTCTCAACTGGCTTTTTTGGGAGCTGGCCGCAAAAGCGCGGGATTGCCTCAGGCCCTATTCTGCTTCTGGGCGGCAGGCTTAGCCTGTGGTTAATTCTTCTTCCTGATGGGAAATAGAGTGACCTGTGCCTGTCCCAACACCTAGATCTAGTCTCTCATTGGTTGCCCCTCTTCCCGTTCATCCTCAGGACAAATTGCAACCTGTAGGGAACAGGAGCTTAAAGGTGCTGATTCTCCAAGTAGGGAGATTGCTAGTAAAGTAGCTGGAAAGGCGAACCCGAGCACAAGGAGATGAGAAATGAGGTGCGTATTAGAAACCTTTCAAAATCACACGGTGTACCATCTTCTGGGTTTCTCATGCATGTTTTCCATATAGGAAGATGCCCTTGAACCTGGAGATTTGGGACCCATGGGATGGGTACCAGGCAGTATTACTTTAAAGGGTCTGCGTTTGCTCACCCAACCTCACCCAACCTTTCAGCCCCAAGAGTGTCCACCCTTATGTCTCATCCAGCTGTGGGTCTAGATATGGTCAATCCAGGTTGCATCACAGCCTCTGAACGAATTTTGTAAGAATTTCTCTCTCTTTCACTGTCTTTGTTTTACGGGTTTTTAAAAGTAATTTATTTTTATAATGGGGTTTAGCTGCTTTTCACGGCTGTGTTTATGCGGCTTTACACCCACTTGACTCACTTCCAGACAGATATCAATACATAGGTTTTAAGATTCTTACTAGTCACATATATTCTTGTGCGGTGAATAGGGGGTGTTGAGTCCAGTTCACTGAGCAAGGAGTAGGTCTTGTCTATTACATATTGGGTGTATGGAACGGTATCTGAGCGAATTTGAAACCCTTGTTTTATGCATCACCCCACCTCACCTTTCCCGTTAAGCAGCCATCGTGTGTTTTCTAAACGTGTGACTCTGTTCTGTTTTGTAATTCAGTTCAAGTGTAGCGGTTTTTACATTCCCTCTATAAGTGATAGCTTATGATAAGTGTCTTTTTCTGTGTGACTTATTTCACTTAGGATCATCGTACCTAAATCCACTCATCTTGCTTCTACTAGCCTTATGACATTGATTTCATGTCTGAGTGATATTCCATTGTACATAAGGACCACAACTTCTTTATCCATTTTTCTCTTTCCTGGGATATTTAAGGTGTCATGAAGTGGAGGTTCTTGTCAACAGAGCAGCCCTAAACTTTGGGGTGCCTGTGTCTTGCTGATTTTTAGTTTTCCCAATTTATACGCCCATGAGTGGACGTGCCCTATGCTCCCTAAGCTGTGTTTTTTCGATGTTTCAGGACACACCGTACACTTTTCCAGAGTGGCTGTTGGCAATTTACATCCCGCCCATCAGCGTAGCAAGGCTGCCATTTCTCCATGGCCTGTCCTGCATTTCTGGTTTTGACACTTTTTGCAGCATGGCACTTTTGACCGATGGGAAGCGAGACTTCTTTGTAGCACTGATTTGCCTTTCCAGGTTGCTTGGTTGGCCAAAAAGGGCGTATGCGTTTTTTCCTGAATATATTCAGGAAAAAACGCATACGCCCTTTTTGGCCAAGGGCATCATTGTCGACGTTTTGCCGCTTTTCATGTGCTTTAAAGGCGATTCGAATCTACCTCCTGAAATCTGTTTCCTGCAATTCTGCCTTGCTTTCAAATCCTCTTCGTTGCCTTCCCTCAATATATCTGTGGATGAGAGTTATCATTCATAACTCTGCGGGTTTCTGAATTGCAGTGTCCCTGAGCTCCATTTTTCAACTGCCTTTTTTGGGAGCTGGCCGCAAAAGCGCGGGATTGCCTCAGGCCCTATTCTGCTTCTGGGCGGCAGGCTTAGCCTGTGGTTAATTCTTCTTCCTGATGGGAAATAGAGTGACATGTGCCTGTCCCAACACCTAGATCTAGTCTCTCATTGGTTGCCCCTCTTCCCGTTCATCCTCAGGACAAATTGCAACCTGTAGGGAACAGGAGCTTAAAGGTGCTGATTCTCCAAGTAGGGAGATTGCTAGTAAAGTAGCTGGAAAGGCGAACCCGAGGACAAGGAGATGAGAAATGAGGTGCGTATTAGAAACCTTTCAAAATCACACGGTGTACCATCTTCTGGGTTTCTCATGCATGTTTTCGATGTAGGAAGATGCCCTTGAACCTGGAGATTTGGGACCCATGGGATGGGTACCAGGCAGTATTACTTTAAAGGGTCTGCGTTTGCTCACCCAACCTCACCCAACCTTTCAGCCCCAAGAGTGTCCACCCTTATGTCTCATCCAGCTGTGGGTCTAGATATGGTCAATCCAGGTTGCATCACAGCCTCTGAACGAATTTTGTAAGAATTTCTCTCTCTTTCACTGTCTTTGTTTTACGGGTTTTTAAAAGTAATTTATTTTTATAATGGGGTTTAGCTGCTTTTCACGGCTGTGTTTATGCGGCTTTACACCCACTTGACTCACTTCCAGACAGATATCAATACATAGGTTTTAAGATTCTTACTAGTCACATATATTCTTGTGCGGTGAATAGGGGGTGTTGAGTCCAGTTCACTGAGCAAGGAGTAGGTCTTGTCTATTACATATTGGGTGTATGGAACGGTATCTGAGCGAATTTGAAACCCTTGTTTTATGCATCACCCCACCTCACCTTTCCCGTTAAGCAGCCATCGTGTGTTTTCTAAACGTGTGACTCTGTTCTGTTTTGTAATTCAGTTCAAGTGTAGCGGTTTTTACATTCCCTCTATAAGTGATAGCTTATGATAAGTGTCTTTTTCTGTGTGACTTATTTCACTTAGGATCATCGTACCTAAATCCACTCATCTTGCTTCTACTAGCCTTATGACATTGATTTCATGTCTGAGTGATATTCCATTGTACATAAGGACCACAACTTCTTTATCCATTTTTCTCTTTCCTGGGATATTTAAGGTGTCATGATGTGGAGGTTCTTGTCAACAGAGCAGCCCTAAACTTTGGGGTGCCTGTGTCTTGCTGATTTTTAGTTTTCCCAATTTATACGCCCATGAGTGGACGTGCCCTATGCTCCCTAAGCTGTGTTTTTTCGATGTTTCAGGACACACCGTACACTTTTCCAGAGTGGCTGTTGGCAATTTACATCCCGCCCATCAGCGTAGCAAGGCTGCCATTTCTCCATGGCCTGTCCTGCATTTCTGGTTTTGACACTTTTTGCAGCATGGCACTTTTGACCGATGGGAAGCGAGACTTCTTTGTAGCACTGATTTGCCTTTCCAGGTTGCTTGGTTGGCCAAAAAGGGCGTATGCGTTTTTTCCTGAATATATTCAGGAAAAAACGCATACGCCCTTTTTGGCCAAGGGCATCATTGTCGACGTTTTGCCGCTTTTCATGTGCTTTAAAGGCGATTCGAATCTACCTCCTGAAATCTGTTTCCTGCAATTCTGCCTTGCTTTCAAATCCTCTTCGTTGCCTTCCCTCAATATATCTGTGGATGAGAGTTATCATTCATAACTCTGCGGGTTTCTGAATTGCAGTGTCCCTGAGCTCCATTTCTCAACTGGCTTTTTTGGGAGCTGGCCGCAAAAGCGCGGGATTGCCTCAGGCCCTATTCTGCTTCTGGGCGGCAGGCTTAGCCTGTGGTTAATTCTTCTTCCTGTTGGGAAATAGAGTGACCTGTGCCTGTCCCAACACCTAGATCTAGTCTCTCATTGGTTGCCCCTCTTCCCGTTCATCCTCAGGACAAATTGCAACCTGTAGGGAACAGGAGCTTAAAGGTGCTGATTCTCCAAGTAGGGAGATTGCTAGTAAAGTAGCTGGAAAGGCGAACCCGAGCACAAGGAGATGAGAAATGAGGTGCGTATTAGAAACCTTTCAAAATCACACGGTGTACCATCTTCTGGGTTTCTCATGCATGTTTTCGATGTAGGAAGATGCCCTTGAACCTGGAGATTTGGGAACCATGGTATGGGTACCAGGCAGTATTACCTTAAAGGGTCTGCGTTTCATCACCCAACCTCACCCAACCTTTCAGCCCCAAGAGTGTCCACCCTTATGTCTCATCCAGCTGTGGGTCTAGATATGGTCAATCCAGGTTGCATCACAGCCTCTGAACGAATTTTGTAAGAATTTCTCTCTCTTTCACTGTCTTTGTTTTACGGGTTTTTAAAAGTAATTTATTTTTATAATGGGGTTTAGCTGCTTTTCACGGCTGTGTTTATGCGGCTTTACACCCACTTGACTCACTTCCAGACAGATATCAATACATAGGTTTTAAGATTCTTACTAGTCACATATATTATTGTGCGGTGAATAGGGGGTGTTGAGTCCAGTTCACTGAGCAAGGAGTAGGTCTTGTCTATTACATATTGGGTGTATGGAACGGTATCTGAGCGAATTTGAAACCCTTGTTTTATGCATCACCCCACCTCACCTTTCCCGTTAAGCAGCCATAGTGTGTTTTCTAAACGTGTGACTCTGTTCTGTTTTGTAATTCAGTTCAAGTGTAGCGGTTTTTACATTCCCTCTATAAGTGATAGCTTATGATAAGTGTCTTTTTCTGTGTGACTTATTTCACTTAGAATCATCGTACCTAAATCCTCTCATCTTGCTTCTACTAGCCTTATGACATTGATTTCATGTCTGAGTGATATTCCATTGTACATAAGGACCACAACTTCTTTATCCATTTTTCTCTTTCCTGGGATATTTAAGGTGTCATGAAGTGGAGGTTCTTGTCAACAGAGCAGCCCTAAACTTTGGGGTGCCTGTGTCTTGCTGATTTTTAGTTTTCCCAATATATACGCCCATGAGAGGATGTGCCCTATGCTCCCTAAGCTGTGTTTTTTCGATGTTTCAGGACACACCGTACACTTCTCCAGAGTGGCTGTTGGCAATTTACATCCCGCCCATCAGCGTAGCAAGGCTGCCATTTCTCCATGACCTGTCCTGCATTTCTGGTTTTGACACTTTTTGCAGCATGGCCCTTTTGACCGATGGGAAGCGAGACTTCCTTTTAGCGCTGATTTGCCTTTCCAGGTTGCTTGGTTGGCCAAACAGGGCGTATGCGTTTTTTCCTGAATATATTCAGGAAAAAACGCATACGCCCTGTTTGGCCAAGGGCATCATTGTCGACGTTTTACCACTTTTCATGTGCTTTAAAGGCGATTCGAATCTACCTCCTGAAACCTGTTTCCTGCAATTCTGCCTTGCTTTCAAATGCTCTTCGTTGCCGTCCCTCAATATATCTGTGGATGAGAGTTATCATTTATAACTCTGCGGGGTTGTGAATTGCAGTGTCCCTGAGCTCCATTTTTCAACTGGCTTTTTTGGGAGCTGGCCGCAAAAGCGCGGGATTGCCTCAGGCCCTATTATGCTTCTGGGCGGCAGGCTGAGCCTGTGGTTAATTCTTCTTCCCGATGGGAAAATAGAGTGAGCTGTGTCTGTCCCAACACCTAGATCTAGTCTCTCATTGGTTCCCCTCTTCCCATTCATCCTCAGGACAAATTGCAACCTGTAGGGAACAGGAGCTTAAGGGTGCTGATTCTCCAAGTAGGGAGATTGCTAGTAAAGTAGCTGGAAAGGCGAACCCGAGCACAAGGAGATGAGAAATGAGGTGCGTATTAGAAACCTTTCAAAATCACACGGTGTACCATCTTCTGGGTTTCTCATGCATGTTTTCGATGTAGGAAGATGCCCTTGAACCTGGAGATTTGGGACCCATGGGATGGGTACCAGGCAGTATTACTTTAAAGGGTCTGCGTTTGCTCACCCAACCTCACCCAACCTTTCAGCCCCAAGAGTGTCCACCCTTATGTCTCATCCAGCTGTGGGTCTAGATATGGTCAATCCAGGTTGCATCACAGCCTCTGAACGAATTTTGTAAGAATTTCTCTCTCTTTCACTGTCTTTGTTTTACGGGTTTTTAAAAGTAATTTATTTTTATAATGGGGTTTAGCTGCTTTTCACGGCTGTGTTTATGCGGCTTTACACCCACTTGACTCACTTCCAGACAGATATCAATACATAGGTTTTAAGATTCTTACTAGTCACATATATTCTTGTGCGGTGGATAGGGGGTGTTGAGTCCAGTTCACTGAGCAAGGAGTAGGTCTTGTCTATTACATATTGGGTGTATGGAACGGTATCTGAGCGAATTTGAAACCCTTGTTTTATGCATCACCCCACCTCACCTTTCCCGTTAAGCAGCCATAGTGTGTTTTCTAAACGTGTGACTCTGTTCTGTTTTGTAATTCAGTTCAAGTGTAGCGGTTTTTACATTCCCTCTATAAGTGATAGCTTATGATAAGTGTCTTTTTCTGTGTGACTTATTTCACTTAGAATCATCGTACCTAAATCCACTCATCTTGCTTCTACTAGCCTTATGACATTGATTTCATGTCTGAGTGATATTCCATTGTACATAAGGACCACAACTTCTTTATCCATTTTTGTCTTTCCTGGGATATTTAAGGTGTCATGAAGTGGAGGTTCTTGTCAACAGAGCAGCCCTAAACTTTGGGGTGCCTGTGTCTTGCTGATTTTTAGTTTTCCCAATATATACGCCCATGAGAGGACGTGCCCTGTGCTCCCTAAGCTGTGTTTTTTCGATGTTTCAGGACACACCGTACACTTCTCCAGAGTGGCTGTTGGCAATTTACATCCCGCCCATCAGCGTAGCAAGGCTGCCATTTCTCCATGGCCTGTCCTGCATTTCTGGTTTTGACACTTTTTGCAGCATGCCCCTTTTGACCGATGGGAAGCGAGACTTCTTTGTAGCGCTGATTAGCCTTCCCAGGTTGCTTGGTTGGCCAAACAGGGCGTATGCGTTTTTTCCTGAATATATTCAGGAAAAAACGCATACGCCCTGTTTGGCCAAGGGCATCATTGTCGACGTTTTGCCACTTTTCATGTGCTTTAAAGGCGATTCGAATCTACTTCCTGAAACCTGTTTCGTGCAATTCTGCCTTGCTTTCAAATCCTCATCGTTGCCTTCCCTCAATATATCTGTGGATGAGAGTTATCATTTATAGCTCTGCGGGTTTGTGAATTGTAGTGTCCCTGAGCTCCATTTTTCAACTGGCTTTTTTGGGAGCTGTCCGCAAAAGCGCGGGATTGCCTCAGGCCCTATTCTGCTTCTGGGCGGCAGGCTGAGCCTGTGGTTAATTCTTCTTCCCGATGGGAAAATAGAGTGACCTGTGCCTGTCCCAACACATAGATCTAGTCTCTCATTGGTTCCCCCTCTTCCCGTTCATCCTCAGGACAAATTGCATCCTGTAGGGGACAGGAGCTTAAAGGTGCTGATTCTCCAAGTAGGGAGATTGCTAGTAAAGTAGCTGGAAAGGCGAACCCGAGCACAAGGAGATGAGAAATGAGGTGCGTATTAGAAACCTTTCAAAATCACACGGTGTACCATCTTCTGGGTTTCTCATGCATGTTTTCCATATAGGAAGATGCCCTTGAACCTGGAGATTTGGGACCCATGGGATGGGTACCAGGCAGTATTACTTTAAAGGGTCTGCGTTTGCTCACCCAACCTCACCCAACCTTTCAGCCCCAAGAGTGTCCACCCTTATGTCTCATCCAGCTGTGGGTCTAGATATGGTCAATCCAGGTTGCATCACAGCCTCTGAACGAATTTTGTAAGAATTTCTCTCTCTTTCACTGTCTTTGTTTTAAGGGTTTTTAAAAGTAATTTATTTTTATAATGGGGTTTAGCTGCTTTTCACAGCTGTGTTTATGCGGCTTTACACCCAATTGACTCACTTCCAGACAGATATCAATACATAGGTTTTAAGATTCTTACTAGTCACATATATTCTTGTGCGGTGAATAGGGGGTGTTGAGTCCAGTTCACTGAGCAAGGAGTAGGTCTTGTCTATTACATATTGGGTGTATGGAACGGTATCTGAGCGAATTTGAAACCCTTGTTTTATGCATCACCCCACCTCACCTTTCCCGTTAAGCAGCCATCGTGTGTTTTCTAAACGTGTGACTCTGTTCTGTTTTGTAATTCAGTTCAAGTGTAGCGGTTTTTACATTCCCTCTATAAGTGATAGCTTATGATAAGTGTCTTTTTCTGTGTGACTTATTTCACTTAGGATCATCGTACCTAAATCCACTCATCTTGCTTCTACTAGCCTTATGACATTGATTTCATGTCTGAGTGATATTCCATTGTACATAAGGACCACAACTTCTTTATCCATTTTTCTCTTTCCTGGGATATTTAAGGTGTCATGAAGTGGAGGTTATTGTCAACAGAGCAGCCCTAAACTTTGGGGTGCCTGTGTCTTGCTGATTTTTAGTTTTCCCAATTTATACGCCCATGAGTGGACGTGCCCTATGCTCCCTAAGCTGTGTTTTATCGATGTTTCAGGACACACCGTACACTTTTCCAGAGTGGCTGTTGGCAATTTACATCCCGCCCATCAGCGTAGCAAGGCTGCCATTTCTCCATGGGCTCTCCTGCATTTCTGGTTTTGACACTTTTTGCAGCATGGCACTTTTGACCGATGGGAAGCGAGACTTCTTTGTAGCACTGATTTGCCTTTCCAGGTTGCTTGGTTGGCCAAAAAGGGCGTATGCGTTTTTTCCTGAATATATTCAGGAAAAAACGCATACGCCCTTTTTGGCCAAGGGCATCATTGTCGACGTTTTGCCGCTTTTCATGTGCTTTAAAGGCGATTCGAATCTACCTCCTGAAATCTGCTTCCTGCAATTCTGCCTTGCTTTCAAATCCTCTTCGTTGCCTTCCCTCAATATATCTGTGGATGAGAGTTATCATTCATAACTCTGCGGGTTTCTGAATTGCAGTGTCCCTGAGCTCCATTTTTCAACTGGCTTTTTTGGGAGCTGGCCGCAAAAGCGCGGGATTGCCTCAGGCCCTATTCTGCTTCTGGGCGGCAGGCTTAGCCTGTGGTTAATTCTTCTTCCTGATGCAAATAGAGTGACCTGTGCCTGTCCCAACACCTAGATCTAGTCTCTCATTGGTTGCCCCTCTTCCCGTTCATCCTCAGGACAAATTGCAACCTGTAGGGAACAGGAGCTTAAAGGTGCTGATTCTCCAAGTAGGGAGATTGCTAGTAAAGTAGCTGGAAAGGCGAACCCGAGGACAAGGAGATGAGAAATGAGGTGCGTATTAGAAACCTTTCAAAATCACACGGTGTACCATCTTCTGGGTTTCTCATGCATGTTTTCGATGTAGGAAGATGCCCTTGAACCTGGAGATTTGGGACCCATGGGATGGGTACCAGGCAGTATTACTTTAAAGGGTCTGCGTTTGCTCACCCAACCTCACCCAACCTTTCAGCCCCAAGAGTGTCCACCCTTATGTCTCATCCAGCTGTGGGTCTAGATATGGTCAATCCAGGTTGCATCACAGCCTCTGAACGAATTTTGTAAGAATTTCTCTCTCTTTCACTGTCTTTGTTTTACGGGTTTTTAAAAGTAATTTATTTTTATAATGGGGTTTAGCTGCTTTTCACGGCTGTGTTTATGCGGCTTTACACCCACTTGACTCACTTCCAGACAGATATCAATACATAGGTTTTAAGATTCTTACTAGTCACATATATTCTTGTGCGGTGAATAGGGGGTGTTGAGTCCAGTTCACTGAGCAAGGAGTAGGTCTTGTCTATTACATATTGGGTGTATGGAACGGTATCTGAGCGAATTTGAAACCCTTGTTTTATGCATCACCCCACCTCACCTTTCCCGTTAAGCAGCCATCGTGTGTTTTCTAAACGTGTGACTCTGTTCTGTTTTGTAATTCAGTTCAAGTGTAGCGGTTTTTACATTCCCTCTATAAGTGATAGCTTATGATAAGTGTCTTTTTCTGTGTGACTTATTTCACTTAGAATCATCGTACCTAAATCCACTCATCTTGCTTCTACTAGCCTTATGACATTGATTTCATGTCTGAGTGATATTCCATTGTACATAAGGACCACAACTTCTTTATCCATTTTTGTCTTTCCTGGGATATTTAAGGTGTCATGAAGTGGAGGTTCTTGTCAACAGAGCAGCCCTAAACTTTGGGGTGCCTGTGTCTTGCTGATTTTTAGTTTTCCCAATATATACGCCCATGAGAGGACGTGCCCTGTGCTCCCTAAGCTGTGTTTTTTCGATGTTTCAGGACACACCGTACACTTCTCCAGAGTGGCTGTTGGCAATTTACATCCCGCCCATCAGCGTAGCAAGGCTGCCATTTCTCCATGGCCTGTCCTGCATTTCTGGTTTTGACACTTTTTGCAGCATGCCCCTTTTGACCGATGGGAAGCGAGACTTCTTTGTAGCGCTGATTAGCCTTCCCAGGTTGCTTGGTTGGCCAAACAGGGCGTATGCGTTTTTTCCTGAATATATTCAGGAAAAAACGCATACGCCCTGTTTGGCCAAGGGCATCATTGTCGACGTTTTGCCACTTTTCATGTGCTTTAAAGGCGATTCGAATCTACTTCCTGAAACCTGTTTCGTGCAATTCTGCCTTGCTTTCAAATCCTCATCGTTGCCTTCCCTCAATATATCTGTGGATGAGAGTTATCATTTATAGCTCTGCGGGTTTGTGAATTGTAGTGTCCCTGAGCTCCATTTTTCAACTGGCTTTTTTGGGAGCTGTCCGCAAAAGCGCGGGATTGCCTCAGGCCCTATTCTGCTTCTGGGCGGCAGGCTGAGCCTGTGGTTAATTCTTCTTCCCGATGGGAAAATAGAGTGACCTGTGCCTGTCCCAACACATAGATCTAGTCTCTCATTGGTTCCCCCTCTTCCCGTTCATCCTCAGGACAAATTGCATCCTGTAGGGGACAGGAGCTTAAAGGTGCTGATTCTCCAAGTAGGGAGATTGCTAGTAAAGTAGCTGGAAAGGCGAACCCGAGCACAAGGAGATGAGAAATGAGGTGCGTATTAGAAACCTTTCAAAATCACACGGTGTACCATCTTCTGGGTTTCTCATGCATGTTTTCCATATAGGAAGATGCCCTTGAACCTGGAGATTTGGGACCCATGGGATGGGTACCAGGCAGTATTACTTTAAAGGGTCTGCGTTTGCTCACCCAACCTCACCCAACCTTTCAGCCCCAAGAGTGTCCACCCTTATGTCTCATCCAGCTGTGGGTCTAGATATGGTCAATCCAGGTTGCATCACAGCCTCTGAACGAATTTTGTAAGAATTTCTCTCTCTTTCACTGTCTTTGTTTTAAGGGTTTTTAAAAGTAATTTATTTTTATAATGGGGTTTAGCTGCTTTTCACAGCTGTGTTTATGCGGCTTTACACCCAATTGACTCACTTCCAGACAGATATCAATACATAGGTTTTAAGATTCTTACTAGTCACATATATTCTTGTGCGGTGAATAGGGGGTGTTGAGTCCAGTTCACTGAGCAAGGAGTAGGTCTTGTCTATTACATATTGGGTGTATGGAACGGTATCTGAGCGAATTTGAAACCCTTGTTTTATGCATCACCCCACCTCACCTTTCCCGTTAAGCAGCCATCGTGTGTTTTCTAAACGTGTGACTCTGTTCTGTTTTGTAATTCAGTTCAAGTGTAGCGGTTTTTACATTCCCTCTATAAGTGATAGCTTATGATAAGTGTCTTTTTCTGTGTGACTTATTTCACTTAGGATCATCGTACCTAAATCCACTCATCTTGCTTCTACTAGCCTTATGACATTGATTTCATGTCTGAGTGATATTCCATTGTACATAAGGACCACAACTTCTTTATCCATTTTTCTCTTTCCTGGGATATTTAAGGTGTCATGAAGTGGAGGTTATTGTCAACAGAGCAGCCCTAAACTTTGGGGTGCCTGTGTCTTGCTGATTTTTAGTTTTCCCAATTTATACGCCCATGAGTGGACGTGCCCTATGCTCCCTAAGCTGTGTTTTATCGATGTTTCAGGACACACCGTACACTTTTCCAGAGTGGCTGTTGGCAATTTACATCCCGCCCATCAGCGTAGCAAGGCTGCCATTTCTCCATGGGCTCTCCTGCATTTCTGGTTTTGACACTTTTTGCAGCATGGCACTTTTGACCGATGGGAAGCGAGACTTCTTTGTAGCACTGATTTGCCTTTCCAGGTTGCTTGGTTGGCCAAAAAGGGCGTATGCGTTTTTTCCTGAATATATTCAGGAAAAAACGCATACGCCCTTTTTGGCCAAGGGCATCATTGTCGACGTTTTGCCGCTTTTCATGTGCTTTAAAGGCGATTCGAATCTACCTCCTGAAATCTGCTTCCTGCAATTCTGCCTTGCTTTCAAATCCTCTTCGTTGCCTTCCCTCAATATATCTGTGGATGAGAGTTATCATTCATAACTCTGCGGGTTTCTGAATTGCAGTGTCCCTGAGCTCCATTTTTCAACTGGCTTTTTTGGGAGCTGGCCGCAAAAGCGCGGGATTGCCTCAGGCCCTATTCTGCTTCTGGGCGGCAGGCTTAGCCTGTGGTTAATTCTTCTTCCTGATGCAAATAGAGTGACCTGTGCCTGTCCCAACACCTAGATCTAGTCTCTCATTGGTTGCCCCTCTTCCCGTTCATCCTCAGGACAAATTGCAACCTGTAGGGAACAGGAGCTTAAAGGTGCTGATTCTCCAAGTAGGGAGATTGCTAGTAAAGTAGCTGGAAAGGCGAACCCGAGGACAAGGAGATGAGAAATGAGGTGCGTATTAGAAACCTTTCAAAATCACACGGTGTACCATCTTCTGGGTTTCTCATGCATGTTTTCGATGTAGGAAGATGCCCTTGAACCTGGAGATTTGGGACCCATGGGATGGGTACCAGGCAGTATTACTTTAAAGGGTCTGCGTTTGCTCACCCAACCTCACCCAACCTTTCAGCCCCAAGAGTGTCCACCCTTATGTCTCATCCAGCTGTGGGTCTAGATATGGTCAATCCAGGTTGCATCACAGCCTCTGAACGAATTTTGTAAGAATTTCTCTCTCTTTCACTGTCTTTGTTTTACGGGTTTTTAAAAGTAATTTATTTTTATAATGGGGTTTAGCTGCTTTTCACGGCTGTGTTTATGCGGCTTTACACCCACTTGACTCACTTCCAGACAGATATCAATACATAGGTTTTAAGATTCTTACTAGTCACATATATTCTTGTGCGGTGAATAGGGGGTGTTGAGTCCAGTTCACTGAGCAAGGAGTAGGTCTTGTCTATTACATATTGGGTGTATGGAACGGTATCTGAGCGAATTTGAAACCCTTGTTTTATGCATCACCCCACCTCACCTTTCCCGTTAAGCAGCCATCGTGTGTTTTCTAAACGTGTGACTCTGTTCTGTTTTGTAATTCAGTTCAAGTGTAGCGGTTTTTACATTCCCTCTATAAGTGATAGCTTATGATAAGTGTCTTTTTCTGTGTGACTTATTTCACTTAGGATCATCGTACCTAAATCCACTCATCTTGCTTCTACTAGCCTTATGACATTGATTTCATGTCTGAGTGATATTCCATTGTACATAAGGACCACAACTTCTTTATCCATTTTTCTCTTTCCTGGGATATTTAAGGTGTCATGAAGTGGAGGTTCTTGTCAACAGAGCAGCCCTAAACTTTGGGGTGCCTGTGTCTTGCTGATTTTTAGTTTTCCCAATTTATACGCCCATGAGTGGACGTGCCCTATGCTCCCTAAGCTGTGTTTTTTCGATGTTTCAGGACACACCGTACACATTTCCAGAGTGGCTGTTGGCAATTTACATCCCGCCCATCAGCGTAGCAAGGCTGCCATTTCTCCATGGCCTATCCTGCATTTCTGGTTTTGACACTTTTTGCAGCATGGCACTTTTGACCGATGGGAAGTGAGACTTCTTTGTAGCACTGATTTGCCTTTCCAGGTTGCTTGGTTGGCCAAAAAGGGCGTATGCGTTTTTTCCTGAATATATTCAGGAAAAAACGCATACGCCCTTTTTGGCCAAGGGCATCATTGTCGACGTTTTGCCGCTTTTCATGTGCTTTAAAGGCGATTCGAATCTACCTCCTGAAATCTGTTTCCTGCAATTCTGCCTTGCTTTCAAATCCTCTTCGTTGCCTTCCCTCAATATATCTGTGGATGAGAGTTATCATTCATAACTCTGCGGGTTTCTGAATTGCAGTGTCCCTGAGCTCCATTTTTCAACTGGCTTTTTTGGGAGCTGGCCGCAAAAGCGCGGGATTGCCTCAGGCCCTATTCTGCTTCTGGGCGGCAGGTTTAGCCTGTGGTTAATTCTTCTTCCTGATGGGAAATAGAGTGACATGTGCCTGTCCCAACACCTAGATCTAGTCTCTCATTGGTTGCCCCTCTTCCCGTTCATCCTCAGGACAAATTGCAACCTGTAGGGAACAGGAGCTTAAAGGTGCTGATTCCCCAAGTAGGGAGATTGCTAGTAAAGTAGCTGGAAAGGCGAACCCGAGCACAAGGAGATGAGAAATGAGGTGCGTATTAGAAACCTTTCAAAATCACACGGTGTACCATCTTCTGGGTTTCTCATGCATGTTTTCGATGTAGGAAGATGCCCTTGAACCTGGAGATTTGGGACCCATGGGATGGGTACCAGGCAGTATTACTTTAAAGGGTCTGCGTTTGCTCACCCAACCTCACCCAACCTTTCAGCCCCAAGAGTGTCCACCCTTATGTCTCATCCAGCTGTGGGTCTAGATATGGTCAATCCAGGTTGCATCACAGCCTCTGAACGAATTTTGTAAGAATTTCTCTCTCTTTCACTGTCTTTGTTTTACGGGTTTTTAAAAGTAATTTATTTTTATAATGGGGTTTAGCTGCTTTTCACGGCTGTGTTTATGCGGCTTTACACCCACTTGACTCACTTCCAGACAGATATCAATACATAGGTTTTAAGATTCTTACTAGTCACATATATTCTTGTGCGGTGAATAGGGGGTGTTGAGTCCAGTTCACTGAGCAAGGAGTAGGTCTTGTCTATTACATATTGGGTGTATGGAACGGTATCTGAGCGAATTTGAAACCCTTGTTTTATGCATCACCCCACCTCACCTTTCCCGTTAAGCAGCCATCGTGTGTTTTCTAAACGTGTGACTCTGTTCTGTTTTGTAATTCAGTTCAAGTGTAGCGGTTTTTACATTCCCTCTATAAGTGATAGCTTATGATAAGTGTCTTTTTCTGTGTGACTTATTTCACTTAGGATCATCGTACCTAAATCCACTCATCTTGCTTCTACTAGCCTTATGACATTGATTTCATGTCTGAGTGATATTCCATTGTACATAAGGACCACAACTTCTTTATCCATTTTTCTCTTTCCTGGGATATTTAAGGTGTCATGAAGTGGAGGTTCTTGTCAACAGAGCAGCCCTAAACTTTGGGGTGCCTGTGTCTTGCTGATTTTTAGTTTTCCCAATTTATACGCCCATGAGTGGACGTGCCCTATGCTCCCTAAGCTGTGTTTTTTCGATGTTTCAGGACACACCGTACACTTTTCCAGAGTGGCTGTTGGCAATTTACATCCCGCCCATCAGCGTAGCAAGGCTGCCATTTCTCCATGGCCTGTCCTGCATTTCTGGTTTTGACACTTTTTGCAGCATGGCACTTTTGACCGATGGGAAGCGAGACTTCTTTGTAGCACTGATTTGCCTTTCCAGGTTGCTTGGTTGGCCAAAAAGGGCGTATGCGTTTTTTCCTGAATATATTCAGGAAAAAACGCATACGCCCTTTTTGGCCAAGGGCATCATTGTCGACGTTTTGCCGCTTTTCATGTGCTTTAAAGGCGATTCGAATCTACCTCCTGAAATCTGTTTCCTGCAATTCTGCCTTGCTTTCAAATCCTCTTCGTTGCCTTCCCTCAATATATCTGTGGATGAGAGTTATCATTCATAACTCTGCGGGTTTCTGAATTGCAGTGTCCCTGAGCTCCATTTTTCAACTGGCTTTTTTGGGAGCTGGCCGCAAAAGCGCGGGATTGCCTCAGGCCCTATTCTGCTTCTGGGCGGCAGGCTTAGCCTGTGGTTAATTCTTCTTCCTGATGGGAAATAGAGTGACATGTGCCTGTCCCAACACCTAGATCTAGTCTCTCATTGGTTGCCCCTCTTCCCGTTCATCCTCAGGACAAATTGCAACCTGTAGGGAACAGGAGCTTAAAGGTGCTGATTCCCCAAGTAGGGAGATTGCTAGTAAAGTAGCTGGAAAGGCGAACCCGAGCACAAGGAGATGAGAAATGAGGTGCGTATTAGAAACCTTTCAAAATCACACGGTGTACCATCTTCTGGGTTTCTCATGCATGTTTTCGATGTAGGAAGATGCCCTTGAACCTGGAGATTTGGGACCCATGGGATGGGTACCAGGCAGTATTACTTTAAAGGGTCTGCGTTTGCTCACCCAACCTCACCCAACCTTTCAGCCCCAAGAGTGTCCACCCTTATGTCTCATCCATCTGTGGGTCTAGATATGGTCAATCCAGGTTGCATCACAGCCTCTGAACGAATTTTGTAAGAATTTCTCTCTCTTTCACTGTCTTTGTTTTACGGGTTTTTAAAAGTAATTTATTTTTATAATGGGGTTTAGCTGCTTTTCACGGCTGTGTTTATGCGGCTTTACACCCACTTGACTCACTTCCAGACAGATATCAATACATAGGTTTTAAGATTCTTACTAGTCACATATATTCTTGTGCGGTGAATAGGGGGTGTTGAGTCCAGTTCACTGAGCAAGGAGTAGGTCTTGTCTATTACATATTGGGTGTATGGAACGGTATCTGAGCGAATTTGAAACCCTTGTTTTATGCATCACCCCACCTCACCTTTCCCGTTAAGCAGCCATAGTGTGTTTTCTAAACGTGTGACTCTGTTCTGTTTTGTAATTCAGTTCAAGTGTAGCGGTTTTTACATTCCCTCTATAAGTGATAGCTTATGATAAGTGTCTTTTTCTGTGTGACTTATTTCACTTAGGATCATCGTACCTAAATCCACTCATCTTGCTTCTACTAGCCTTATGACATTGATTTCATGTCTGAGTGATATTCCATTGTACATAAGGACCACAACTTCTTTATCCATTTTTCTCTTTCCTGGGATATTTAAGGTGTCATGAAGTGGAGGTTCTTGTCAACAGAGCAGCCCTAAACTTTGGGGTGCCTGTGTCTTGCTGATTTTTAGTTTTCCCAATTTATACGCCCATGAGTGGACGTGCCCTATGCTCCCTAAGCTGTGTTTTTTCGATGTTTCAGGACACACCGTACACTTTTCCAGAGTGGCTGTTGGCAATTTACATCCCGCCCATCAGCGTAGCAAGGCTGCCATTTCTCCATGGCCTGTCCTGCATTTCTGGTTTTGACACTTTTTGCAGCATGGCACTTTTGACCGATGGGAAGCGAGACTTCTTTGTAGCACTGATTTGCCTTTCCAGGTTGCTTGGTTGGCCAAAAAGGGCGTATGCGTTTTTTCCTGAATATATTCAGGAAAAAACGCATACGCCCTTTTTGGCCAAGGGCATCATTGTCGACGTTTTGCCGCTTTTCATGTGCTTTAAAGGCGATTCGAATCTACCTCCTGAAATCTGTTTCCTGCAATTCTGCCTTGCTTTCAAATCCTCTTCGTTTCCTTCCCTCAATATATCTGTGGATGAGAGTTATCATTCATAACTCTGCGGGTTTCTGAATTGCAGTGTCCCTGAGCTCCATTTCTCAACTGGCTTTTTTGGGAGCTGGCCGCAAAAGCGCGGGATTGCCTCAGGCCCTATTCTGCTTCTGGGCGGCAGGCTTAGCCTGTGGTTAATTCTTCTTCCTGATGGGAAATAGAGTGACCTGTGCCTGTCCCAACACCTAGATCTAGTCTCTCATTGGTTGCCCCTCTTCCCGTTCATCCTCAGGACAAATTGCAACCTGTAGGGAACAGGAGCTTAAAGGTGCTGATTCTCCAAGTAGGGAGATTGCTAGTAAAGTAGCTGGAAAGGCGAACCCGAGCACAAGGAGATGAGAAATGAGGTGCGTATTAGAAACCTTTCAAAATCACACGGTGTACCATCTTCTGGGTTTCTCATGCATGTTTTCCATATAGGAAGATGCCCTTGAACCTGGAGATTTGGGACCCATGGGATGGGTACCAGGCAGTATTACTTTAAAGGGTCTGCGTTTGCTCACCCAACCTCACCCAACCTTTCAGCCCCAAGAGTGTCCACCCTTATGTCTCATCCAGCTGTGGGTCTAGATATGGTCAATCCAGGTTGCATCACAGCCTCTGAACGAATTTTGTAAGAATTTCTCTCTCTTTCACTGTCTTTGTTTTACGGGTTTTTAAAAGTAATTTATTTTTATAATGGGGTTTAGCTGCTTTTCACGGCTGTGTTTATGCGGCTTTACACCCACTTGACTCACTTCCAGACAGATATCAATACATAGGTTTTAAGATTCTTACTAGTCACATATATTCTTGTGCGGTGAATAGGGGGTGTTGAGTCCAGTTCACTGAGCAAGGAGTAGGTCTTGTCTATTACATATTGGGTGTATGGAACGGTATCTGAGCGAATTTGAAACCCTTGTTTTATGCATCACCCCACCTCACCTTTCCCGTTAAGCAGCCATCGTGTGTTTTCTAAACGTGTGACTCTGTTCTGTTTTGTAATTCAGTTCAAGTGTAGCGGTTTTTACATTCCCTCTATAAGTGATAGCTTATGATAAGTGTCTTTTTCTGTGTGACTTATTTCACTTAGGATCATCGTACCTAAATCCACTCATCTTGCTTCTACTAGCCTTATGACATTGATTTCATGTCTGAGTGATATTCCATTGTACATAAGGACCACAACTTCTTTATCCATTTTTCTCTTTCCTGGGATATTTAAGGTGTCATGAAGTGGAGGTTCTTGTCAACAGAGCAGCCCTAAACTTTGGGGTGCCTGTGTCTTGCTGATTTTTAGTTTTCCCAATTTATACGCCCATGAGTGGACGTGCCCTATGCTCCCTAAGCTGTGTTTTTTCGATGTTTCAGGACACACCGTACACTTTTCCAGAGTGGCTGTTGGCAATTTACATCCCGCCCATCAGCGTAGCAAGGCTGCCATTTCTCCATGGCCTGTCCTGCATTTCTGGTTTTGACACTTTTTGCAGCATGGCACTTTTGACCGATGGGAAGCGAGACTTCTTTGTAGCACTGATTTGTCTTTCCAGGTTGCTTGGTTGGCCAAAAAGGGCGTATGCGTTTTTTCCTGAATATATTCAGGAAAAAACGCATACGCCCTTTTTGGCCAAGGGCATCATTGTCGACGTTTTGCCGCTTTTCATGTGCTTTAAAGGCGATTCGAATCTACCTCCTGAAATCTGTTTCCTGCAATTCTGCCTTGCTTTCAAATCCTCTTCGTTGCCTTCCCTCAATATATCTGTGGATGAGAGTTATCATTCATAACTCTGCGGGTTTCTGAATTGCAGTGTCCCTGAGCTCCATTTCTCAACTGGCTTTTTTGGGAGCTGGCCGCAAAAGCGCGGGATTGCCTCAGGCCCTATTCTGCTTCTGGGCGGCAGGCTTAGCCTGTGGTTAATTCTTCTTCCTGATGGGAAATAGAGTGACCTGTGCCTGTCCCAACACCTAGATCTAGTCTCTCATTGGTTGCCCCTCTTCCCGTTCATCCTCAGGACAAATTGCAACCTGTAGGGAACAGGAGCTTAAAGGTGCTGATTCTCCAAGTAGGGAGATTGCTAGTAAAGTAGCTGGAAAGGCGAACCCGAGCACAAGGAGATGAGAAATGAGGTGCGTATTAGAAACCTTTCAAAATCACACGGTGTACCATCTTCTGGGTTTCTCATGCATGTTTTCCATATAGGAAGATGCCCTTGAACCTGGAGATTTGGGACCCATGGGATGGGTACCAGGCAGTATTACTTTAAAGGGTCTGCGTTTGCTCACCCAACCTCACCCAACCTTTCAGCCCCAAGAGTGTCCACCCTTATGTCTCATCCAGCTGTGGGTCTAGATATGGTCAATCCAGGTTGCATCACAGCCTCTGAACGAATTTTGTAAGAATTTCTCTCTCTTTCACTGTCTTTGTTTTACGGGTTTTTAAAAGTAATTTATTTTTATAATGGGGTTTAGCTGCTTTTCACGGCTGTGTTTATGCGGCTTTACACCCACTTGACTCACTTCCAGACAGATATCAATACATAGGTTTTAAGATTCTTACTAGTCACATATATTCTTGTGCGGTGAATAGGGGGTGTTGAGTCCAGTTCACTGAGCAAGGAGTAGGTCTTGTCTATTACATATTGGGTGTATGGAACGGTATCTGAGCGAATTTGAAACCCTTGTTTTATGCATCACCCCACCTCACCTTTCCCGTTAAGCAGCCATCGTGTGTTTTCTAAACGTGTGACTCTGTTCTGTTTTGTAATTCAGTTCAAGTGTAGCGGTTTTTACATTCCCTCTATAAGTGATAGCTTATGATAAGTGTCTTTTTCTGTGTGACTTATTTCACTTAGGATCATCGTACCTAAATCCACTCATCTTGCTTCTACTAGCCTTATGACATTGATTTCATGTCTGAGTGATATTCCATTGTACATAAGGACCACAACTTCTTTATCCATTTTTCTCTTTCCTGGGATATTTAAGGTGTCATGAAGTGGAGGTTCTTGTCAACAGAGCAGCCCTAAACTTTGGGGTGCCTGTGTCTTGCTGATTTTTAGTTTTCCCAATTTATACGCCCATGAGTGGACGTGCCCTATGCTCCCTAAGCTGTGTTTTTTCGATGTTTCAGGACACACCGTACACTTTTCCAGAGTGGCTGTTGGCAATTTACATCCCGCCCATCAGCGTAGCAAGGCTGCCATTTCTCCATGGCCTGTCCTGCATTTCTGGTTTTGACACTTTTTGCAGCATGGCACTTTTGACCGATGGGAAGCGAGACTTCTTTGTAGCACTGATTTGCCTTTCCAGGTTGCTTGGTTGGCCAAAAAGGGCGTATGCGTTTTTTCCTGAATATATTCAGGAAAAAACGCATACGCCCTTTTTGGCCAAGGGCATCATTGTCGACGTTTTGCCGCTTTTCATGTGCTTTAAAGGCGATTCGAATCTACCTCCTGAAATCTGTTTCCTGCAATTCTGCCTTGCTTTCAAATCCTCTTCGTTGCCTTCCCTCAATATATCTGTGGATGAGAGTTATCATTCATAACTCTGCGGGTTTCTGAATTGCAGTGTCCCTGAGCTCCATTTTTCAACTGCCTTTTTTGGGAGCTGGCCGCAAAAGCGCGGGATTGCCTCAGGCCCTATTCTGCTTCTGGGCGGCAGGCTTAGCCTGTGGTTAATTCTTCTTCCTGATGGGAAATAGAGTGACATGTGCCTGTCCCTACACCTAGATCTAGTCTCTCATTGGTTGCCCCTCTTCCCGTTCATCCTCAGGACAAATTGCAACCTGTAGGGAACAGGAGCTTAAAGGTGCTGATTCTCCAAGTAGGGAGATTGCTAGTAAAGTAGCTGGAAAGGCGAACCCGAGGACAAGGAGATGAGAAATGAGGTGCGTATTAGAAACCTTTCAAAATCACACGGTGTACCATCTTCTGGGTTTCTCATGCATGTTTTCGATGTAGGAAGATGCCCTTGAACCTGGAGATTTGGGACCCATGGGATGGGTACCAGGCAGTATTACTTTAAAGGGTCTGCGTTTGCTCACCCAACCTCACCCAACCTTTCAGCCCCAAGAGTGTCCACCCTTATGTCTCATCCAGCTGTGGGTCTAGATATGGTCAATCCAGGTTGCATCACAGCCTCTGAACGAATTTTGTAAGAATTTCTCTCTCTTTCACTGTCTTTGTTTTACGGGTTTTTAAAAGTAAATTATTTTTATAATGGGGTTTAGCTGCTTTTCACGGCTGTGTTTATGCGGCTTTACACCCACTTGACTCACTTCCAGACAGATATCAATACATAGGTTTTAAGATTCTTACTAGTCACATATATTCTTGTGCGGTGAATAGGGGGTGTTGAGTCCAGTTCACTGAGCAAGGAGTAGGTCTTGTCTATTACATATTGGGTGTATGGAACGGTATCTGAGCGAATTTGAAACCCTTGTTTTATGCATCACCCCACCTCACCTTTCCCGTTAAGCAGCCATCGTGTGTTTTCTAAACGTGTGACTCTGTTCTGTTTTGTAATTCAGTTCAAGTGTAGCGGTTTTTACATTCCCTCTATAAGTGATAGCTTATGATAAGTGTCTTTTTCTGTGTGACTTATTTCACTTAGGATCATCGTACCTAAATCCACTCATCTTGCTTCTACTAGCCTTATGACATTGATTTCATGTCTGAGTGATATTCCATTGTACATAAGGACCACAACTTCTTTATCCATTTTTCTCTTTCCTGGGATATTTAAGGTGTCATGATGTGGAGGTTCTTGTCAACAGAGCAGCCCTAAACTTTGGGGTGCCTGTGTCTTGCTGATTTTTAGTTTTCCCAATTTATACGCCCATGAGTGGACGTGCCCTATGCTCCCTAAGCTGTGTTTTTTCGATGTTTCAGGACACACCGTACACTTTTCCAGAGTGGCTGTTGGCAATTTACATCCCGCCCATCAGCGTAGCAAGGCTGCCATTTCTCCATGGCCTGTCCTGCATTTCTGGTTTTGACACTTTTTGCAGCATGGCACTTTTGACCGATGGGAAGCGAGACTTCTTTGTAGCACTGATTTGCCTTTCCAGGTTGCTTGGTTGGCCAAAAAGGGCGTATGCGTTTTTTCCTGAATATATTCAGGAAAAAACGCATACGCCCTTTTTGGCCAAGGGCATCATTGTCGACGTTTTGCCGCTTTTCATGTGCTTTAAAGGCGATTCGAATCTACCTCCTGAAATCTGTTTCCTGCAATTCTGCCTTGCTTTCAAATCCTCTTCGTTGCCTTCCCTCAATATATCTGTGGATGAGAGTTATCATTCATAACTCTGCGGGTTTCTGAATTGCAGTGTCCCTGAGCTCCATTTCTCAACTGGCTTTTTTGGGAGCTGGCCGCAAAAGCGCGGGATTGCCTCAGGCCCTATTCTGCTTCTGGGCGGCAGGCTTAGCCTGTGGTTAATTCTTCTTCCTGATGGGAAATAGAGTGACCTGTGCCTGTCCCAACACCTAGATCTAGTCTCTCATTGGTTGCCCCTCTTCCCGTTCATCCTCAGGACAAATTGCAACCTGTAGGGAACAGGAGCTTAAAGGTGCTGATTCTCCAAGTAGGGAGATTGCTAGTAAAGTAGCTGGAAAGGCGAACCCGAGCACAAGGAGATGAGAAATGAGGTGCGTATTAGAAACCTTTCAAAATCACACGGTGTACCATCTTCTGGGTTTCTCATGCATGTTTTCGATGTAGGAAGATGCCCTTGAACCTGGAGATTTGGGAACCATGGTATGGGTACCAGGCAGTATTACCTTAAAGGGTCTGCGTTTGCTCACCCAACCTCACCCAACCTTTCAGCCCCAAGAGTGTCCACCCTTATGTCTCATCCAGCTGTGGGTCTAGATATGGTCAATCCAGGTTGCATCACAGCCTCTGAACGAATTTTGTAAGAATTTCTCTCTCTTTCACTGTCTTTGTTTTACGGGTTTTTAAAAGTAATTTATTTTTATAATGGGGTTTAGCTGCTTTTCACGGCTGTGTTTATGCGGCTTTACACCCACTTGACTCACTTCCAGACAGATATCAATACATAGGTTTTAAGATTCTTACTAGTCACATATATTATTGTGCGGTGAATAGGGGGTGTTGAGTCCAGTTCACTGAGCAAGGAGTAGGTCTTGTCTATTACATATTGGGTGTATGGAACGGTATCTGAGCGAATTTGAAACCCTTGTTTTATGCATCACCCCACCTCACCTTTCCCGTTAAGCAGCCATAGTGTGTTTTCTAAACGTGTGACTCTGTTCTGTTTTGTAATTCAGTTCAAGTGTAGCGGTTTTTACATTCCCTCTATAAGTGATAGCTTATGATAAGTGTCTTTTTCTGTGTGACTTATTTCACTTAGAATCATCGTACCTAAATCCTCTCATCTTGCTTCTACTAGCCTTATGACATTGATTTCATGTCTGAGTGATATTCCATTGTACATAAGGACCACAACTTCTTTATCCATTTTTCTCTTTCCTGGGATATTTAAGGTGTCATGAAGTGGAGGTTCTTGTCAACAGAGCAGCCCTAAACTTTGGGGTGCCTGTGTCTTGCTGATTTTTAGTTTTCCCAATATATACGCCCATGAGAGGATGTGCCCTATGCTCCCTAAGCTGTGTTTTTTCGATGTTTCAGGACACACCGTACACTTCTCCAGAGTGGCTGTTGGCAATTTACATCCCGCCCATCAGCGTAGCAAGGCTGCCATTTCTCCATGACCTGTCCTGCATTTCTGGTTTTGACACTTTTTGCAGCATGGCCCTTTTGACCGATGGGAAGCGAGACTTCCTTTTAGCGCTGATTTGCCTTTCCAGGTTGCTTGGTTGGCCAAACAGGGCGTATGCGTTTTTTCCTGAATATATTCAGGAAAAAACGCATACGCCCTGTTTGGCCAAGGGCATCATTGTCGACGTTTTACCACTTTTCATGTGCTTTAAAGGCGATTCGAATCTACCTCCTGAAACCTGTTTCCTGCAATTCTGCCTTGCTTTCAAATGCTCTTCGTTGCCGTCCCTCAATATATCTGTGGATGAGAGTTATCATTTATAACTCTGCGGGGTTGTGAATTGCAGTGTCCCTGAGCTCCATTTTTCAACTGGCTTTTTTGGGAGCTGGCCGCAAAAGCGCGGGATTGCCTCAGGCCCTATTATGCTTCTGGGCGGCAGGCTGAGCCTGTGGTTAATTCTTCTTCCCGATGGGAAAATAGAGTGAGCTGTGTCTGTCCCAACACCTAGATCTAGTCTCTCATTGGTTCCCCTCTTCCCATTCATCCTCAGGACAAATTGCAACCTGTAGGGAACAGGAGCTTAAGGGTGCTGATTCTCCAAGTAGGGAGATTGCTAGTAAAGTAGCTGGAAAGGCGAACCCGAGCACAAGGAGATGAGAAATGAGGTGCGTATTAGAAACCTTTCAAAATCACACGGTGTACCATCTTCTGGGTTTCTCATGCATGTTTTCGATGTAGGAAGATGCCCTTGAACCTGGAGATTTGGGACCCATGGGATGGGTACCAGGCAGTATTACTTTAAAGGGTCTGCGTTTGCTCACCCAACCTCACCCAACCTTTCAGCCCCAAGAGTGTCCACCCTTATGTCTCATCCAGCTGTGGGTCTAGATATGGTCAATCCAGGTTGCATCACAGCCTCTGAACGAATTTTGTAAGAATTTCTCTCTCTTTCACTGTCTTTGTTTTACGGGTTTTTAAAAGTAATTTATTTTTATAATGGGGTTTAGCTGCTTTTCACGGCTGTGTTTATGCGGCTTTACACCCACTTGACTCACTTCCAGACAGATATCAATACATAGGTTTTAAGATTCTTACTAGTCACATATATTCTTGTGCGGTGGATAGGGGGTGTTGAGTCCAGTTCACTGAGCAAGGAGTAGGTCTTGTCTATTACATATTGGGTGTATGGAACGGTATCTGAGCGAATTTGAAACCCTTGTTTTATGCATCACCCCACCTCACCTTTCCCGTTAAGCAGCCATAGTGTGTTTTCTAAACGTGTGACTCTGTTCTGTTTTGTAATTCAGTTCAAGTGTAGCGGTTTTTACATTCCCTCTATAAGTGATAGCTTATGATAAGTGTCTTTTTCTGTGTGACTTATTTCACTTAGAATCATCGTACCTAAATCCACTCATCTTGCTTCTACTAGCCTTATGACATTGATTTCATGTCTGAGTGATATTCCATTGTACATAAGGACCACAACTTCTTTATCCATTTTTGTCTTTCCTGGGATATTTAAGGTGTCATGAAGTGGAGGTTCTTGTCAACAGAGCAGCCCTAAACTTTGGGGTGCCTGTGTCTTGCTGATTTTTAGTTTTCCCAATATATACGCCCATGAGAGGACGTGCCCTGTGCTCCCTAAGCTGTGTTTTTTCGATGTTTCAGGACACACCGTACACTTCTCCAGAGTGGCTGTTGGCAATTTACATCCCGCCCATCAGCGTAGCAAGGCTGCCATTTCTCCATGGCCTGTCCTGCATTTCTGGTTTTGACACTTTTTGCAGCATGCCCCTTTTGACCGATGGGAAGCGAGACTTCTTTGTAGCGCTGATTAGCCTTCCCAGGTTGCTTGGTTGGCCAAACAGGGCGTATGCGTTTTTTCCTGAATATATTCAGGAAAAAACGCATACGCCCTGTTTGGCCAAGGGCATCATTGTCGACGTTTTGCCACTTTTCATGTGCTTTAAAGGCGATTCGAATCTACTTCCTGAAACCTGTTTCGTGCAATTCTGCCTTGCTTTCAAATCCTCATCGTTGCCTTCCCTCAATATATCTGTGGATGAGAGTTATCATTTATAGCTCTGCGGGTTTGTGAATTGTAGTGTCCCTGAGCTCCATTTTTCAACTGGCTTTTTTGGGAGCTGTCCGCAAAAGCGCGGGATTGCCTCAGGCCCTATTCTGCTTCTGGGCGGCAGGCTGAGCCTGTGGTTAATTCTTCTTCCCGATGGGAAAATAGAGTGACCTGTGCCTGTCCCAACACATAGATCTAGTCTCTCATTGGTTCCCCCTCTTCCCGTTCATCCTCAGGACAAATTGCATCCTGTAGGGGACAGGAGCTTAAAGGTGCTGATTCTCCAAGTAGGGAGATTGCTAGTAAAGTAGCTGGAAAGGCGAACCCGAGCACAAGGAGATGAGAAATGAGGTGCGTATTAGAAACCTTTCAAAATCACACGGTGTACCATCTTCTGGGTTTCTCATGCATGTTTTCCATATAGGAAGATGCCCTTGAACCTGGAGATTTGGGACCCATGGGATGGGTACCAGGCAGTATTACTTTAAAGGGTCTGCGTTTGCTCACCCAACCTCACCCAACCTTTCAGCCCCAAGAGTGTCCACCCTTATGTCTCATCCAGCTGTGGGTCTAGATATGGTCAATCCAGGTTGCATCACAGCCTCTGAACGAATTTTGTAAGAATTTCTCTCTCTTTCACTGTCTTTGTTTTAAGGGTTTTTAAAAGTAATTTATTTTTATAATGGGGTTTAGCTGCTTTTCACAGCTGTGTTTATGCGGCTTTACACCCAATTGACTCACTTCCAGACAGATATCAATACATAGGTTTTAAGATTCTTACTAGTCACATATATTCTTGTGCGGTGAATAGGGGGTGTTGAGTCCAGTTCACTGAGCAAGGAGTAGGTCTTGTCTATTACATATTGGGTGTATGGAACGGTATCTGAGCGAATTTGAAACCCTTGTTTTATGCATCACCCCACCTCACCTTTCCCGTTAAGCAGCCATCGTGTGTTTTCTAAACGTGTGACTCTGTTCTGTTTTGTAATTCAGTTCAAGTGTAGCGGTTTTTACATTCCCTCTATAAGTGATAGCTTATGATAAGTGTCTTTTTCTGTGTGACTTATTTCACTTAGGATCATCGTACCTAAATCCACTCATCTTGCTTCTACTAGCCTTATGACATTGATTTCATGTCTGAGTGATATTCCATTGTACATAAGGACCACAACCTCTTTATCCATTTTTCTCTTTCCTGGGATATTTAAGGTGTCATGAAGTGGAGGTTATTGTCAACAGAGCAGCCCTAAACTTTGGGGTGCCTGTGTCTTGCTGATTTTTAGTTTTCCCAATTTATACGCCCATGAGTGGACGTGCCCTATGCTCCCTAAGCTGTGTTTTATCGATGTTTCAGGACACACCGTACACTTTTCCAGAGTGGCTGTTGGCAATTTACATCCCGCCCATCAGCGTAGCAAGGCTGCCATTTCTCCATGGGCTCTCCTGCATTTCTGGTTTTGACACTTTTTGCAGCATGGCACTTTTGACCGATGGGAAGCGAGACTTCTTTGTAGCACTGATTTGCCTTTCCAGGTTGCTTGGTTGGCCAAAAAGGGCGTATGCGTTTTTTCCTGAATATATTCAGGAAAAAACGCATACGCCCTTTTTGGCCAAGGGCATCATTGTCGACGTTTTGCCGCTTTTCATGTGCTTTAAAGGCGATTCGAATCTACCTCCTGAAATCTGCTTCCTGCAATTCTGCCTTGCTTTCAAATCCTCTTCGTTGCCTTCCCTCAATATATCTGTGGATGAGAGTTATCATTCATAACTCTGCGGGTTTCTGAATTGCAGTGTCCCTGAGCTCCATTTTTCAACTGGCTTTTTTGGGAGCTGGCCGCAAAAGCGCGGGATTGCCTCAGGCCCTATTCTGCTTCTGGGCGGCAGGCTTAGCCTGTGGTTAATTCTTCTTCCTGATGCAAATAGAGTGACCTGTGCCTGTCCCAACACCTAGATCTAGTCTCTCATTGGTTGCCCCTCTTCCCGTTCATCCTCAGGACAAATTGCAACCTGTAGGGAACAGGAGCTTAAAGGTGCTGATTCTCCAAGTAGGGAGATTGCTAGTAAAGTAGCTGGAAAGGCGAACCCGAGGACAAGGAGATGAGAAATGAGGTGCGTATTAGAAACCTTTCAAAATCACACGGTGTACCATCTTCTGGGTTTCTCATGCATGTTTTCGATGTAGGAAGATGCCCTTGAACCTGGAGATTTGGGACCCATGGGATGGGTACCAGGCAGTATTACTTTAAAGGGTCTGCGTTTGCTCACCCAACCTCACCCAACCTTTCAGCCCCAAGAGTGTCCACCCTTATGTCTCATCCAGCTGTGGGTCTAGATATGGTCAATCCAGGTTGCATCACAGCCTCTGAACGAATTTTGTAAGAATTTCTCTCTCTTTCACTGTCTTTGTTTTACGGGTTTTTAAAAGTAATTTATTTTTATAATGGGGTTTAGCTGCTTTTCACGGCTGTGTTTATGCGGCTTTACACCCACTTGACTCACTTCCAGACAGATATCAATACATAGGTTTTAAGATTCTTACTAGTCACATATATTCTTGTGCGGTGAATAGGGGGTGTTGAGTCCAGTTCACTGAGCAAGGAGTAGGTCTTGTCTATTACATATTGGGTGTATGGAACGGTATCTGAGCGAATTTGAAACCCTTGTTTTATGCATCACCCCACCTCACCTTTCCCGTTAAGCAGCCATCGTGTGTTTTCTAAACGTGTGACTCTGTTCTGTTTTGTAATTCAGTTCAAGTGTAGCGGTTTTTACATTCCCTCTATAAGTGATAGCTTATGATAAGTGTCTTTTTCTGTGTGACTTATTTCACTTAGGATCATCGTACCTAAATCCACTCATCTTGCTTCTACTAGTCTTATGACATTGATTTCATGTCTGAGTGATATTCCATTGTACATAAGGACCACAACTTCTTTATCCATTTTTCTCTTTCCTGGGATATTTAAGGTGTCATGAAGTGGAGGTTCTTGTCAACAGAGCAGCCCTAAACTTTGGGGTGCCTGTGTCTTGCTGATTTTTAGTTTTCCCAATTTATACGCCCATGAGTGGACGTGCCCTATGCTCCCTAAGCTGTGTTTTTTCGATGTTTCAGGACACACCGTACACATTTCCAGAGTGGCTGTTGGCAATTTACATCCCGCCCATCAGCGTAGCAAGGCTGCCATTTCTCCATGGCCTATCCTGCATTTCTGGTTTTGACACTTTTTGCAGCATGGCACTTTTGACCGATGGGAAGCGAGACTTCTTTGTAGCACTGATTTGCCTTTCCAGGTTGCTTGGTTGGCCAAAAAGGGCGTATGCGTTTTTTCCTGAATATATTCAGGAAAAAACGCATACGCCCTTTTTGGCCAAGGGCATCATTGTCGACGTTTTGCCGCTTTTCATGTGCTTTAAAGGCGATTCGAATCTACCTCCTGAAATCTGTTTCCTGCAATTCTGCCTTGCTTTCAAATCCTCTTCGTTGCCTTCCCTCAATATATCTGTGGATGAGAGTTATCATTCATAACTCTGCGGGTTTCTGAATTGCAGTGTCCCTGAGCTCCATTTTTCAACTGGCTTTTTTGGGAGCTGGCCGCAAAAGCGCGGGATTGCCTCAGGCCCTATTCTGCTTCTGGGCGGCAGGTTTAGCCTGTGGTTAATTCTTCTTCCTGATGGGAAATAGAGTGACATGTGCCTGTCCCAACACCTAGATCTAGTCTCTCATTGGTTGCCCCTCTTCCCGTTCATCCTCAGGACAAATTGCAACCTGTAGGGAACAGGAGCTTAAAGGTGCTGATTCCCCAAGTAGGGAGATTGCTAGTAAAGTAGCTGGAAAGGCGAACCCGAGCACAAGGAGATGAGAAATGAGGTGCGTATTAGAAACCTTTCAAAATCACACGGTGTACCATCTTCTGGGTTTCTCATGCATGTTTTCGATGTAGGAAGATGCCCTTGAACCTGGAGATTTGGGACCCATGGGATGGGTACCAGGCAGTATTACTTTAAAGGGTCTGCGTTTGCTCACCCAACCTCACCCAACCTTTCAGCCCCAAGAGTGTCCACCCTTATGTCTCATCCAGCTGTGGGTCTAGATATGGTCAATCCAGGTTGCATCACAGCCTCTGAACGAATTTTGTAAGAATTTCTCTCTCTTTCACTGTCTTTGTTTTACGGGTTTTTAAAAGTAATTTATTTTTATAATGGGGTTTAGCTGCTTTTCACGGCTGTGTTTATGCGGCTTTACACCCACTTGACTCACTTCCAGACAGATATCAATACATAGGTTTTAAGATTCTTACTAGTCACATATATTCTTGTGCGGTGAATAGGGGGTGTTGAGTCCAGTTCACTGAGCAAGGAGTAGGTCTTGTCTATTACATATTGGGTGTATGGAACGGTATCTGAGCGAATTTGAAACCCTTGTTTTATGCATCACCCCACCTCACCTTTCCCGTTAAGCAGCCATCGTGTGTTTTCTAAACGTGTGACTCTGTTCTGTTTTGTAATTCAGTTCAAGTGTAGCGGTTTTTACATTCCCTCTATAAGTGATAGCTTATGATAAGTGTCTTTTTCTGTGTGACTTATTTCACTTAGGATCATCGTACCTAAATCCACTCATCTTGCTTCTACTAGCCTTATGACATTGATTTCATGTCTGAGTGATATTCCATTGTACATAAGGACCACAACTTCTTTATCCATTTTTCTCTTTCCTGGGATATTTAAGGTGTCATGAAGTGGAGGTTCTTGTCAACAGAGCAGCCCTAAACTTTGGGGTGCCTGTGTCTTGCTGATTTTTAGTTTTCCCAATTTATACGCCCATGAGTGGACGTGCCCTATGCTCCCTAAGCTGTGTTTTTTCGATGTTTCAGGACACACCGTACACTTTTCCAGAGTGGCTGTTGGCAATTTACATCCCGCCCATCAGCGTAGCAAGGCTGCCATTTCTCCATGGCCTGTCCTGCATTTCTGGTTTTGACACTTTTTGCAGCATGGCACTTTTGACCGATGGGAAGCGAGACTTCTTTGTAGCACTGATTTGCCTTTCCAGGTTGCTTGGTTGGCCAAAAAGGGCGTATGCGTTTTTTCCTGAATATATTCAGGAAAAAACGCATACGCCCTTTTTGGCCAAGGGCATCATTGTCGACGTTTTGCCGCTTTTCATGTGCTTTAAAGGCGATTCGAATCTACCTCCTGAAATCTGTTTCCTGCAATTCTGCCTTGCTTTCAAATCCTCTTCGTTGCCTTCCCTCAATATATCTGTGGATGAGAGTTATCATTCATAACTCTGCGGGTTTCTGAATTGCAGTGTCCCTGAGCTCCATTTTTCAACTGGCTTTTTTGGGAGCTGGCCGCAAAAGCGCGGGATTGCCTCAGGCCCTATTCTGCTTCTGGGCGGCAGGCTTAGCCTGTGGTTAATTCTTCTTCCTGATGGGAAATAGAGTGACATGTGCCTGTCCCAACACCTAGATCTAGTCTCTCATTGGTTGCCCCTCTTCCCGTTCATCCTCAGGACAAATTGCAACCTGTAGGGAACAGGAGCTTAAAGGTGCTGATTCCCCAAGTAGGGAGATTGCTAGTAAAGTAGCTGGAAAGGCGAACCCGAGCACAAGGAGATGAGAAATGAGGTGCGTATTAGAAACCTTTCAAAATCACACGGTGTACCATCTTCTGGGTTTCTCATGCATGTTTTCGATGTAGGAAGATGCCCTTGAACCTGGAGATTTGGGACCCATGGGATGGGTACCAGGCAGTATTACTTTAAAGGGTCTGCGTTTGCTCACCCAACCTCACCCAACCTTTCAGCCCCAAGAGTGTCCACCCTTATGTCTCATCCATCTGTGGGTCTAGATATGGTCAATCCAGGTTGCATCACAGCCTCTGAACGAATTTTGTAAGAATTTCTCTCTCTTTCACTGTCTTTGTTTTACGGGTTTTTAAAAGTAATTTATTTTTATAATGGGGTTTAGCTGCTTTTCACGGCTGTGTTTATGCGGCTTTACACCCACTTGACTCACTTCCAGACAGATATCAATACATAGGTTTTAAGATTCTTACTAGTCACATATATTCTTGTGCGGTGAATAGGGGGTGTTGAGTCCAGTTCACTGAGCAAGGAGTAGGTCTTGTCTATTACATATTGGGTGTATGGAACGGTATCTGAGCGAATTTGAAACCCTTGTTTTATGCATCACCCCACCTCACCTTTCCCGTTAAGCAGCCATAGTGTGTTTTCTAAACGTGTGACTCTGTTCTGTTTTGTAATTCAGTTCAAGTGTAGCGGTTTTTACATTCCCTCTATAAGTGATAGCTTATGATAAGTGTCTTTTTCTGTGTGACTTATTTCACTTAGGATCATCGTACCTAAATCCACTCATCTTGCTTCTACTAGCCTTATGACATTGATTTCATGTCTGAGTGATATTCCATTGTACATAAGGACCACAACTTCTTTATCCATTTTTCTCTTTCCTGGGATATTTAAGGTGTCATGAAGTGGAGGTTCTTGTCAACAGAGCAGCCCTAAACTTTGGGGTGCCTGTGTCTTGCTGATTTTTAGTTTTCCCAATTTATACGCCCATGAGTGGACGTGCCCTATGCTCCCTAAGCTGTGTTTTTTCGATGTTTCAGGACACACCGTACACTTTTCCAGAGTGGCTGTTGGCAATTTACATCCCGCCCATCAGCGTAGCAAGGCTGCCATTTCTCCATGGCCTGTCCTGCATTTCTGGTTTTGACACTTTTTGCAGCATGGCACTTTTGACCGATGGGAAGCGAGACTTCTTTGTAGCACTGATTTGCCTTTCCAGGTTGCTTGGTTGGCCAAAAAGGGCGTATGCGTTTTTTCCTGAATATATTCAGGAAAAAACGCATACGCCCTTTTTGGCCAAGGGCATCATTGTCGACGTTTTGCCGCTTTTCATGTGCTTTAAAGGCGATTCGAATCTACCTCCTGAAATCTGTTTCCTGCAATTCTGCCTTGCTTTCAAATCCTCTTCGTTGCCTTCCCTCAATATATCTGTGGATGAGAGTTATCATTCATAACTCTGCGGGTTTCTGAATTGCAGTGTCCCTGAGCTCCATTTCTCAACTGGCTTTTTTGGGAGCTGGCCGCAAAAGCGCGGGATTGCCTCAGGCCCTATTCTGCTTCTGGGCGGCAGGCTTAGCCTGTGGTTAATTCTTCTTCCTGATGGGAAATAGAGTGACCTGTGCCTGTCCCAACACCTAGATCTAGTCTCTCATTGGTTGCCCCTCTTCCCGTTCATCCTCAGGACAAATTGCAACCTGTAGGGAACAGGAGCTTAAAGGTGCTGATTCTCCAAGTAGGGAGATTGCTAGTAAAGTAGCTGGAAAGGCGAACCCGAGCACAAGGAGATGAGAAATGAGGTGCGTATTAGAAACCTTTCAAAATCACACGGTGTACCATCTTCTGGGTTTCTCATGCATGTTTTCCATATAGGAAGATGCCCTTGAACCTGGAGATTTGGGACCCATGGGATGGGTACCAGGCAGTATTACTTTAAAGGGTCTGCGTTTGCTCACCCAACCTCACCCAACCTTTCAGCCCCAAGAGTGTCCACCCTTATGTCTCATCCAGCTGTGGGTCTAGATATGGTCAATCCAGGTTGCATCACAGCCTCTGAACGAATTTTGTAAGAATTTCTCTCTCTTTCACTGTCTTTGTTTTACGGGTTTTTAAAAGTAATTTATTTTTATAATGGGGTTTAGCTGCTTTTCACGGCTGTGTTTATGCGGCTTTACACCCACTTGACTCACTTCCAGACAGATATCAATACATAGGTTTTAAGATTCTTACTAGTCACATATATTCTTGTGCGGTGATTAGGGGGTGTTGAGTCCAGTTCACTGAGCAAGGAGTAGGTCTTGTCTATTACATATTGGGTGTATGGAACGGTATCTGAGCGAATTTGAAACCCTTGTTTTATGCATCACCCCACCTCACCTTTCCCGTTAAGCAGCCATCGTGTGTTTTCTAAACGTGTGACTCTGTTCTGTTTTGTAATTCAGTTCAAGTGTAGCGGTTTTTACATTCCCTCTATAAGTGATAGCTTATGATAAGTGTCTTTTTCTGTGTGACTTATTTCACTTAGGATCATCGTACCTAAATCCACTCATCTTGCTTCTACTAGCCTTATGACATTGATTTCATGTCTGAGTGATATTCCATTGTACATAAGGACCACAACTTCTTTATCCATTTTTCTCTTTCCTGGGATATTTAAGGTGTCATGAAGTGGAGGTTCTTGTCAACAGAGCAGCCCTAAACTTTGGGGTGCCTGTGTCTTGCTGATTTTTAGTTTTCCCAATTTATACGCCCATGAGTGGACGTGCCCTATGCTCCCTAAGCTGTGTTTTTTCGATGTTTCAGGACACACCGTACACTTTTCCAGAGTGGCTGTTGGCAATTTACATCCCGCCCATCAGCGTAGCAAGGCTGCCATTTCTCCATGGCCTGTCCTGCATTTCTGGTTTTGACACTTTTTGCAGCATGGCACTTTTGACCGATGGGAAGCGAGACTTCTTTGTAGCACTGATTTGCCTTTCCAGGTTGCTTGGTTGGCCAAAAAGGGCGTATGCGTTTTTTCCTGAATATATTCAGGAAAAAACGCATACGCCCTTTTTGGCCAAGGGCATCATTGTCGACGTTTTGCCGCTTTTCATGTGCTTTAAAGGCGATTCGAATCTACCTCCTGAAATCTGTTTCCTGCAATTCTGCCTTGCTTTCAAATCCTCTTCGTTGCCTTCCCTCAATATATCTGTGGATGAGAGTTATCATTCATAACTCTGCGGGTTTCTGAATTGCAGTGTCCCTGAGCTCCATTTTTCAACTGGCTTTTTTGGGAGCTGGCCGCAAAAGCGCGGGATTGCCTCAGGCCCTATTCTGCTTCTGGGCGGCAGGCTTAGCCTGTGGTTAATTCTTCTTCCTGATGGGAAATAGAGTGACATGTGCCTGTCCCAACACCTAGATCTAGTCTCTCATTGGTTGCCCCTCTTCCCGTTCATCCTCAGGACAAATTGCAACCTGTAGGGAACAGGAGCTTAAAGGGCTGATTCTCCAAGTAGGGAGATTGCTAGTAAAGTAGCTGGAAAGGCGAAACCGAGGACAAGGAGATGAGAAATGAGGTGCGTATTAGAAACCTTTCAAAATCACACGGTGTACCATCTTCTGGGTTTCTCATGCATGTTTTCGATGTAGGAAGATGCCCTTGAACCTGGAGATTTGGGACCCATGGGATGGGTACCAGGCAGTATTACTTTAAAGGGTCTGCGTTTGCTCACCCAACCTCACCCAACCTTTCAGCCCCAAGAGTGTCCACCCTTATGTCTCATCCAGCTGTTGGTCTAGATATGGTCAATCCAGGTTGCATCACAGCCTCTGAACGAATTTTGTAAGAATTTCTCTCTCTTTCACTGTCTTTGTTTTACGGGTTTTTAAAAGTAATTTATTTTTATAATGGGGTTTAGCTGCTTTTCACGGCTGTGTTTATGCGGCTTTACACCCACTTGACTCACTTCCAGACAGATATCAATACATAGGTTTTAAGATTCTTACTAGTCACATATATTCTTGTGCGGTGAATAGGGGGTGTTGAGTCCAGTTCACTGAGCAAGGAGTAGGTCTTGTCTATTACATATTGGGTGTATGGAACGGTATCTGAGCGAATTTGAAACCCTTGTTTTATGCATCACCCCACCTCACCTTTCCCGTTAAGCAGCCATCGTGTGTTTTCTAAACGTGTGACTCTGTTCTGTTTTGTAATTCAGTTCAAGTGTAGCGGTTTTTACATTCCCTCTATAAGTGATAGCTTATGATAAGTGTCTTTTTCTGTGTGACTTATTTCACTTAGGATCATCGTACCTAAATCCACTCATCTTGCTTCTACTAGCCTTATGACATTGATTTCATGTCTGAGTGATATTCCATTGTACATAAGGACCACAACTTCTTTATCCATTTTTCTCTTTCCTGGGATATTTAAGGTGTCATGAAGTGGAGGTTCTTGTCAACAGAGCAGCCCTAAACTTTGGGGTGCCTGTGTCTTGCTGATTTTTAGTTTTCCCAATTTATACGCCCATGAGTGGACGTGCCCTATGCTCCCTAAGCTGTGTTTTTTCGATGTTTCAGGACACACCGTACACTTTTCCAGAGTGGCTGTTGGCAATTTACATCCCGCCCATCAGCGTAGCAAGGCTGCCATTTCTCCATGGCCTGTCCTGCATTTCTGGTTTTGACACTTTTTGCAGCATGGCACTTTTGACCGATGGGAAGCGAGACTTCTTTGTAGCACTGATTTGCCTTTCCAGGTTGCTTGGTTGGCCAAAAAGGGCGTATGCGTTTTTTCCTGAATATATTCAGGAAAAAACGCATACGCCCTTTTTGGCCAAGGGCATCATTGTCGACGTTTTGCCGCTTTTCATGTGCTTTAAAGGCGATTCGAATCTACCTCCTGAAATCTGTTTCCTGCAATTCTGCCTTGCTTTCAAATCCTCTTCGTTGCCTTCCCTCAATATATCTGTGGATGAGAGTTATCATTCATAACTCTGCGGGTTTCTGAATTGCAGTGTCCCTGAGCTCCATTTCTCAACTGGCTTTTTTGGGAGCTGGCCGCAAAAGCGCGGGATTGCCTCAGGCCCTATTCTGCTTCTGGGCGGCAGGCTTAGCCTGTGGTTAATTCTTCTTCCTGATGGGAAATAGAGTGACCTGTGCCTGTCCCAACACCTAGATCTAGTCTCTCATTGGTTGCCCCTCTTCCCGTTCATCCTCAGGACAAATTGCAACCTGTAGGGAACAGGAGCTTAAAGGTGCTGATTCTCCAAGTAGGGAGATTGCTAGTAAAGTAGCTGGAAAGGCGAACCCGAGCACAAGGAGATGAGAAATGAGGTGCGTATTAGAAACCTTTCAAAATCACACGGTGTACCATCTTCTGGGTTTCTCATGCATGTTTTCGATGTAGGAAGATGCCCTTGAACCTGGAGATTTGGGAACCATGGTATGGGTACCAGGCAGTATTACCTTAAAGGGTCTGCGTTTGCTCACCCAACCTCACCCAACCTTTCAGCCCCAAGAGTGTCCACCCTTATGTCTCATCCAGCTGTGGGTCTAGATATGGTCAATCCAGGTTGCATCACAGCCTCTGAACGAATTTTGTAAGAATTTCTCTCTCTTTCACTGTCTTTGTTTTACGGGTTTTTAAAAGTAATTTATTTTTATAATGGGGTTTAGCTGCTTTTCACGGCTGTGTTTATGCGGCTTTACACCCACTTGACTCACTTCCAGACAGATATCAATACATAGGTTTTAAGATTCTTACTAGTCACATATATTATTGTGCGGTGAATAGGGGGTGTTGAGTCCAGTTCACTGAGCAAGGAGTAGGTCTTGTCTATTACATATTGGGTGTATGGAACGGTATCTGAGCGAATTTGAAACCCTTGTTTTATGCATCACCCCACCTCACCTTTCCCGTTAAGCAGCCATAGTGTGTTTTCTAAACGTGTGACTCTGTTCTGTTTTGTAATTCAGTTCAAGTGTAGCGGTTTTTACATTCCCTCTATAAGTGATAGCTTATGATAAGTGTCTTTTTCTGTGTGACTTATTTCACTTAGAATCATCGTACCTAAATCCTCTCATCTTGCTTCTACTAGCCTTATGACATTGATTTCATGTCTGAGTGATATTCCATTGTACATAAGGACCACAACTTCTTTATCCATTTTTGTCTTTCCTGGGATATTTAAGGTGTCATGAAGTGGAGGTTCTTGTCAACAGAGCAGCCCTAAACTTTGGGGTGCCTGTGTCTTGCTGATTTTTAGTTTTCCCAATATATACGCCCATGAGAGGATGTGCCCTATGCTCCCTAAGCTGTGTTTTTTCGATGTTTCAGGACACACCGTACACTTCTCCAGAGTGGCTGTTGGCAATTTACATCCCGCCCATCAGCGTAGCAAGGCTGCCATTTCTCCATGACCTGTCCTGCATTTCTGGTTTTGACACTTTTTGCAGCATGGCCCTTTTGACCGATGGGAAGCGAGACTTCCTTTTAGCGCTGATTTGCCTTTCCAGGTTGCTTGGTTGGCCAAACAGGGCGTATGCGTTTTTTCCTGAATATATTCAGGAAAAAACGCATACGCCCTGTTTGGCCAAGGGCATCATTGTCGACGTTTTACCACTTTTCATGTGCTTTAAAGGCGATTCGAATCTACCTCCTGAAACCTGTTTCCTGCAATTCTGCCTTGCTTTCAAATGCTCTTCGTTGCCGTCCCTCAATATATCTGTGGATGAGAGTTATCATTTATAACTCTGCGGGGTTGTGAATTGCAGTGTCCCTGAGCTCCATTTTTCAACTGGCTTTTTTGGGAGCTGGCCGCAAAAGCGCGGGATTGCCTCAGGCCCTATTATGCTTCTGGGCGGCAGGCTGAGCCTGTGGTTAATTCTTCTTCCCGATGGGAAAATAGAGTGAGCTGTGTCTGTCCCAACACCTAGATCTAGTCTCTCATTGGTTCCCCTCTTCCCATTCATCCTCAGGACAAATTGCAACCTGTAGGGAACAGGAGCTTAAGGGTGCTGATTCTCCAAGTAGGGAGATTGCTAGTAAAGTAGCTGGAAAGGCGAACCCGAGCACAAGGAGATGAGAAATGAGGTGCGTATTAGAAACCTTTCAAAATCACACGGTGTACCATCTTCTGGGTTTCTCATGCATGTTTTCCATATAGGAAGATGCCCTTGAACCTGGAGATTTGGGACCCATGGGATGGGTACCAGGCAGTATTACTTTAAAGGGTCTGCGTTTGCTCACCCAACCTCACCCAACCTTTCAGCCCCAAGAGTGTCCACCCTTATGTCTCATCCAGCTGTGGGTCTAGATATGGTCAATCCAGGTTGCATCACAGCCTCTGAACGAATTTTGTAAGAATTTCTCTCTCTTTCACTGTCTTTGTTTTACGGGTTTTTAAAAGTAATTTATTTTTATAATGGGGTTTAGCTGCTTTTCACGGCTGTGTTTATGCGGCTTTACACCCACTTGACTCACTTCCAGACAGATATCAATACATAGGTTTTAAGATTCTTACTAGTCACATATATTCTTGTGCGGTGGATAGGGGGTGTTGAGTCCAGTTCACTGAGCAAGGAGTAGGTCTTGTCTATTACATATTGGGTGTATGGAACGGTATCTGAGCGAATTTGAAACCCTTGTTTTATGCATCACCCCACCTCACCTTTCCCGTTAAGCAGCCATAGTGTGTTTTCTAAACGTGTGACTCTGTTCTGTTTTGTAATTCAGTTCAAGTGTAGCGGTTTTTACATTCCCTCTATAAGTGATAGCTTATGATAAGTGTCTTTTTCTGTGTGACTTATTTCACTTAGAATCATCGTACCTAAATCCACTCATCTTGCTTCTACTAGCCTTATGACATTGATTTCATGTCTGAGTGATATTCCATTGTACATAAGGACCACAACTTCTTTATCCATTTTTGTCTTTCCTGGGATATTTAAGGTGTCATGAAGTGGAGGTTCTTGTCAACAGAGCAGCCCTAAACTTTGGGGTGCCTGTGTCTTGCTGATTTTTAGTTTTCCCAATATATACGCCCATGAGAGGACGTGCCCTGTGCTCCCTAAGCTGTGTTTTTTCGATGTTTCAGGACACACCGTACACTTCTCCAGAGTGGCTGTTGGCAATTTACATCCCGCCCATCAGCGTAGCAAGGCTGCCATTTCTCCATGGCCTGTCCTGCATTTCTGGTTTTGACACTTTTTGCAGCATGCCCCTTTTGACCGATGGGAAGCGAGACTTCTTTGTAGCGCTGATTAGCCTTCCCAGGTTGCTTCGTTGGCCAAACAGGGCGTATGCGTTTTTTCCTGAATATATTCAGGAAAAAACGCATACGCACTGTTTGGCCAAGGGCATCATTGTCGACGTTTTGCCACTTTTCATGTGCTTTAAAGGCGATTCGAATCTACTTCCTGAAACCTGTTTCGTGCAATTCTGCCTTGCTTTCAAATCCTCATCGTTGCCTTCCCTCAATATATCTGTGGATGAGAGTTATCATTTATAGCTCTGCGGGTTTGTGAATTGTAGTGTCCCTGAGCTCCATTTTTCAACTGGCTTTTTTGGGAGCTGTCCGCAAAAGCGCGGGATTGCCTCAGGCCCTATTCTGCTTCTGGGCGGCAGGCTGAGCCTGTGGTTAATTCTTCTTCCCGATGGGAAAATAGAGTGACCTGTGCCTGTCCCAACACATAGATCTAGTCTCTCATTGGTTCCCCCTCTTCCCGTTCATCCTCAGGACAAATTGCATCCTGTAGGGGACAGGAGCTTAAAGGTGCTGATTCTCCAAGTAGGGAGATTGCTAGTAAAGTAGCTGGAAAGGCGAACCCGAGCACAAGGAGATGAGAAATGAGGTGCGTATTAGAAACCTTTCAAAATCACACGGTGTACCATCTTCTGGGTTTCTCATGCATGTTTTCCATATAGGAAGATGCCCTTGAACCTGGAGATTTGGGACCCATGGGATGGGTACCAGGCAGTATTACTTTAAAGGGTCTGCGTTTGCTCACCCAACCTCACCCAACCTTTCAGCCCCAAGAGTGTCCACCCTTATGTCTCATCCAGCTGTGGGTCTAGATATGGTCAATCCAGGTTGCATCACAGCCTCTGAACGAATTTTGTAAGAATTTCTCTCTCTTTCACTGTCTTTGTTTTACGGGTTTTTAAAAGTAATTTATTTTTATAATGGGGTTTAGCTGCTTTTCACAGCTGTGTTTATGCGGCTTTACACCCAATTGACTCACTTCCAGACAGATATCAATACATAGGTTTTAAGATTCTTACTAGTCACATATATTCTTGTGCGGTGAATAGGGTGTGTTGAGTCCAGTTCACTGAGCAAGGAGTAGGTCTTGTCTATTACATATTGGGTGTATGGAACGGTATCTGAGCGAATTTGAAACCCTTGTTTTATGCATCACCCCACCTCACCTTTCCCGTTAAGCAGCCATCGTGTGTTTTCTAAACGTGTGACTCTGTTCTGTTTTGTAATTCAGTTCAAGTGTAGCGGTTTTTACATTCCCTCTATAAGTGATAGCTTATGATAAGTGTCTTTTTCTGTGTGACTTATTTCACTTAGGATCATCGTACCTAAATCCACTCATCTTGCTTCTACTAGCCTTATGACATTGATTTCATGTCTGAGTGATATTCCATTGTACATAAGGACCACAACTTCTTTATCCATTTTTCTCTTTCCTGGGATATTTAAGGTGTCATGAAGTGGAGGTTCTTGTCAACAGAGCAGCCCTAAACTTTGGGGTGCCTGTGTCTTGCTGATTTTTAGTTTTCCCAATTTATACGCCCATGAGTGGACGTGCCCTATGCTCCCTAAGCTGTGTTTTATCGATGTTTCAGGACACACCGTACACTTTTCCAGAGTGGCTGTTGGCAATTTACATCCCGCCCATCAGCGTAGCAAGGCTGCCATTTCTCCATGGCCTCTCCTGCATTTCTGGTTTTGACACTTTTTGCAGCATGGCACTTTTGACCGATGGGAAGCGAGACTTCTTTGTAGCACTGATTTGCCTTTCCAGGTTGCTTGGTTGGCCAAAAAGGGCGTATGCGTTTTTTACTGAATATATTCAGGAAAAAACGCATACGCCCTTTTTGGCCAAGGCCATCATTGTCGACGTTTTGCCGCTTTTCATGTGCTTTAAAGGCGATTCGAATCTACCTCCTGAAATCTGCTTCCTGCAATTCTGCCTTGCTTTCAAATCCTCTTCGTTGCCTTCCCTCAATATATCTGTGGATGAGAGTTATCATTCATAACTCTGCGGGTTTCTGAATTGCAGTGTCCCTGAGCTCCATTTTTCAACTGGCTTTTTTGGGAGCTGGCCGCAAAAGAGCGGGATTGCCTCAGGCCCTATTCTGCTTCTGGGCGGCAGGCTTAGCCTGTGGTTAATTCTTCTTCCTGATGCAAATAGAGTGACCTGTGCCTGTCCCAACACCTAGATCTAGTCTCTCATTGGTTGCCCCTCTTCCCGTTCATCCTCAGGACAAATTGCAACCTGTAGGGAACAGGAGCTTAAAGGTGCTGATTCTCCAAGTAGGGAGATTGCTAGTAAAGTAGCTGGAAAGGCGAACCCGAGGACAAGGAGATGAGAAATGAGGTGCGTATTAGAAACCTTTCAAAATCACACGGTGTACCATCTTCTGGGTTTCTCATGCATGTTTTCGATGTAGGAAGATGCCCTTGAACCTGGAGATTTGGGACCCATGGGATGGGTACCAGGCAGTATTACTTTAAAGGGTCTGCGTTTGCTCACCCAACCTCACCCAACCTTTCAGCCCCAAGAGTGTCCACCCTTATGTCTCATCCAGCTGTGGGTCTAGATATGGTCAATCCAGGTTGCATCACAGCCTCTGAACGAATTTTGTAAGAATTTCTCTCTCTTTCACTGTCTTTGTTTTACGGGTTTTTAAAAGTAATTTATTTTTATAATGGGGTTTAGCTGCTTTTCACGGCTGTGTTTATGCGGCTTTACACCCACTTGACTCACTTCCAGACAGATATCAATACATAGGTTTTAAGATTCTTACTAGTCACATATATTCTTGTGCGGTGAATAGGGGGTGTTGAGTCCAGTTCACTGAGCAAGGAGTAGGTCTTGTCTATTACATATTGGGTGTATGGAACGGTATCTGAGCGAATTTGAAACCCTTGTTTTATGCATCACCCCACCTCACCTTTCCCGTTAAGCAGCCATCGTGTGTTTTCTAAACGTGTGACTCTGTTCTGTTTTGTAATTCAGTTCAAGTGTAGCGGTTTTTACATTCCCTCTATAAGTGATAGCTTATGATAAGTGTCTTTTTCTGTGTGACTTATTTCACTTAGGATCATCGTACCTAAATCCACTCATCTTGCTTCTACTAGCCTTATGACATTGATTTCATGTCTGAGTGATATTCCATTGTACATAAGGACCACAACTTCTTTATCCATTTTTCTCTTTCCTGGGATATTTAAGGTGTCATGAAGTGGAGGTTCTTGTCAACAGAGCAGCCCTAAACTTTGGGGTGCCTGTGTCTTGCTGATTTTTAGTTTTCCCAATTTATACGGCCATGAGTGGACGTGCCCTATGCTCCCTAAGCTGTGTTTTTTCGATGTTTCAGGACACACCGTACACTTTTCCAGAGTGGCTGTTGGCAATTTACATCCCGCCCATCAGCGTAGCAAGGCTGCCATTTCTCCATGGCCTGTCCTGCATTTCTGGTTTTGACACTTTTTGCAGCATGGCACTTTTGACCGATGGGAAGCGAGACTTCTTTGTAGCACTGATTTGCCTTTCCAGGTTGCTTGGTTGGCCAAAAAGGGCGTATGCGTTTTTTCCTGAATATATTCAGGAAAAAACGCATACGCCCTTTTTGGCCAAGGGCATCATTGTCGACGTTTTGCCGCTTTTCATGTGCTTTAAAGGCGATTCGAATCTACCTCCTGAAATCTGTTTCCTGCAATTCTGCCTTGCTTTCAAATCCTCTTCGTTGCCTTCCCTCAATATATCTGTGGATGAGAGTTATCATTCATAACTCTGCAGGTTTCTGAATTGCAGTGTCCCTGAGCTCCATTTCTCAACTGGCTTTTTTGGGAGCTGGCCGCAAAAGCGCGGGATTGCCTCAGGCCCTATTCTGCTTCTGGGCGGCAGGCTTAGCCTGTGGTTAATTCTTCTTCCTGATGGGAAATAGAGTGACCTGTTCCTGTCCCAACACCTAGATCTAGTCTCTCATTGGTTGCCCCTCTTCCCGTTCATCCTCAGGACAAATTGAAACCTGTAGGGAACAGGAGCTTAAAGGTGCTGATTCTCCAAGTAGGGAGATTGCTAGTAAAGTAGCTGGAAAGGCGAACCCGAGCACAAGGAGATGAGAAATGAGGTGCGTATTAGAAACCTTTCAAAATCACACGGTGTACCATCTTCTGGGTTTCTCATGCATGTTTTCCATATAGGAAGATGCCCTTGAACCTGGAGATTTGGGACCCATGGGATGGGTACCAGGCAGTATTACTTTAAAGGGTCTGCGTTTGCTCACCCAACCTCACCCAACCTTTCAAACCCAAGAGTGTCCACCCTTATGTCTCATCCAGCTGTGGGTCTAGATATGGTCAATCCAGGTTGCATCACAGCCTCTGAACGAATTTTGTAAGAATTTATCTCTCTTTCACTGTCTTTGTTTTACGGGTTTTTAAAAGTAATTTATTTTTATAATGGGGTTTAGCTGCTTTTCACGGCTGTGTTTATGCGGCTTTACACCCACTTGACTCACTTCCAGACAGATATCAATACATAGGTTTTAAGATTCTTACTAGTCACATATATTCTTGTGCGGTGAATAGGGGGTGTTGAGTCCAGTTCACTGAGCAAGGAGTAGGTCTTGTCTATTACATATTGGGTGTATGGAACGGTATCTGAGCGAATTTGAAACCCTTGTTTTATGCATCACCCCACCTCACCTTTCCCGTTAAGCAGCCATCGTGTGTTTTCTAAACGTGTGACTCTGTTCTGTTTTGTAATTCAGTTCAAGTGTAGCGGTTTTTACATTCCCTCTATAAGTGATAGCTTATGATAAGTGTCTTTTTCTGTGTGACTTATTTCACTTAGGATCATCGTACCTAAATCCACTCATCTTGCTTCTACTAGCCTTATGACATTGATTTCATGTCTGAGTGATATTCCATTGTACATAAGGACCACAACTTCTTTATCCATTTTTCTCTTTCCTGGGATATTTAAGGTGTCATGAAGTGGAGGTTCTTGTCAACAGAGCAGCCCTAAACTTTGGGGTGCCTGTGTCTTGCTGATTTTTAGTTTTCCCAATTTATACGCCCATGAGTGGACGTGCCCTATGCTCCCTAAGCTGTGTTTTATCGATGTTTCAGGACACACCGTACACTTTTCCAGAGTGGCTGTTGGCAATTTACATCCCGCCCATCAGCGTAGCAAGGCTGCCATTTCTCCATGGCCTCTCCTGCATTTCTGGTTTTGACACTTTTTGCAGCATGGCACTTTTGACCGATGGGAAGCGAGACTTCTTTGTAGCACTGATTTGCCTTTCCAGGTTGCTTGGTTGGCCAAAAAGGGCGTATGCGTTTTTTCCTGAATATATTCAGGAAAAAACGCATACGCCCTTTTTGGCCAAGGGCATCATTGTCGACGTTTTGCCGCTTTTCATGTGCTTTAAAGGCGATTCGAATCTACCTCCTGAAATCTGCTTCCTGCAATTCTGCCTTGCTTTCAAATCCTCTTCGTTGCCTTCCCTCAATATATCTGTGGATGAGAGTTATCATTCATAACTCTGCGGGTTTCTGAATTGCAGTGTCCCTGAGCTCCATTTTTCAACTGGCTTTTTTGGGAGCTGGCCACAAAAGCGCGGGATTGCCTCAGGCCCTATTCTGCTTCTGGGCGGCAGGCTTAGCCTGTGGTTAATTCTTCTTCCTGATGCAAATAGAGTGACCTGTGCCTGTCCCAACACCTAGATCTAGTCTCTCATTGGTTGCCCCTCTTCCCGTTCATCCTCAGGACAAATTGCAACCTGTAGGGAACAGGAGCTTAAAGGTGCTGATTCTCCAAGTAGGGAGATTGCTAGTAAAGTAGCTGGAAAGGCGAACCCGAGGACAAGGAGATGAGAAATGAGGTGCGTATTAGAAACCTTTCAAAATCACACGGTGTACCATCTTCTGGGTTTCTCATGCATGTTTTCGATGTAGGAAGATGCCCTTGAACCTGGAGATTTGGGACCCATGGGATGGGTACCAGGCAGTATTACTTTAAAGGGTCTGCGTTTGCTCACCCAACCTCACCCAACCTTTCAGCCCCAAGAGTGTCCACCCTTATGTCTCATCCAGCTGTGGGTCTAGATATGGTCAATCCAGGTTGCATCACAGCCTCTGAACGAATTTTGTAAGAATTTCTCTCTCTTTCACTGTCTTTGTTTTACGGGTTTTTAAAAGTAATTTATTTTTATAATGGGGTTTAGCTGCTTTTCACGGCTGTGTTTATGCGGCTTTACACCCACTTGACTCACTTCCAGACAGATATCAATACATAGGTTTTAAGATTCTTACTAGTCACATATATTCTTGTGCGGTGAATAGGGGGTGTTGAGTCCAGTTCACTGAGCAAGGAGTAGGTCTTGTCTATTACATATTGGGTGTATGGAACGGTATCTGAGCGAATTTGAAACCCTTGTTTTATGCATCACCCCACCTCACCTTTCCCGTTAAGCAGCCATCGTGTGTTTTCTAAACGTGTGACTCTGTTCTGTTTTGTAATTCAGTTCAAGTGTAGCGGTTTTTACATTCCCTCTATAAGTGATAGCTTATGATAAGTGTCTTTTTCTGTGTGACTTATTTCACTTAGGATCATCGTACCTAAATCCACTCATCTTGCTTCTACTAGCCTTATGACATTGATTTCATGTCTGAGTGATATTCCATTGTACATAAGGACCACAACTTCTTTATCCATTTTTCTCTTTCCTGGGATATTTAAGGTGTCATGAAGTGGAGGTTCTTGTCAACAGAGCAGCCCTAAACTTTGGGGTGCCTGTGTCTTGCTGATTTTTAGTTTTCCCAATTTATACGGCCATGAGTGGACGTGCCCTATGCTCCCTAAGCTGTGTTTTTTCGATGTTTCAGGACACACCGTACACTTTTCCAGAGTGGCTGTTGGCAATTTACATCCCGCCCATCAGCGTAGCAAGGCTGCCATTTCTCCATGGCCTGTCCTGCATTTCTGGTTTTGACACTTTTTGCAGCATGGCACTTTTGACCGATGGGAAGCGAGACTTCTTTGTAGCACTGATTTGCCTTTCCAGGTTGCTTGGTTGGCCAAAAAGGGCGTATGCGTTTTTTCCTGAATATATTCAGGAAAAAACGCATACGCCCTTTTTGGCCAAGGGCATCATTGTCGACGTTTTGCCGCTTTTCATGTGCTTTAAAGGCGATTCGAATCTACCTCCTGAAATCTGTTTCCTGCAATTCTGCCTTGCTTTCAAATCCTCTTCGTTGCCTTCCCTCAATATATCTGTGGATGAGAGTTATCATTCATAACTCTGCGGGTTTCTGAATTGCAGTGTCCCTGAGCTCCATTTCTCAACTGGCTTTTTTGGGAGCTGGCCGCAAAAGCGCGGGATTGCCTCAGGCCCTATTCTGCTTCTGGGCGGCAGGCTTAGCCTGTGGTTAATTCTTCTTCCTGATGGGAAATAGAGTGACCTGTGCCTGTCCCAACACCTAGATCTAGTCTCTCATTGGTTGCCCCTCTTCCCGTTCATCCTCAGGACAAATTGCAACCTGTAGGGAACAGGAGCTTAAAGGTGCTGATTCTCCAAGTAGGGAAATTGCTAGTAAAGTAGCTGGAAAGGCGAACCCGAGCACAAGGAGATGAGAAATGAGGTGCGTATTAGAAACCTTTCAAAATCACACGGTGTACCATCTTCTGGGTTTCTCATGCATGTTTTCCATATAGGAAGATGCCCTTGAACCTGGAGATTTGGGACCCATGGGATGGGTACCAGGCAGTATTACTTTAAAGGGTCTGCGTTTGCTCACCCAACCTCACCCAACCTTTCAAACCCAAGAGTGTCCACCCTTATGTCTCATCCAGCTGTGGGTCTAGATATGGTCAATCCAGGTTGCATCACAGCCTCTGAACGAATTTTGTAAGAATTTATCTCTCTTTCACTGTCTTTGTTTTACGGATTTTTAAAAGTAATTTATTTTTATAATGGGGTTTAGCTGCTTTTCACGGCTGTGTTTATGCGGCTTTACACCCACTTGACTCACTTCCAGACAGATATCAATACATAGGTTTTAAGATTCTTACTAGTCACATATATTCTTGTGCGGTGAATAGGGGGTGTTGAGTCCAGTTCACTGAGCAAGGAGTAGGTCTTGTCTATTACATATTGGGTGTATGGAACGGTATCTGAGCGAATTTGAAACCCTTGTTTTATGCATCACCCCACCTCACCTTTCCCGTTAAGCAGCCATCGTGTGTTTTCTAAACGTGTGACTCTGTTCTGTTTTGTAATTCAGTTCAAGTGTAGCGGTTTTTACATTCCCTCTATAAGTGATAGCTTATGATAAGTGTCTTTTTCTGTGTGACTTATTTCACTTAGGATCATCGTACCTAAATCCACTCATCTTGCTTCTACTAGCCTTATGACATTGATTTCATGTCTGAGTGATATTCCATTGTACATAAGGACCACAACTTCTTTATCCATTTTTCTCTTTCCTGGGATATTTAAGGTGTCATGAAGTGGAGGTTCTTGTCAACAGAGCAGCCCTAAACTTTGGGGTGCCTGTGTCTTGCTGATTTTTAGTTTTCCCAATTTATACGGCCATGAGTGGACGTGCCCTATGCTCCCTAAGCTGTGTTTTTTCGATGTTTCAGGACACACCGTACACTTTTCCAGAGTGGCTGTTGGCAATTTACATCCCGCCCATCAGCGTAGCAAGGCTGCCATTTCTCCATGGCCTGTCCTGCATTTCTGGTTTTGACACTTTTTGCAGCATGGCACTTTTGACCGATGGGAAGCGAGACTTCTTTGTAGCACTGATTTGCCTTTCCAGGTTGCTTGGTTGGCCAAAAAGGGCGTATGCGTTTTTTCCTGAATATATTCAGGAAAAAACGCATACGCCCTTTTTGGCCAAGGGCATCATTGTCGACGTTTTGCCGCTTTTCATGTGCTTTAAAGGCGATTCGAATCTACCTCCTGAAATCTGTTTCCTGCAATTCTGCCTTGCTTTCAAATCCTCTTCGTTGCCTTCCCTCAATATATCTGTGGATGAGAGTTATCATTCATAACTCTGCGGGTTTCTGAATTGCAGTGTCCCTGAGCTCCATTTCTCAACTGGCTTTTTTGGGAGCTGGCCGCAAAAGCGCGGGATTGCCTCAGGCCCTATTCTGCTTCTGGGCGGCAGGCTTAGCCTGTGGTTAATTCTTCTTCCTGATGGGAAATAGAGTGACCTGTGCCTGTCCCAACACCTAGATCTAGTCTCTCATTGGTTGCCCCTCTTCCCGTTCATCCTCAGGACAAATTGCAACCTGTAGGGAACAGGAGCTTAAAGGTGCTGATTCTCCAAGTAGGGAGATTGCTAGTAAAGTAGCTGGAAAGGCGAACCCGAGCACAAGGAGATGAGAAATGAGGTGCGTATTAGAAACCTTTCAAAATCACACGGTGTACCATCTTCTGGGTTTCTCATGCATGTTTTCCATATAGGAAGATGCCCTTGAACCTGGAGATTTGGGACCCATGGGATGGGTACCAGGCAGTATTACTTTAAAGGGTCTGCGTTTGCTCACCCAACCTCACCCAAACTTTCAGCCCCAAGAGTGTCCACCCTTATGTCTCATCCAGCTGTGGGTCTAGATATGGTCAATCCAGGTTGCATCACAGCCTCTGAACGAATTTTGTAAGAATTTCTCTCTCTTTCACTGTCTTTGTTTTACGGGTTTTTAAAAGTAATTTATTTTTATAATGGGGTTTAGCTGCTTTTCACAGCTGTGTTTATGCGGCTTTACACCCAATTGACTCACTTCCAGACAGATATCAATACATAGGTTTTAAGATTCTTACTAGTCACATATATTCTTGTGCGGTGAATAGGGGGTGTTGAGTCCAGTTCACTGAGCAAGGAGTAGGTCTTGTCTATTACATATTGGGTGTATGGAACGGTATCTGAGCGAATTTGAAACCCTTGTTTTATGCATCACCCCACCTCACCTTTCCCGTTAAGCAGCCATCGTGTGTTTTCTAAACGTGTGACTCTGTTCTGTTTTGTAATTCAGTTCAAGTGTAGCGGTTTTTACATTCCCTCTATAAGTGATAGCTTATGATAAGTGTCTTTTTCTGTGTGACTTATTTCACTTAGGATCATCGTACCTAAATCCACTCATCTTGCTTCTACTAGCCTTATGACATTGATTTCATGTCTGAGTGATATTCCATTGTACATAAGGACCACAACTTCTTTATCCATTTTTCTCTTTTCTGGGATATTTAAGGTGTCATGAAGTGGAGGTTCTTGTCAACAGAGCAGCCCTAAACTTTGGGGTGCCTGTGTCTTGCTGATTTTTAGTTTTCCCAATTTATACGCCCATGAGTGGACGTGCCCTATGCTCCCTAAGCTGTGTTTTATCGATGTTTCAGGACACACCGTACACTTTTCCAGAGTGGCTGTTGGCAATTTACATCCCGCCCATCAGCGTAGCAAGGCTGCCATTTCTCCATGGCCTCTCCTGCATTTCTGGTTTTGACACTTTTTGCAGCATGGCACTTTTGACCGATGGGAAGCGAGACTACTTTGTAGCACTGATTTGCCTTTCCAGGTTGCTTGGTTGGCCAAAAAGGGCGTATGCGTTTTTTCCTGAATATATTCAGGAAAAAACGCATACGCCCTTTTTGGCCAAGGGCATCATTGTCGACGTTTTGCCGCTTTTCATGTGCTTTAAAGGCGATTCGAATCTACCTCCTGAAATCTGCTTCCTGCAATTCTGCCTTGCTTTCAAATCCTCTTCGTTGCCTTCCCTCAATATATCTGTGGATGAGAGTTATCATTCATAACTCTGCGGGTTTCTGAATTGCAGTGTCCCTGAGCTCCATTTTTCAATTGGCTTTTTTGGGAGCTGACCGCAAAAGCGCGGGATTGCCTCAGGCCCTATTCTGCTTCTGGGCGGCAGGCTTAGCCTGTGGTTAATTCTTCTTCCTGATGCAAATAGAGTGACCTGTGCCTGTCCCAACACCTAGATCTAGTCTCTCATTGGTTGCCCCTCTCCCGTTCATCCTCAGGACAAATTGCAACCTGTAGGGAACAGGAGCTTAAAGGTGCTGATTCTCCAAGTAGGGAGATTGCTAGTAAAGTAGCTGGAAAGGCGAACCCGAGCACAAGGAGATGAGAAATGAGGTGCGTATTAGAAACCTTTCAAAATCACACGGTGTACCATCTTCTGGGTTTCTCATGCATGTTTTCCATATAGGAAGATGCCCTTGAACCTGGAGATTTGGGACCCATGGGATGGGTACCAGGCAGTATTACTTTAAAGGGTCTGCGTTTGCTCACCCAACCTCACCCAACCTTTCAAACCCAAGAGTGTCCACCCTTATGTCTCATCCAGCTGTGGGTCTGGATATGGTCAATCCAGGTTGCATCACAGCCTCTGAACGAATTTTGTAAGAATTTATCTCTCTTTCACTGTCTTTGTTTTACGGGTTTTTAAAAGTAATTTATTTTTATAATGGGGTTTAGCTGCTTTTCACGGCTGTGTTTATGCGGCTTTACACCCACTTGACTCACTTCCAGACAGATATCAATACATAGGTTTTAAGATTCTTACTAGTCACATATATTCTTGTGCGGTGAATAGGGGGTGTTGAGTCCAGTTCACTGAGCAAGGAGTAGGTCTTGTCTATTACATATTGGGTGTATGGAACGGTATCTGAGCGAATTTGAAACCCTTGTTTTATGCATCACCCCACCTCACCTTTCCCGTTAAGCAGCCATCGTGTGTTTTCTAAACGTGTGACTCTGTTCTGTTTTGTAATTCAGTTCAAGTGTAGCGGTTTTTACATTCCCTCTATAAGTGATAGCTTATGATAAGTGTCTTTTTCTGTGTGACTTATTTCACTTAGGATCATCGTACCTAAATCCACTCATCTTGCTTCTACTAGCCTTATGACATTGATTTCATGTCTGAGTGATATTCCATTGTACATAAGGACCACAACTTCTTTATCCATTTTTCTCTTTCCTGGGATATTTAAGGTGTCATGAAGTGGAGGTTCTTGTCAACAGAGCAGCCCTAAACTTTGGGGTGCCTGTGTCTTGCTGATTTTTAGTTTTCCCAATTTATACGCCCATGAGTGGACGTGCCCTATGCTCCCTAAGCTGTGTTTTATCGATGTTTCAGGACACACCGTACACTTTTCCAGAGTGGCTGTTGGCAATTTACATCCCGCCCATCAGCGTAGCAAGGCTGCCATTTCTCCATGGCCTCTCCTGCATTTCTGGTTTTGACACTTTTTGCAGCATGGCACTTTTGACCGATGGGAAGCGAGACTTCTTTGTAGCACTGATTTGCCTTTCCAGGTTGCTTGGTTGGCCAAAAAGGGCGTATGCGTTTTTTCCTGAATATATTCAGGAAAAAACGCATACGCCCTTTTTGGCCAAGGGCATCATTTTCGACGTTTTGCCGCTTTTCATGTGCTTTAAAGGCGATTCGAATCTACCTCCTGAAATCTGCTTCCTGCAATTCTGCCTTGCTTTCAAATCCTCTTCGTTGCCTTCCCTCAATATATCTGTGGATGAGAGTTATCATTCATAACTCTGCGGGTTTCTGAATTGCAGTGTCCCTGAGCTCCATTTTTCAACTGGCTTTTTTGGGAGCTGGCCGCAAAAGCGCGGGATTGCCTCAGGCCCTATTCTGCTTCTGGGCGGCAGGCTTAGCCTGTGGTTAATTCTTCTTCCTGATGCAAATAGAGTGACCTGTGCCTGTCCCAACACCTAGATCTAGTCTCTCATTGGTTGCCCCTCTTCCCGTTCATCCTCAGGACAAATTGCAACCTGTAGGGAACAGGAGCTTAAAGGTGCTGATTCTCCAAGTAGGGAGATTGCTAGTAAAGTAGCTGGAAAGGCGAACCCGAGGACAAGGAGATGAGAAATGAGGTGCGTATTAGAAACCTTTCAAAATCACACGGTGTACCATCTTCTGGGTTTCTCATGCATGTTTTCGATGTAGGAAGATGCCCTTGAACCTGGAGATTTGGGACCCATGGGATGGGTACCAGGCAGTATTACTTTAAAGGGTCTGCGTTTGCTCACCCAACCTCACCCAACCTTTCAGCCCCAAGAGTGTCCACCCTTATGTCTCATCCAGCTGTGGGTCTAGATATGGTCAATCCAGGTTGCATCACAGCCTCTGAACGAATTTTGTAAGAATTTCTCTCTCTTTCACTGTCTTTGTTTTACGGGTTTTTAAAAGTAATTTATTTTTATAATGGGGTTTAGCTGCTTTTCACGGCTGTGTTTATGCGGCTTTACACCCACTTGACTCACTTCCAGACAGATATCAATACATAGGTTTTAAGATTCTTACTAGTCACATATATTCTTGTGCGGTGAATAGGGGGTGTTGAGTCCAGTTCACTGAGCAAGGAGTAGGTCTTGTCTATTACATATTGGGTGTATGGAACGGTATCTGAGCGAATTTGAAACCCTTGTTTTATGCATCACCCCACCTCACCTTTCCCGTTAAGCAGCCATCGTGTGTTTTCTAAACGTGTGACTCTGTTCTGTTTTGTAATTCAGTTCAAGTGTAGCGGTTTTTACATTCCCTCTATAAGTGATAGCTTATGATAAGTGTCTTTTTCTGTGTGACTTATTTCACTTAGGATCATCGTACCTAAATCCACTCATCTTGCTTCTACTAGCCTTATGACATTGATTTCATGTCTGAGTGATATTCCATTGTACATAAGGACCACAACTTCTTTATCCATTTTTCTCTTTCCTGGGATATTTAAGGTGTCATGAAGTGGAGGTTCTTGTCAACAGAGCAGCCCTAAACTTTGGGGTGCCTGTGTCTTGCTGATTTTTAGTTTTCCCAATTTATACGGCCATGAGTGGACGTGCCCTATGCTCCCTAAGCTGTGTTTTTTCGATGTTTCAGGACACACCGTACACTTTTCCAGAGTGGCTGTTGGCAATTTACATCCCGCCCATCAGCGTAGCAAGGCTGCCATTTCTCCATGGCCTGTCCTGCATTTCTGGTTTTGACACTTTTTGCAGCATGGCACTTTTGACCGATGGGAAGCGAGACTTCTTTGTAGCACTGATTTGCCTTTCCAGGTTGCTTGGTTGGCCAAAAAGGGCGTATGCGTTTTTTCCTGAATATATTCAGGAAAAAACGCATACGCCCTTTTTGGCCAAGGGCATCATTGTCGACGTTTTGCCGCTTTTCATGTGCTTTAAAGGCGATTCGAATCTACCTCCTGAAATCTGTTTCCTGCAATTCTGCCTTGCTTTCAAATCCTCTTCGTTGCCTTCCCTCAATATATCTGTGGATGAGAGTTATCATTCATAACTCTGCGGGTTTCTGAATTGCAGTGTCCCTGAGCTCCATTTCTCAACTGGCTTTTTTGGGAGCTGGCCGCAAAAGCGCGGGATTGCCTCAGGCCCTATTCTGCTTCTGGGCGGCAGGCTTAGCCTGTGGTTAATTCTTCTTCCTGATGGGAAATAGAGTGACCTGTGCCTGTCCCAACACCTAGATCTAGTCTCTCATTGGTTGCCCCTCTTCCCGTTCATCCTCAGGACAAATTGCAACCTGTAGGGAACAGGAGCTTAAAGGTGCTGATTCTCCAAGTAGGGAGATTGCTAGTAAAGTAGCTGGAAAGGCGAACCCGAGCACAAGGAGATGAGAAATGAGGTGCGTATTAGAAACCTTTCAAAATCACACGGTGTACCATCTTCTGGGTTTCTCATGCATGTTTTCCATATAGGAAGATGCCCTTGAACCTGGAGATTTGGGACCCATGGGATGGGTACCAGGCAGTATTACTTTAAAGGGTCTGCGTTTGCTCACCCAACCTCACCCAAACTTTCAGCCCCAAGAGTGTCCACCCTTATGTCTCATCCAGCTGTGGGTCTAGATATGGTCAATCCAGGTTGCATCACAGCCTCTGAACGAATTTTGTAAGAATTTCTCTCTCTTTCACTGTCTTTGTTTTACGGGTTTTTAAAAGTAATTTATTTTTATAATGGGGTTTAGCTGCTTTTCACAGCTGTGTTTATGCGGCTTTACACCCAATTGACTCACTTCCAGACAGATATCAATACATAGGTTTTAAGATTCTTACTAGTCACATATATTCTTGTGCGGTGAATAGGGGTTGTTGAGTCCAGTTCACTGAGCAAGGAGTAGGTCTTGTCTATTACATATTGGGTGTATGGAACGGTATCTGAGCGAATTTGAAACCCTTGTTTTATGCATCACCCCACCTCACCTTTCCCGTTAAGCAGCCATCGTGTGTTTTCTAAACGTGTGACTCTGTTCTGTTTTGTAATTCAGTTCAAGTGTAGCGGTTTTTACATTCCCTCTATAAGTGATAGCTTATGATAAGTGTCTTTTTCTGTGTGACTTATTTCACTTAGGATCATCGTACCTAAATCCACTCATCTTGCTTCTACTAGCCTTATGACATTGATTTCATGTCTGAGTGATATTCCATTGTACATAAGGACCACAACTTCTTTATCCATTTTTCTCTTTTCTGGGATATTTAAGGTGTCATGAAGTGGAGGTTCTTGTCAACAGAGCAGCCCTAAACTTTGGGGTGCCTGTGTCTTGCTGATTTTTAGTTTTCCCAATTTATACGCCCATGAGTGGACGTGCCCTATGCTCCCTAAGCTGTGTTTTATCGATGTTTCAGGACACACCGTACACTTTTCCAGAGTGGCTGTTGGCAATTTACATCCCGCCCATCAGCGTAGCAAGGCTGCCATTTCTCCATGGCCTCTCCTGCATTTCTGGTTTTGACACTTTTTGCAGCATGGCACTTTTGACCGATGGGAAGCGAGACTTCTTTGTAGCACTGATTTGCCTTTCCAGGTTGCTTGGTTGGCCAAAAAGGGCGTATGCGTTTTTTCCTGAATATATTCAGGAAAAAACGCATACGCCCTTTTTGGCCAAGGGCATCATTGTCGACGTTTTGCCGCTTTTCATGTGCTTTAAAGGCGATTCGAATCTACCTCCTGAAATCTGCTTCCTGCAATTCTGCCTTGCTTTCAAATCCTCTTCGTTGCCTTCCCTCAATATATCTGTGGATGAGAGTTATCATTCATAACTCTGCGGGTTTCTGAATTGCAGTGTCCCTGAGCTCCATTTTTCAATTGGCTTTTTTGGGAGCTGACCGCAAAAGCGCGGGATTGCCTCAGGCCCTATTCTGCTTCTGGGCGGCAGGCTTAGCCTGTGGTTAATTCTTCTTCCTGATGCAAATAGAGTGACCTGTGCCTGTCCCAACACCTAGATCTAGTCTCTCATTGGTTGCCCCTCTCCCGTTCATCCTCAGGACAAATTGCAACCTGTAGGGAACAGGAGCTTAAAGGTGCTGATTCTCCAAGTAGGGAGATTGCTAGTAAAGTAGCTGGAAAGGCGAACCCGAGCACAAGGAGATGAGAAATGAGGTGCGTATTAGAAACCTTTCAAAATCACACGGTGTACCATCTTCTGGGTTTCTCATGCATGTTTTCGACGTAGGAAGATGCCCTTGAACCTGGAGATTTGGAACCCATGGGATGGGTACCAGGCAGTATTACTTTAAAGGGTCTGCGTTTGCTCACCCAACCTCACCCAACCTTTCAAACCCAAGAGTGTCCACCCTTATGTCTCATCCAGCTGTGGGTCTAGATATGGTCAATCCAGGTTGCATCACAGCCTCTGAACGAATTTTGTAAGAATTTCTCTCTCTTTCACTGTCTTTGTTTTACGGGTTTTTAAAAGTAATTTATTTTTATAATGGGGTTTAGCTGCTTTTCACGGCTGTGTTTATGCGGCTTTACACCCACTTGACTCACTTCCAGACAGATATCAATACATAGGTTTTAAGATTCTTACTAGTCACATATATTCTTGTGCGGTGAATAGGGGGTGTTGAGTCCAGTTCACTGAGCAAGGAGTAGGTCTTGTCTACTACATATTGGGTGTATGGAACGGTATCTGAGCGAATTTGAAACCCTTGTTTTATGCATCACCCCACCTCACCTTTCCCGTTAAGCAGCCATCGTGTGTTTTCTAAACGTGTGACTCTGTTCTGTTTTGTAATTCAGTTCAAGTGTAGCGGTTTTTACATTCCCTCTATAAGTGATAGCTTATGATAAGTGTCTTTTTCTGTGTGACTTATTTCACTTAGGATCATCGTACCTAAATCCACTCATCTTGCTTCTACTAGCCTTATGACATTGATTTCATGTCTGAGTGATATTCCATTGTACATAAGGACCACAACTTCTTTATCCATTTTTCTCTTTCCTGGGATATTTAAGGTGTCATGAAGTGGAGGTTCTTGTCAACAGAGCAGCCCTAAACTTTGGGGTGCCTGTGTCTTGCTGATTTTTAGTTTTCCCAATTTATACGGCCATGAGTGGACGTGCCCTATGCTCCCTAAGCTGTGTTTTTTCGATGTTTCAGGACACACCGTACACTTTTCCAGAGTGGCTGTTGGCAATTTACATCCCGCCCATCAGCGTAGCAAGGCTGCCATTTCTCCATGGCCTGTCCTGCATTTCTGGTTTTGACACTTTTTGCAGCATGGCACTTTTGACCGATGGGAAGCGAGACTTCTTTGTAGCACTGATTTGCCTTTCCAGGTTGCTTGGTTGGCCAAAAAGGGCGTATGCGTTTTTTCCTGAATATATTCAGGAAAAAACGCATACGCCCTTTTTGGCCAAGGGCATCATTGTCGACGTTTTGCCGCTTTTCATGTGCTTTAAATGCGATTCGAATCTACCTCCTGAAATCTGTTTCCTGCAATTGTGCCTTGCTTTCAAATCCTCTTCGTTGCCTTCCCTCAATATATCTGTGGATGAGAGTTATCATTCATAACTCTGCGGGTTTCTGAATTGCAGTGTCCCTGAGCTCCATTTTTCAACTGGCTTTTTTGGGAGCTGGCCGCAAAAGCACGGGATTGCCTCAGGCCCTATTCTGCTTCTGGGCGGCAGGCTTAGACTGTGGTTAATTCTTCTTCCTGATGGGAAATAGAGTGACCTGTGCCTGTCCCAACACCTAGATCTAGTCTCTCATTGGTTTCCCCTCTTCCCGTTCATCCTCAGGACAAATTGCAACCTGTAGGGAACAGGAGCTTAAAGGTGCTGATTCTCCAAGTAGGGAGATTGCTAGTAAAGTAGCTGGAAAGGCGAACCCGAGCACAAGGAGATGAGAAATGAGGTGCGTATTAGAAACCTTTCAAAATCACACGGTGTACCATCTTCTGGGTTTCTCATGCATGTTTTCGATGTAGGAAGATGCCCTTGAACCTGGAGATTTGGGACCCATGGGATGGGTACCAGGCAGTATTACTTTAAAGGGTCTGCGTTTGCTCACCCAACCTCACCCAACCTTTCAGCCCCAAGAGTGTCCACCCTTATGTCTCATCCAGCTGTGGGTCTAGATATGGTCAATCCAGGTTGCATCACAGCCTCTGAACGAATTTTGTAAGAATTTCTCTCTCTTTCACTGTCTTTGTTTTACGGGTTTTTAAAAGTAATTTATTTTTATAATGGGGTTTAGCTGCTTTTCACGGCTGTGTTTATGCGGCTTTACACCCACTTGACTCACTTCCAGACAGATATCAATACATAGGTTTTAAGATTCTTACTAGTCACATATATTCTTGTGCGGTGAATAGGGGGTGTTGAGTCCAGTTCACTGAGCAAGGAGTATGTCTTGTCTATTACATATTGGGTGTATGGAACGGTATCTGAGCGAATTTGAAACCCTTGTTTTATGCATCACCCCACCTCACCTTTCCCGTTAAGCAGCCATCGTGTGTTTTCTAAACGTGTGACTCTGTTCTGTTTTGTAATTCAGTTCAAGTGTAGCGGTTTTTACATTCCCTCTATAAGTGATAGCTTATGATAAGTGTCTTTTTCTGTGTGACTTATTTCACTTAGGATCATCGTACCTAAATCCACTCATCTTGCTTCTACTAGCCTTATGACATTGATTTCATGTCTGAGTGATATTCCATTGTACATAAGGACCACAACTTCTTTATCCATTTTTCTCTTTCCTGGGATATTTAAGGTGTCATGAAGTGGAGGTTCTTGTCAACAGAGCAGCCCTAAACTTTGGGGTGCCTGTGTCTTGCTGATTTTTAGTTTTCCCAATTTATACGCCCATGAGTGGACGTGCCCTATGCTCCCTAAGCTGTGTTTTTTCGATGTTTCAGGACACACCGTACACTTTTCCAGAGTGGCTGTTGGCAATTTACATCCCGCCCATCAGCGTAGCAAGGCTGCCATTTCTCCATGGCCTGTCCTGCATTTCTGGTTTTGACACTTTTTGCAGCATGGCACTTTTGACCGATGGGAAGCGAGACTTCTTTGTAGCACTGATTTGCCTTTCCAGGTTGCTTGGTTGGCCAAAAAGGGCGTATGCGTTTTTTCCTGAATATATTCAGGAAAAAACGCATACGCCCTTTTTGGCCAAGGGCATCATTGTCGACGTTTTGCCGCTTTTCATGTGCTTTAAAGGCGATTCGAATCTACCTCCTGAAATCTGTTTCCTGCAATTCTGCCTTGCTTTCAAATCCTCTTCGTTGCCTTCCCTCAATATATCTGTGGATGAGAGTTATCATTCATAACTCTGCGGGTTTCTGAATTGCAGTGTCCCTGAGCTCCATTTCTCAACTGGCTTTTTTGGGAGCTGGCCGCAAAAGCGCGGGATTGCCTCAGGCCCTATTCTGCTTCTGGGCGGCAGGCTTAGCCTGTGGTTAATTCTTCTTCCTGATGGGAAATAGAGTGACCTGTGCCTGTCCCAACACCTAGATCTAGTCTCTCATTGGTTGCCCCTCTTCCCGTTCATCCTCAGGACAAATTGCAACCTGTAGGGAACAGGAGCTTAAAGGTGCTGATTCTCCAAGTAGGGAGATTGCTAGTAAAGTAGCTGGAAAGGCGAACCCGAGCACAAGGAGATGAGAAATGAGGTGCGTATTAGAAACCTTTCAAAATCACACGGTGTACCATCTTCTGGGTTTCTCATGCATGTTTTCCATATAGGAAGATGCCCTTGAACCTGGAGATTTGGGACCCATGTGATGGGTACAAGGCAGTATTACTTTAAAGGGTCTGCGTTTGCTCACCCAACCTCACCCAACCTTTCAAACCCAAGAGTGTCCACCCTTATGTCTCATCCAGCTGTGGGTCTAGATATGGTCAATCCAGGTTGCATCACAGCCTCTGAACGAATTTTGTAAGAATTTCTCTCTCTTTCACTGTCTTTGTTTTACGGGTTTTTAAAAGTAATTTATTTTTATAATGGGGTTTAGCTGCTTTTCACGGCTGTGTTTATGCGGCTTTACACCCACTTGACTCACTTCCAGACAGATATCAATACATAGGTTTTAAGATTCTTACTAGTCACATATATTCTTGTGCGGTGAATAGGGGGTGTTGAGTCCAGTTCACTGAGCAAGGAGTAGGTCTTGTCTATTACATATTGCGTGTATGGAACTGTATCTAAGCGAATTTGAAACCCTTGTTTTATGCATCACCCCACCTCACCTTTCCCGTTAAGCAGCCATCGTGTGTTTTCTAAACGTGTGACTCTGTTCTGTTTTGTAATTCAGTTCAAGTGTAGCGGTTTTTACATTCCCTCTATAAGTGATAGCTTATGATAAGTGTCTTTTTCTGTGTGACTTATTTCACTTAGGATCATCGTACCTAAATCCACTCATCTTGCTTCTACTAGCCTTATGACATTGATTTCATGTCTGAGTGATATTCCATTGTACATAAGGACCACAACTTCTTTATCCATTTTTCTCTTTCCTGGGATATTTAAGGTGTCATGAAGTGGAGGTTCTTGTCATCAGAGCAGCCCTAAACTTTGGGGTGCCTGTGTCTTGCTGATTTTTAGTTTTCCCAATTTATACGCCCATGAGTGGACGTGCCCTATGCTCCCTAAGCTGTGTTTTTTCGATGTTTCAGGACACACCGTACACTTTTCCAGAGTGGCTGTTGGCAATTTACATCCCGCCCATCAGCGTAGCAAGGCTGCCATTTCTCCATGGCCTGTCCTGCATTTCTGGTTTTGACACTTTTTGCAGCATGGCACTTTTGACCGATGGGAAGCGAGACTTCTTTGTAGCACTGATTTGCCTTTCCAGGTTGCTTGGTTGGCCAAAAAGGGCGTATGCGTTTTTTCCTGAATATATTCAGGAAAAAACGCATACGCCCTTTTTGGCCAAGGGCATCATTGTCGACGTTTTGCCGCTTTTCATGTGCTTTAAAGGCGATTCGAATCTACTTCCTGAAATCTGTTTCCTGCAATTCTGCCTTGCTTTCAAATCCTCTTCGTTGCCTTCCCTCAATATATCTGTGGATGAGAGTTATCATTCATAACTCTGCGGGTTTCTGAATTGCAGTGTCCCTGAGCTCCATTTCTCAACTGGCTTTTTTGGGAGCTGGCCGCAAAAGCGCGGGATTGCCTCAGGCCCTATTCTGCTTCTGGGCGGCAGGCTTAGCCTGTGGTTAATTCTTCTTCCTGATGGGAAATAGAGTGACCTGTGCCTGTCCCAACACCTAGATCTAGTCTCTCATTGGTTGCCCCTCTTCCCGTTCATCCTCAGGACAAATTGCAACCTGTAGGGAACAGGAGCTTAAAGGTGCTGATTCTCCAAGTAGGGAGATTGCTAGTAAAGTAGCTGGAAAGGCGAACCCGAGCACAAGGAGATGAGAAATGAGGTGCGTATTAGAAACCTTTCAAAATCACACGGTGTACCATCTTCTGGGTTTCTCATGCATGTTTTCCATATAGGAAGATGCCCTTGAACCTGGAGATTTGGGACCCATGGGATGGGTACCAGGCAGTATTACTTTAAAGGGTCTGCGTTTGCTCACCCAACCTCACCCAACCTTTCAGCCCCAAGAGTGTCCACCCTTATGTCTCATCCAGCTGTGGGTCTAGATATGGTCAATCCAGGTTGCATCACAGCCTCTGAACGAATTTTGTAAGAATTTCTCTCTCTTTCACTGTCTTTGTTTTACGGGTTTTTAAAAGTAATTTATTTTTATAATGGGGTTTAGCTGCTTTTCACGGCTGTGTTTATGCGGCTTTACACCCACTTGACTCACTTCCAGACAGATATCAATACATAGGTTTTAAGATTCTTACTAGTCACATATATTCTTGTGCGGTGAATAGGGGGTGTTGAGTCCAGTTCACTGAGCAAGGAGTAGGTCTTGTCTATTACATATTGGGTGTATGGAACGGTATCTGAGCGAATTTGAAACCCTTGTTTTATGCATCACCCCACCTCACCTTTCCCGTTAAGCAGCCATAGTGTGTTTTCTAAACGTGTGACTCTGTTCTGTTTTGTAATTCAGTTGAAGTGTAGCGGTTTTTACATTCCCTCTATAAGTGATAGCTTATGATAAGTGTCTTTTTCTGTGTGACTTATTTCACTTAGAATCATCGTACCTAAATCCACTCATCTTGCTTCTACTAGCCTTATGACATTGATTTCATGTCTGAGTGATATTCCATTGTACATAAGGACCACAACTTCTTTATCCATTTTTGTCTTTCCTGGGATATTTAAGGTGTCATGAAGTGGAGGTTCTTGTCAACAGAGCAGCCCTAAACTTTGGGGTGCCTGTGTCTTGCTGATTTTTAGTTTTCCCAATTTATACGCCCATGAGTGGACGTGCCCTATGCTCCCTAAGCTGTGTTTTTTCGATGTTTCAGGACACACCGTACACTTTTCCAGAGTGGCTGTTGGCAATTTACATCCCGCCCATCAGCGTAGCAAGGCTGCCATTTCTCCATGGCCTGTCCTGCATTTCTGGTTTTGACACTTTTTGCAGCATGGCACTTTTGACCAATGGGAAGCGAGACTTCTTTGTAGCACTGATTTGCCTTTCCAGGTTGCTTGGTTGGCCAAAAAGGGCGTATGCGTTTTTTCCTGAATATATTCAGGAAAAAACGCATACGCCCTTTTTGGCCAAGGGCATCATTGTCGACGTTTTGCCGCTTTTCATGTGCTTTAAATGCGATTCGAATCTACCTCCTGAAATCTGTTTCCTGCAATTCTGCCTTGCTTTCAAATCCTCTTCGTTGCCTTCCCTCAATATATCTGTGGATGAGAGTTATCATTCATAACTCTGCGGGTTTCTGAATTGCAGTGTCCCTGAGCTCCATTTTTCAACTGGCTTTTTTGGGAGCTGGCCGCAAAAGCGCGGGATTGCCTCAGGCCCTATTCTGCTTCTGGGCGGCAGGCTTAGCCTGTGGTTAATTCTTCTTCCTGATGGGAAATAGAGTGACATGTGCCTGTCCCAACACCTAGATCTAGTCTCTCATTGGTTGCCCCTCTTCCCGTTCATCCTCAGGACAAATTGCAACCTGTAGGGAACAGGAGCTTAAAGGTGCTGATTCTCCAAGTAGGGAGATTGCTAGTAAAGTAGCTGGAAAGGCGAACCCGAGCACAAGGAGATGAGAAATGAGGTGCGTATTAGAAACCTTTCAAAATCACACGGTGTACCATCTTCTGGGTTTCTCATGCATGTTTTCGATGTAGGAAGATGCCCTTGAACCTGGAGATTTGGGACCCATGGGATGGGTACCAGGCAGTATTACTTTAAAGGGTCTGCGTTTGCTCACCCAACCTCACCCAACCTTTCAGCCCCAAGAGTGTCCACCCTTATGTCTCATCCAGCTGTGGGTCTAGATATGGTCAATCCAGGTTGCATCACAGCCTCTGAACGAATTTTGTAAGAATTTCTCTCTCTTTCACTGTCTTTGTTTTACGGGTTTTTAAAAGTAATTTATTTTTATAATGGGGTTTAGCTGCTTTTCACGGCTGTGTTTATGCGGCTTTACACCCACTTGACTCACTTCCAGACAGATATCAATACATAGGTTTTAAGATTCTTACTAGTCACATATATTCTTGTGCGGTGAATAGGGGGTGTTGAGTCCAGTTCACTGAGCAAGGAGTAGGTCTTGTCTATTACATATTGGGTGTATGGAACGGTATCTGAGCGAATTTGAAACCCTTGTTTTATGCATCACCCCGCCTCACCTTTCCCGTTAAGCAGCCATCGTGTGTTTTCTAAACGTGTGACTCTGTTCTGTTTTGTAATTCAGTTCAAGTGTAGCGGTTTTTACATTCCCTCTATAAGTGATAGCTTATGATAAGTGTCTTTTTCTGTGTGACTTATTTCACTTAGGATCATCGTACCTAAATCCACTCATCTTGCTTCTACTAGCCTTATGACATTGATTTCATGTCTGAGTGATATTCCATTGTACATAAGGACCACAACTTCTTTATCCATTTTTCTCTTTCCTGGGATATTTAAGGTGTCATGAAGTGGAGGTTCTTGTCAACAGAGCAGCCCTAAACTTTGGGGTGCCTGTGTCTTGCTGATTTTTAGTTTTCCCAATTTATACGCCCATGAGTGGACGTGCCCTATGCTCCCTAAGCTGTGTTTTTTCGATGTTTCAGGACACACCGTACACTTTTCCAGAGTGACTGTTGGCAATTTACATCCCGCCCATCAGCGTAGCAAGGCTGCCATTTCTCCATGGCCTGTCCTGCATTTCTGGTTTTGACACTTTTTGCAGCATAGCCCTTTTGACCGATGGGAAGCGAGACTTCTTTGTAGCGCTGATTGGCCTTTCCAGGTTGCTTGGTTGGTCAAAAAGGGCGTATGCGTTTTTTCCTGAATATATTCAGGAAAAAACGCATACGCCCTTTTTGGCCAAGGGCATCATTGTCTACGTTTTGCCGCTTTTCATCTGCTTTAAAGGCGATTCGAATCTACCTCCTGAAATCTGTTTCCTGCAATTCTGCCTTGCTTTCAAAGCCTCTTCGTTGCCTCCCCTCAATATATCTGTGGATGAGAGTTATCATTCATAACTCTGCGGGTTTCTGAATTGCAGTGTCCCTGAGCTCCATTTCTCAACTGGCTTTTTTGGGAGCTGGCCGCAAAAGCGCGGGATTGCCTCAGGCCCTATTCTGCTTCTGGGCGGCAGGCTTAGCCTGTGGTTAATTCTTCTTCCTGATGGGAAATAGAGTGACCTGTGCCTGTCCCAACACCTAGATCTAGTCTCTCATTGGTTGCCCCTCTTCCCGTTCATCCTCAGGACAAATTGCAACCTGTAGGGAACAGGAGCTTAAAGGTGCTGATTCTCCAAGTAGGGAGATTGCTAGTAAAGTAGCTGGAAAGGCGAACCCGAGCACAAGGAGATGAGAAATGAGGTGCGTATTAGAAACCTTTCAAAATCACACGGTGTACCATCTTCTGGGTTTCTCATGCATGTTTTCCATATAGGAAGATGCCCTTGAACCTGGAGATTTGGGACCCATGGGATGGGTACCAGGCAGTATTACTTTAAAGGGTCTGCGTTTGCTCACCCAACCTCACCCAACCTTTCAGCCCCAAGAGTGTCCACCCTTATGTCTCATCCAGCTGTGGGTCTAGATATGGTCAATCCAGGTTGCATCACAGCCTCTGAACGAATTTTGTAAGAATTTCTCTCTCTTTCACTGTCTTTGTTTTACGGGTTTTTAAAAGTAATTTATTTTTATAATGGGGTTTAGCTGCTTTTCACGGCTGTGTTTATGCGGCTTTACACCCACTTGACTCACTTCCAGACAGATATCAATACATAGGTTTTAAGATTCTTACTAGTCACATATATTCTTGTGCGGTGAATAGGGGGTGTTGAGTCCAGTTCACTGAGCAAGGAGTAGGTCTTGTCTATTACATATTGGGTGTATGGAACGGTATCTGAGCGAATTTGAAACCCTTGTTTTATGCATCACCCCACCTCACCTTTCCCGTTAAGCAGCCATAGTGTGTTTTCTAAACGTGTGACTCTGTTCTGTTTTGTAATTCAGTTGAAGTGTAGCGGTTTTTACATTCCCTCTATAAGTGATAGCTTATGATAAGTGTCTTTTTCTGTGTGACTTATTTCACTTAGAATCATCGTACCTAAATCCACTCATCTTGCTTCTACTAGCCTTATGACATTGATTTCATGTCTGAGTGATATTCCATTGTACATAAGGACCACAACTTCTTTATCCATTTTTGTCTTTCCTGGGATATTTAAGGTGTCATGAAGTGGAGGTTCTTGTCAACAGAGCAGCCCTAAACTTTGGGGTGCCTGTGTCTTGCTGATTTTTAGTTTTCCCAATTTATACGCCCATGAGTGGACGTGCCCTATGCTCCCTAAGCTGTGTTTTTTCGATGTTTCAGGACACACCGTACACTTTTCCAGAGTGGCTGTTGGCAATTTACATCCCGCCCATCAGCGTAGCAAGGCTGCCATTTCTCCATGGCCTGTCCTGCATTTCTGGTTTTGACACTTTTTGCAGCATGGCACTTTTGACCAATGGGAAGCGAGACTTCTTTGTAGCACTGATTTGCCTTTCCAGGTTGCTTGGTTGGCCAAAAAGGGCGTATGCGTTTTTTCCTGAATATATTCAGGAAAAAACGCATACGCCCTTTTTGGCCAAGGGCATCATTGTCGACGTTTTGCCGCTTTTCATGTGCTTTAAATGCGATTCGAATCTACCTCCTGAAATCTGTTTCCTGCAATTCTGCCTTGCTTTCAAATCCTCTTCGTTGCCTTCCCTCAATATATCTGTGGATGAGAGTTATCATTCATAACTCTGCGGGTTTCTGAATTGCAGTGTCCCTGAGCTCCATTTTTCAACTGGCTTTTTTGGGAGCTGGCCGCAAAAGCGCGGGATTGCCTCAGGCCCTATTCTGCTTCTGGGCGGCAGGCTTAGCCTGTGGTTAATTCTTCTTCCTGATGGGAAATAGAGTGACATGTGCCTGTGCCAACACCTAGATCTAGTCTCTCATTGGTTGCCCCTCTTCCCGTTCATCCTCAGGACAAATTGCAACCTGTAGGGAACAGGAGCTTAAAGGTGCTGATTCTCCAAGTAGGGAGATTGCTAGTAAAGTAGCTGGAAAGGCGAACCCGAGCACAAGGAGATGAGAAATGAGGTGCGTATTAGAAACCTTTCAAAATCACACGGTGTACCATCTTCTGGGTTTCTCATGCATGTTTTCGATGTAGGAAGATGCCCTTGAACCTGGAGATTTGGGACCCATGGGATGGGTACCAGGCAGTATTACTTTAAAGGGTCTGCGTTTGCTCACCCAACCTCACCCAACCTTTCAGCCCCAAGAGTGTCCACCCTTATGTCTCATCCAGCTGTGGGTCTAGATATGGTCAATCCAGGTTGCATCACAGCCTCTGAACGAATTTTGTAAGAATTTCTCTCTCTTTCACTGTCTTTGTTTTACGGGTTTTTAAAAGTAATTTATTTTTATAATGGGGTTTAGCTGCTTTTCACGGCTGTGTTTATGCGGCTTTACACCCACTTGACTCACTTCCAGACAGATATCAATACATAGGTTTTAAGATTCTTACTAGTCACATATATTCTTGTGCGGTGAATAGGGGGTGTTGAGTCCAGTTCACTGAGCAAGGAGTAGGTCTTGTCTATTACATATTGGGTGTATGGAACGGTATCTGAGCGAATTTGAAACCCTTGTTTTATGCATCACCCCGCCTCACCTTTCCCGTTAAGCAGCCATCGTGTGTTTTCTAAACGTGTGACTCTGTTCTGTTTTGTAATTCAGTTCAAGTGTAGCGGTTTTTACATTCCCTCTATAAGTGATAGCTTATGATAAGTGTCTTTTTCTGTGTGACTTATTTCACTTAGGATCATCGTACCTAAATCCACTCATCTTGCTTCTACTAGCCTTATGACATTGATTTCATGTCTGAGTGATATTCCATTGTACATAAGGACCACAACTTCTTTATCCATTTTTCTCTTTCCTGGGATATTTAAGGTGTCATGAAGTGGAGGTTCTTGTCAACAGAGCAGCCCTAAACTTTGGGGTGCCTGTGTCTTGCTGATTTTTAGTTTTCCCAATTTATACGCCCATGAGTGGACGTGCCCTATGCTCCCTAAGCTGTGTTTTTTCGATGTTTCAGGACACACCGTACACTTTTCCAGAGTGACTGTTGGCAATTTACATCCCGCCCATCAGCGTAGCAAGGCTGCCATTTCTCCATGGCCTGTCCTGCATTTCTGGTTTTGACACTTTTTGCAGCATGGCACATTTGACCGATGGGAAGCGAGACTTCTTTGTAGCACTGATTTGCCTTTCCAGGTTGCTTGGTTGGCCAAAAAGGGCGTATGCGTTTTTTCCTGAATATATTCAGGAAAAAACGCATACGCCCTTTTTGGCCAAGGGCATCATTGTCGACGTTTTGCCGCTTTTCATGTGCTTTAAAGGCGATTCGAATCTACTTCCTGAAATCTGTTTCCTGCAATTCTGCCTTGCTTTCAAATCCTCTTCGTTGCCTTCCCTCAATATATCTGTGGATGAGAGTTATCATTCATAACTCTGCGGGTTTCTGAATTGCAGTGTCCCTGAGCTCCATTTTTCAACTGGCTTTTTTGGGAGCTGGCCGCAAAAGCGCGGGATTGCCTCAGGCCCTATTCTGCTTCTGGGCGGCAGGCTTAGCCTGTGGTTAATTCTTCTTCCTGATGGGAAATAGAGTGACCTGTGCCTGTCCCAACACCTAGATCTAGTCTCTCATTGGTTGCCCCTCTTCCCGTTCATCCTCTAGACAAAATGCAACCTGTAGGGAACAGGAGCTTAAAGGTGCTGATTCTCCAAGTAGGGAGATTGCTAGTAAAGTAGCTGGAAAGGCGAACCCGAGCACAAGGAGATGAGAAATGAGGTGCGTATTAGAAACATTTCAAAATCACACGGTGTACCATCTTCTGGGTTTCTCATGCATGTTTTCGATGTAGGAAGATGCCCTTGAACCTGGAGATTTGGGACCCATGGGATGGGTACCAGGCAGTATTACTTTAAAGGGTCTGCGTTTGCTCACCCAACCTCACCCAACCTTTCAGCCCCAAGAGTGTCCACCCTTATGTCTCATCCAGCTGTGGTTCTAGATATGGTCAATCCAGGTTGCATCACAGCCTCTGAACGAATTTTGTAAGAATTTCTCTCTCTTTCACTGTCTTTGTTTTACGGGTTTTTAAAAGTAATTTATTTTTATAATGGGGTTTAGCTGCTTTTCACGGCTGTGTTTATGCAGCTTTACACCCACTTGACTCACTTCCAGACAGATATCAATACATAGGTTTTAAGATTCTTACTAGTCACATATATTCTTGTGCGGTGAATAGGGGGTGTTGAGTCCAGTTCACTGAGCAAGGAGTAGGTCTTGTCTATTACATATTGGGTGTATGGAACGGTATCTGAGCGAATTTGAAACCCTTGTTTTATGCATCACCCCACCTCACCTTTCCCGTTAAGCAGCCATAGTGTGTTTTCTAAACGTGTGACTCTGTTCTGTTTTGTAATTCAGTTGAAGTGTAGCGGTTTTTACATTCCCTCTATAAGTGATAGCTTATGATAAGTGTCTTTTTCTGTGTGACTTATTTCACTTAGAATCATCGTACCTAAATCCACTCATCTTGCTTCTACTAGCCTTATGACATTGATTTCATGTCTGAGTGATATTCCATTGTACATAAGGACCACAACTTCTTTATCCATTTTTGTCTTTCCTGGGATATTTAAGGTGTCATGAAGTGGAGGTTCTTGTCAACAGAGCAGCCCTAAACTTTGGGGTGCCTGTGTCTTGCTGATTTTTAGTTTTCCCAATTTATACGCCCATGAGTGGACGTGCCCTATGCTCCCTAAGCTGTGTTTTTTCGATGTTTCTGGACACACCGTACACTTTTCCACAGTGGCTGTTGGCAATTTACATCCCGCCCATCAGCGTAGCAAGGCTGCCATTTCTCCATGGCCTGTCCTGCATTTCTGGTTTTGACACTTTTTGCAGCATGGCACTTTTGACCAATGGGAAGCGAGACTTCTTTGTAGCACTGATTTGCCTTTCCAGGTTGCTTGGTTGGCCAAAAAGGGCGTATGCGTTTTTTCCTGAATATATTCAGGAAAAAACGCATACGCCCTTTTTGGCCAAGGGCATCATTGTCGACGTTTTGCCGCTTTTCATGTGCTTTAAGTGCGATTCGAATCTACCTCCTGAAATCTGTTTCCTGCAATTCTGCCTTGCTTTCAAATCCTCTTCGTTGCCTTCCCTCAATATATCTGTGGATGAGAGTTATCATTCATAACTCTGCGGGTTTCTGAATTGCAGTGTCCCTGAGCTCCATTTTTCAACTGGCTTTTTTGGGAGCTGGCCGCAAAAGCGCGGGATTGCCTCAGGCCCTATTCTGCTTCTGGGCGGCAGGCTTAGCCTGTGGTTAATTCTTCTTCTTGATGGGAAATAGAGTGACATGTGCCTGTCCCAACACCTAGATCTAGTCTCTCATTGGTTGCCCCTCTTCCCGTTCATCCTCAGGACAAATTGCAACCTGTAGGGAACAGGAGCTTAAAGGTGCTGATTCTCCAAGTAGGGAGATTGCTAGTAAAGTAGCTGGAAAGGCGAACCCGAGCACAAGGAGATGAGAAATGAGGTGCGTATTAGAAACCTTTCAAAATCACACGGTGTACCATCTTCTGGGTTTCTCATGCATGTTTTCGATGTAGGAAGATGCCCTTGAACCTGGAGATTTGGGACCCATGGGATGGGTACCAGGCAGTATTACTTTAAAGGGTCTGCGTTTGCTCACCCAACCTCACCCAACCTTTCAGCCCCAAGAGTGTCCACCCTTATGTCTCATCCAGCTGTGGGTCTAGATATGGTCAATCCAGGTTGCATCACAGCCTCTGAACCAATTTTGTAAGAATTTCTCTCTCTTTCACTGTCTTTGTTTTACGGGTTTTTAAAAGTAATTTATTTTTATAATGGGGTTTAGCTGCTTTTCACGGCTGTGTTTATGCGGCTTTACACCCACTTGACTCACTTCCAGACAGATATCAATACATAGGTTTTAAGATTCTTACTAGTCACATATATTCTTGTGCGGTGAATAGGGGGTGTTGAGTCCAGTTCACTGAGCAAGGAGTAGGTCTTGTCTATTACATATTGGGTGTATGGAACGGTATCTGAGCGAATTTGAAACCCTTGTTTTATGCATCACCCCACCTCACCTTTCCCGTTAAGCAGCCATCGTGTGTTTTCTAAACGTGTGACTCTGTTCTGTTTTGTAATTCAGTTCAAGTGTAGCGGTTTTTACATTCCCTCTATAAGTGATAGCTTATGATAAGTGTCTTTTTCTGTGTGACTTATTTCACTTAGGATCATCGTACCTAAATCCACTCATCTTGCTTCTACTAGCCTTATGACATTGATTTCATGTCTGAGTGATATTCCATTGTACATAAGGACCACAACTTCTTTATCCATTTTTCTCTTTCCTGGGATATTTAAGGTGTCATGAAGTGGAGGTTCTTGTCAACAGAGCAGCCCTAAACTTTGGGGTGCCTGTGTCTTGCTGATTTTTAGTTTTCCCAATTTATACGCCCATGAGTGGACGTGCCCTATGCTCCCTAAGCTGTGTTTTTTCGATGTTTCAGGACACACCGTACACTTTTCCAGAGTGGCTGTTGGCAATTTACATCCCGCCCATCAGCGTAGCAAGGCTGCCATTTCTCCATGGCCTGTCCTGCATTTCTGGTTTTGACACTTTTTGCAGCATGGCACTTTTGACCGATGGGAAGCGAGACTTCTTTGTAGCACTGATTTGCCTTTCCAGGTTGCTTGGTTGGCCAAAAAGGGCGTATGCGTTTTTTCCTGAATATATTCAGGAAAAAACGCATACGCCCTTTTTGGCCAAGGGCATCATTGTCGACGTTTTGCCGCTTTTCATGTGCTTTAAAGGCGATTCGAATCTACCTCCTGAAATCTGTTTCCTGCAATTCTGCCTTGCTTTCAAATCCTCTTTGTTGCCTTCCCTCAATATATCTGTGGATGAGAGTTATCATTCATAACTCTGCGGGTTTCTGAATTGCAGTGTCCCTGAGCTCCATTTCTCAACTGGCTTTTTTGGGAGCTGGCCGCAAAAGCGCGGGATTGCCTCAGGCCCTATTCTGCTTCTGGGCGGCAGGCTTAGCCTGTGGTTAATTCTTCTTCCTGATGGGAAATAGAGTGACCTGTGCCTGTCCCAACACCTAGATCTAGTCTCTCAATGGTTGCCCCTCTTCCCGTTCATCCTCAGGACAAATTGCAACCTGTAGGGAACAGGAGCTTAAAGGTGCTGATTCTCCAAGTAGGGAGATTGCTAGTAAAGTAGCTGGAAAGGCGAACCCGAGCACAAGGAGATGAGAAATGAGGTGCGTATTAGAAACCTTTCAAAATCACACGGTGTACCATCTTCTGGGTTTCTCATGCATGTTTTCCATATAGGAAGATGCCCTTGAACCTGGAGATTTGGGACCCATGTGATGGGTACCAGGCAGTATTACTTTAAAGGGTCTGCGTTTGCTCACCCAACCTCACCCAACCTTTCAGCCCCAAGAGTGTCCACCCTTATGTCTCATCCAGCTGTGGGTCTAGATATGGTCAATCCAGGTTGCATCACAGCCTCTGAACGAATTTTGTAAGAATTTCTCTCTCTTTCACTGTCTTTGTTTTACGGGTTTTTAAAAGTAATTTATTTTTATAATGGGGTTTAGCTGCTTTTCACGGCTGTGTTTATGCGGCTTTACACCCACTTGACTCACTTCCAGACAGATATCAATACATAGGTTTTAAGATTCTTACTAGTCACATATATTCTTGTGCGGTGAATAGGGGGTGTTGAGTCCAGTTCACTGAGCAAGGAGTAGGTCTTGTCTATTACATATTGGGTGTATGGAACGGTATCTGAGCGAATTTGAAACCCTTGTTTTATGCATCACCCCACCTCACCTTTCCCGATAAGCAGCCATCGTGTGTTTTCTAAACGTGTGACTCTGTTCTGTTTTGTAATTCAGTTCAAGTGTAGCGGTTTTTACATTCCCTCTATAAGTGATAGCTTATGATAAGTGTCTTTTTCTGTGTGACTTATTTCACTTAGGATCATCGTACCTAAATCCACTCATCTTGCTTCTACTAGCCTTATGACATTGATTTCATGTCTGAGTGATATTCCATTGTACATAAGGACCACAACTTCTTTATCCATTTTTCTCTTTCCTGGGATATTTAAGGTGTCATGAAGTGGAGGTTCTTGTCAACAGAGCAGCCCTAACCTTTGGGGTGCCTGTGTCTTGCTGATTTTTAGTTTTCCCAATTTATACGCCCATGAGTGGACGTGCCCTATGCTCCCTAAGCTGTGTTTTTTCAATGTTTCAGGACACACCGTACACTTTTCCAGAGTGGCTGTTGGCAATTTACATCCCGCCCATCAGCGTAGCAAGGCTGCCATTTCTCCATGGCCTGTCCTGCATTTCTGGTTTTGACACATTTTGCAGCATGGCACTTTTGACCGATGGGAAGCGAGATTTCTTTGTAGCACTGATTTGCCTTTCCAGGTTGCTTGGTTGGCCAAAAAGGGCGTATGCGTTTTTTCCTGAATATATTCAGGAAAAAACGCATACGCCCTTTTTGGCCAAGGACATCATTGTCGACGTTTTGCCGCTTTTCATGTGCTTTAAAGGCGATTCGAATCTACCTCCTGAAATCTGTTTCCTGCAATTCTGCCTTGCTTTCAAATCCTCTTCGTTGCCTTCCCTCAATATATCTGTGGATGAGAGTTATCATTCATAACTCTGCGGGTTTCTGAATTGCAGTGTCCCTGAGCTCCATTTTTCAACTGGCTTTTTTGGGAGCTGGCCGCAAAACTGCGGGATTGCCTCAGGCCCTATTCTGCTTCGGGGCGACAGGCTTAGCCTGTGGTTAATTCTTCTTCCTGATGGGAAATAGAGTGACCTGTGCCTGTCCCAACACCTAGATCTAGTCTCTCATTGGTTGCCCCTCTTCCCGTTCATCCTCTAGACAAAATGCAACCTGTAGGGAACAGGAGCTTAAAGGTGCTGATTCTCCAAGTAGGGAGATTGCTAGTAAAGTAGCTGGAAAGGCGAACCCGAGCACAAGGAGATGAGAAATGAGGTGCGTATTAGAAACCTTTCAAAATCACACGGTGTACCATCTTCTGGGTTTCTCATGCATGTTTTCGATGTAGGAAGATGCCCTTGAACCTGGAGATTTGGGACCCATGGGATGGGTACCAGGCAGTATTACTTTAAAGGGTCTGCGTTTGCTCACCCAACCTCACCCAACCTTTCAGCCCCAAGAGTGTCCACCCTTATGTCTCATCCAGCTGTGGGTCTAGATATGGTCAATCCAGGTTGCATCACAGCCTCTGAACGAATTTTGTAAGAATTTCTCTCTCTTTCACTGTCTTTGTTTTACGGGTTTTTAAAAGTAATTTATTTTTATAATGGGGTTTAGCTGCTTTTCACGGCTGTGTTTATGCAGCTTTACACCCACTTGACTCACTTCCAGACAGATATCAATACATAGGTTTTAAGATTCTTACTAGTCACATATATTCTTGTGCGGTGAATAGGGGGTGTTGAGTCCAGTTCACTGAGCAAGGAGTAGGTCTTGTCTATTACATATTGGGTGTATGGAACGGTATCTGAGCGAATTTGAAACCCTTGTTTTATGCATCACCCCACCTCACCTTTCCCGTTAAGCAGCCATAGTGTGTTTTCTAAACGTGTGACTCTGTTCTGTTTTGTAATTCAGTTGAAGTGTAGCGGTTTTTACATTCCCTCTATAAGTGATAGCTTATGATAAGTGTCTTTTTCTGTGTGACTTATTTCACTTAGGATCATCGTACCTAAATCCACTCATCTTGCTTCTACTAGCCTTATGACATTGATTTCATGTCTGAGTGATATTCCATTGTACATAAGGACCACAACTTCTTTATCCATTTTTCTCTTTCCTGGGATATTTAAGGTGTCATGAAGTGGAGGTTCTTGTCAACAGAGCAGCCCTAAACTTTGGGGTGCCTGTGTCTTGCTGATTTTTAGTTTTCCCAATTTATACGGCCATGAGTGGACGTGCCCTATGCTCCCTAAGCTGTGTTTTTTCGATGTTTCAGGACACACCGTACACTTTTCCAGAGTGGCTGTTGGCAATTTACATCCCGCCCATCAGCGTAGCAAGGCTGCCATTTCTCCATGGCCTGTCCTGCATTTCTGGTTTTGACACTTTTTGCAGCATGGCACTTTTGACCGATGGGAAGCGAGACTTCTTTGTAGCACTGATTTGCCTTTCCAGGTTGCTTGGTTGGCCAAAAAGGGCGTATGCGTTTTTTCCTGAATATATTCAGGAAAAAACGCATACGCCCTTTTTGGCCAAGGGCATCATTGTCGACGTTTTGCCGCTTTTCATGTGCTTTAAAGGCGATTCGAATCTACCTCCTGAAATCTGTTTCCTGCAATTCTGCCTTGCTTTCAAATCCTCTTCGTTGCCTTCCCTCAATATATCTGTGGATGAGAGTTATCATTCATAACTCTGCGGGTTTCTGAATTGCAGTGTCCCTGAGCTCCATTTCTCAACTGGCTTTTTTGGGAGCTGGCCGCAAAAGCGCGGGATTGCCTCAGGCCCTATTCTGCTTCTGGGCGGCAGGCTTAGCCTGTGGTTAATTCTTCTTCCTGATGGGAAATAGAGTGACCTGTGCCTGTCCCAACACCTAGATCTAGTCTCTCATTGGTTGCCCCTCTTCCCGTTCATCCTCAGGACAAATTGCAACCTGTAGGGAACAGGAGCTTAAAGGTGCTGATTCTCCAAGTAGGGAGATTGCTAGTAAAGTAGCTGGAAAGGCGAACCCGAGCACAAGGAGATGAGAAATGAGGTGCGTATTAGAAACCTTTCAAAATCACACGGTGTACCATCTTCTGGGTTTCTCATGCATGTTTTCCATATAGGAAGATGCCCTTGAACCTGGAGATTTGGGACCCATGGGATGGGTACCAGGCAGTATTACTTTAAAGGGTCTGCGTTTGCTCACCCAACCTCACCCAAACTTTCAGCCCCAAGAGTGTCCACCCTTATGTCTCATCCAGCTGTGGGTCTAGATATGGTCAATCCAGGTTGCATCACAGCCTCTGAACGAATTTTGTAAGAATTTCTCTCTCTTTCACTGTCTTTGTTTTACGGGTTTTTAAAAGTAATTTATTTTTATAATGGGGTTTAGCTGCTTTTCACAGCTGTGTTTATGCGGCTTTACACCCAATTGACTCACTTCCAGACAGATATCAATACATAGGTTTTAAGATTCTTACTAGTCACATATATTCTTGTGCGGTGAATAGGGGTTGTTGAGTCCAGTTCACTGAGCAAGGAGTAGGTCTTGTCTATTACATATTGGGTGTATGGAACGGTATCTGAGCGAATTTGAAACCCTTGTTTTATGCATCACCCCACCTCACCTTTCCCGTTAAGCAGCCATCGTGTGTTTTCTAAACGTGTGACTCTGTTCTGTTTTGTAATTCAGTTCAAGTGTAGCGGTTTTTACATTCCCTCTATAAGTGATAGCTTATGATAAGTGTCTTTTTCTGTGTGACTTATTTCACTTAGGATCATCGTACCTAAATCCACTCATCTTGCTTCTACTAGCCTTATGACATTGATTTCATGTCTGAGTGATATTCCATTGTACATAAGGACCACAACTTCTTTATCCATTTTTCTCTTTTCTGGGATATTTAAGGTGTCATGAAGTGGAGGTTCTTGTCAACAGAGCAGCCCTAAACTTTGGGGTGCCTGTGTCTTGCTGATTTTTAGTTTTCCCAATTTATACGCCCATGAGTGGACGTGCCCTATGCTCCCTAAGCTGTGTTTTATCGATGTTTCAGGACACACCGTACACTTTTCCAGAGTGGCTGTTGGCAATTTACATCCCGCCCATCAGCGTAGCAAGGCTGCCATTTCTCCATGGCCTCTCCTGCATTTCTGGTTTTGACACTTTTTGCAGCATGGCACTTTTGACCGATGGGAAGCGAGACTTCTTTGTAGCACTGATTTGCCTTTCCAGGTTGCTTGGTTGGCCAAAAAGGGCGTATGCGTTTTTTCCTGAATATATTCAGGAAAAAACGCATACGCCCTTTTTGGCCAAGGGCATCATTGTCGACGTTTTGCCGCTTTTCATGTGCTTTAAAGGCGATTCGAATCTACCTCCTGAAATCTGCTTCCTGCAATTCTGCCTTGCTTTCAAATCCTCTTCGTTGCCTTCCCTCAATATATCTGTGGATGAGAGTTATCATTCATAACTCTGCGGGTTTCTGAATTGCAGTGTCCCTGAGCTCCATTTTTCAATTGGCTTTTTTGGGAGCTGACCGCAAAAGCGCGGGATTGCCTCAGGCCCTATTCTGCTTCTGGGCGGCAGGCTTAGCCTGTGGTTAATTCTTCTTCCTGATGCAAATAGAGTGACCTGTGCCTGTCCCAACACCTAGATCTAGTCTCTCATTGGTTGCCCCTCTCCCGTTCATCCTCAGGACAAATTGCAACCTGTAGGGAACAGGAGCTTAAAGGTGCTGATTCTCCAAGTAGGGAGATTGCTAGTAAAGTAGCTGGAAAGGCGAACCCGAGCACAAGGAGATGAGAAATGAGGTGCATATTAGAAACCTTTCAAAATCACACGGTGTACCATCTTCTGGGTTTCTCATGCATGTTTTCGACGTAGGAAGATGCCCTTGAACCTGGAGATTTGGAACCCATGGGATGGGTACCAGGCAGTATTACTTTAAAGGGTCTGCGTTTGCTCACCCAACCTCACCCAACCTTTCAAACCCAAGAGTGTCCACCCTTATGTCTCATCCAGCTGTGGGTCTAGATATGGTCAATCCAGGTTGCATCACAGCCTCTGAACGAATTTTGTAAGAATTTCTCTCTCTTTCACTGTCTTTGTTTTACGGGTTTTTAAAAGTAATTTATTTTTATAATGGGGTTTAGCTGCTTTTCACGGCTGTGTTTATGCGGCTTTACACCCACTTGACTCACTTCCAGACAGATATCAATACATAGGTTTTAAGATTCTTACTAGTCACATATATTCTTGTGCGGTGAATAGGGGGTGTTGAGTCCAGTTCACTGAGCAAGGAGTAGGTCTTGTCTACTACATATTGGGTGTATGGAACGGTATCTGAGCGAATTTGAAACCCTTGTTTTATGCATCACCCCACCTCACCTTTCCCGTTAAGCAGCCATCGTGTGTTTTCTAAACGTGACTCTGTTCTGTTTTGTAATTCAGTTCAAGTGTAGCGGTTTTTACATTCCCTCTATAAGTGATAGCTTATGATAAGTGTCTTTTTCTGTGTGACTTATTTCACTTAGGATCATCGTACCTAAATCCACTCATCTTGCTTCTACTAGCCTTATGACATTGATTTCATGTCTGAGTGATATTCCATTGTACATAAGGACCACAACTTCTTTATCCATTTTTCTCTTTCCTGGGATATTTAAGGTGTCATGAAGTGGAGGTTCTTGTCAACAGAGCAGCCCTAAACTTTGGGGTGCCTGTGTCTTGCTGATTTTTAGTTTTCCCAATTTATACGCCCATGAGTGGACGTGCCCTATGCTCCCTAAGCTGTGTTTTTTCGATGTTTCAGGACACACCGTACACTTTTCCAGAGTGGCTGTTGGCAATTTACATCCCGCCCATCAGCGTAGCAAGGCTGCCATTTCTCCATGGCCTGTCCTGCATTTCTGGTTTTGACACTTTTTGCAGCATGGCACTTTTGACCGATGGGAAGCGAGACTTCTTTGTAGCACTGATTTGCCTTTCCAGGTTGCTTGGTTGGCCAAAAAGGGCGTATGCGTTTTTTCCTGAATATATTCAGGAAAAAACGCATACGCCCTTTTTGGCCAAGGGCATCATTGTCGACGTTTTGCCGCTTTTCATGTGCTTTAAAGGCGATTCGAATCTACCTCCTGAAATCTGTTTCCTGCAATTCTGCCTTGCTTTCAAATCCTCTTCGTTGCCTTCCCTCAATATATCTGTGGATGAGAGTTATCATTCATAACTCTGCGGGTTTCTGAATTGCAGTGTCCCTGAGCTCCATTTCTCAACTGGCTTTTTTGGGAGCTGGCCGCAAAAGCGCGGGATTGCCTCAGGCCCTATTCTGCTTCTGGGCGGCAGGCTTAGCCTGTGGTTAATTCTTCTTCCTGATGGGAAATAGAGTGACCTGTGCCTGTCCCAACACCTAGATCTAGTCTCTCATTGGTTGCCCCTCTTCCCGTTCATCCTCAGGACAAATTGCAACCTGTAGGGAACAGGAGCTTAAAGGTGCTGATTCTCCAAGTAGGGAGATTGCTAGTAAAGTAGCTGGAAAGGCGAACCCGAGCACAAGGAGATGAGAAATGAGGTGCGTATTAGAAACCTTTCAAAATCACACGGTGTACCATCTTCTGGGTTTCTCATGCATGTTTTCCATATAGGAAGATGCCCTTGAACCTGGAGATTTGGGACCCATGGGATGGGTACCAGGCAGTATTACTTTAAAGGGTCTGCGTTTGCTCACCCAACCTCACCCAAACTTTCAGCCCCAAGAGTGTCCACCCTTATGTCTCATCCAGCTGTGGGTCTAGATATGGTCAATCCAGGTTGCATCACAGCCTCTGAACGAATTTTGTAAGAATTTCTCTCTCTTTCACTGTCTTTGTTTTACGGGTTTTTAAAAGTAATTTATTTTTATAATGGGGTTTAGCTGCTTTTCACAGCTGTGTTTATGCGGCTTTACACCCAATTGACTCACTTCCAGACAGATATCAATACATAGGTTTTAAGATTCTTACTAGTCACATATATTCTTGTGCGGTGAATAGGGGTTGTTGAGTCCAGTTCACTGAGCAAGGAGTAGGTCTTGTCTATTACATATTGGGTGTATGGAACGGTATCTGAGCGAATTTGAAACCCTTGTTTTATGCATCACCCCACCTCACCTTTCCCGTTAAGCAGCCATCGTGTGTTTTCTAAACGTGTGACTCTGTTCTGTTTTGTAATTCAGTTCAAGTGTAGCGGTTTTTACATTCCCTCTATAAGTGATAGCTTATGATAAGTGTCTTTTTCTGTGTGACTTATTTCACTTAGGATCATCGTACCTAAATCCACTCATCTTGCTTCTACTAGCCTTATGACATTGATTTCATGTCTGAGTGATATTCCATTGTACATAAGGACCACAACTTCTTTATCCATTTTTCTCTTTTCTGGGATATTTAAGGTGTCATGAAGTGGAGGTTCTTGTCAACAGAGCAGCCCTAAACTTTGGGGTGCCTGTGTCTTGCTGATTTTTAGTTTTCCCAATTTATACGCCCATGAGTGGACGTGCCCTATGCTCCCTAAGCTGTGTTTTATCGATGTTTCAGGACACACCGTACACTTTTCCAGAGTGGCTGTTGGCAATTTACATCCCGCCCATCAGCGTAGCAAGGCTGCCATTTCTCCATGGCCTCTCCTGCATTTCTGGTTTTGACACTTTTTGCAGCATGGCACTTTTGACCGATGGGAAGCGAGACTTCTTTGTAGCACTGATTTGCCTTTCCAGGTTGCTTGGTTGGCCAAAAAGGGCGTATGCGTTTTTTCCTGAATATATTCAGGAAAAAACGCATACGCCCTTTTTGGCCAAGGGCATCATTGTCGACGTTTTGCCGCTTTTCATGTGCTTTAAAGGCGATTCGAATCTACCTCCTGAAATCTGCTTCCTGCAATTCTGCCTTGCTTTCAAATCCTCTTCGTTGCCTTCCCTCAATATATCTGTGGATGAGAGTTATCATTCATAACTCTGCGGGTTTCTGAATTGCAGTGTCCCTGAGCTCCATTTTTCAATTGGCTTTTTTGGGAGCTGACCGCAAAAGCGCGGGATTGCCTCAGGCCCTATTCTGCTTCTGGGCGGCAGGCTTAGCCTGTGGTTAATTCTTCTTCCTGATGCAAATAGAGTGACCTGTGCCTGTCCCAACACCTAGATCTAGTCTCTCATTGGTTGCCCCTCTCCCGTTCATCCTCAGGACAAATTGCAACCTGTAGGGAACAGGAGCTTAAAGGTGCTGATTCTCCAAGTAGGGAGATTGCTAGTAAAGTAGCTGGAAAGGCGAACCCGAGCACAAGGAGATGAGAAATGAGGTGCATATTAGAAACCTTTCAAAATCACACGGTGTACCATCTTCTGGGTTTCTCATGCATGTTTTCGACGTAGGAAGATGCCCTTGAACCTGGAGATTTGGAACCCATGGGATGGGTACCAGGCAGTATTACTTTAAAGGGTCTGCGTTTGCTCACCCAACCTCACCCAACCTTTCAAACCCAAGAGTGTCCACCCTTATGTCTCATCCAGCTGTGGGTCTAGATATGGTCAATCCAGGTTGCATCACAGCCTCTGAACGAATTTTGTAAGAATTTCTCTCTCTTTCACTGTCTTTGTTTTACGGGTTTTTAAAAGTAATTTATTTTTATAATGGGGTTTAGCTGCTTTTCACGGCTGTGTTTATGCGGCTTTACACCCACTTGACTCACTTCCAGACAGATATCAATACATAGGTTTTAAGATTCTTACTAGTCACATATATTCTTGTGCGGTGAATAGGGGGTGTTGAGTCCAGTTCACTGAGCAAGGAGTAGGTCTTGTCTACTACATATTGGGTGTATGGAACGGTATCTGAGCGAATTTGAAACCCTTGTTTTATGCATCACCCCACCTCACCTTTCCCGTTAAGCAGCCATCGTGTGTTTTCTAAACGTGTGACTCTGTTCTGTTTTGTAATTCAGTTCAAGTGTAGCGGTTTTTACATTCCCTCTATAAGTGATAGCTTATGATAAGTGTCTTTTTCTGTGTGACTTATTTCACTTAGGATCATCGTACCTAAATCCACTCATCTTGCTTCTACTAGCCTTATGACATTGATTTCATGTCTGAGTGATATTCCATTGTACATAAGGACCACAACTTCTTTATCCATTTTTCTCTTTCCTGGGATATTTAAGGTGTCATGAAGTGGAGGTTCTTGTCAACAGAGCAGCCCTAAACTTTGGGGTGCCTGTGTCTTGCTGATTTTTAGTTTTCCCAATTTATACGGCCATGAGTGGACGTGCCCTATGCTCCCTAAGCTGTGTTTTTTCGATGTTTCAGGACACACCGTACACTTTTCCAGAGTGGCTGTTGGCAATTTACATCCCGCCCATCAGCGTAGCAAGGCTGCCATTTCTCCATGGCCTGTCCTGCATTTCTGGTTTTGACACTTTTTGCAGCATGGCACTTTTGACCGATGGGAAGCGAGACTTCTTTGTAGCACTGATTTGCCTTTCCAGGTTGCTTGGTTGGCCAAAAAGGGCGTATGCGTTTTTTCCTGAATATATTCAGGAAAAAACGCATACGCCCTTTTTGGCCAAGGGCATCATTGTCGACGTTTTGCCGCTTTTCATGTGCTTTAAAGGCGATTCGAATCTACCTCCTGAAATCTGTTTCCTGCAATTCTGCCTTGCTTTCAAATCCTCTTCGTTGCCTTCCCTCAATATATCTGTGGATGAGAGTTATCATTCATAACTCTGCGGGTTTCTGAATTGCAGTGTCCCTGAGCTCCATTTCTCAACTGGCTTTTTTGGGAGCTGGCCGCAAAAGCGCGGGATTGCCTCAGGCCCTATTCTGCTTCTGGGCGGCAGGCTTAGCCTGTGGTTAATTCTTCTTCCTGATGGGAAATAGAGTGACCTGTGCCTGTCCCAACACCTAGATCTAGTCTCTCATTGGTTGCCCCTCTTCCCGTTCATCCTCAGGACAAATTGCAACCTGTAGGGAACAGGAGCTTAAAGGTGCTGATTCTCCAAGTAGGGAGATTGCTAGTAAAGTAGCTGGAAAGGCGAACCCGAGCACAAGGAGATGAGAAATGAGGTGCGTATTAGAAACCTTTCAAAATCACACGGTGTACCATCTTCTGGGTTTCTCATGCATGTTTTCCATATAGGAAGATGCCCTTGAACCTGGAGATTTGGGACCCATGGGATGGGTACCAGGCAGTATTACTTTAAAGGGTCTGCGTTTGCTCACCCAACCTCACCCAAACTTTCAGCCCCAAGAGTGTCCACCCTTATGTCTCATCCAGCTGTGGGTCTAGATATGGTCAATCCAGGTTGCATCACAGCCTCTGAACGAATTTTGTAAGAATTTCTCTCTCTTTCACTGTCTTTGTTTTACGGGTTTTTAAAAGTAATTTATTTTTATAATGGGGTTTAGCTGCTTTTCACAGCTGTGTTTATGCGGCTTTACACCCAATTGACTCACTTCCAGACAGATATCAATACATAGGTTTTAAGATTCTTACTAGTCACATATATTCTTGTGCGGTGAATAGGGGTTGTTGAGTCCAGTTCACTGAGCAAGGAGTAGGTCTTGTCTATTACATATTGGGTGTATGGAACGGTATCTGAGCGAATTTGAAACCCTTGTTTTATGCATCACCCCACCTCACCTTTCCCGTTAAGCAGCCATCGTGTGTTTTCTAAACGTGTGACTCTGTTCTGTTTTGTAATTCAGTTCAAGTGTAGCGGTTTTTACATTCCCTCTATAAGTGATAGCTTATGATAAGTGTCTTTTTCTGTGTGACTTATTTCACTTAGGATCATCGTACCTAAATCCACTCATCTTGCTTCTACTAGCCTTATGACATTGATTTCATGTCTGAGTGATATTCCATTGTACATAAGGACCACAACTTCTTTATCCATTTTTCTCTTTCCTGGGATATTTAAGGTGTCATGAAGTGGAGGTTCTTGTCAACAGAGCAGCCCTAAACTTTGGGGTGCCTGTGTCTTGCTGATTTTTAGTTTTCCCAATTTATACGGCCATGAGTGGACGTGCCCTATGCTCCCTAAGCTGTGTTTTTTCGATGTTTCAGGACACACCGTACACTTTTCCAGAGTGGCTGTTGGCAATTTACATCCCGCCCATCAGCGTAGCAAGGCTGCCATTTCTCCATGGCCTGTCCTGCATTTCTGGTTTTGACACTTTTTGCAGCATGGCACTTTTGACCGATGGGAAGCGAGACTTCTTTGTAGCACTGATTTGCCTTTCCAGGTTGCTTGGTTGGCCAAAAAGGGCGTATGCGTTTTTTCCTGAATATATTCAGGAAAAAACGCATACGCCCTTTTTGGCCAAGGGCATCATTGTCGACGTTTTGCCGCTTTTCATGTGCTTTAAAGGCGATTCGAATCTACCTCCTGAAATCTGTTTCCTGCAATTCTGCCTTGCTTTCAAATCCTCTTCGTTGCCTTCCCTCAATATATCTGTGGATGAGAGTTATCATTCATAACTCTGCGGGTTTCTGAATTGCAGTGTCCCTGAGCTCCATTTCTCAACTGGCTTTTTTGGGAGCTGGCCGCAAAAGCGCGGGATTGCCTCAGGCCCTATTCTGCTTCTGGGCGGCAGGCTTAGCCTGTGGTTAATTCTTCTTCCTGATGGGAAATAGAGTGACCTGTGCCTGTCCCAACACCTAGATCTAGTCTCTCATTGGTTGCCCCTCTTCCCGTTCATCCTCAGGACAAATTGCAACCTGTAGGGAACAGGAGCTTAAAGGTGCTGATTCTCCAAGTAGGGAGATTGCTAGTAAAGTAGCTGGAAAGGCGAACCCGAGCACAAGGAGATGAGAAATGAGGTGCGTATTAGAAACCTTTCAAAATCACACGGTGTACCATCTTCTGGGTTTCTCATGCATGTTTTCCATATAGGAAGATGCCCTTGAACCTGGAGATTTGGGACCCATGGGATGGGTACCAGGCAGTATTACTTTAAAGGGTCTGCGTTTGCTCACCCAACCTCACCCAAACTTTCAGCCCCAAGAGTGTCCACCCTTATGTCTCATCCAGCTGTGGGTCTAGATATGGTCAATCCAGGTTGCATCACAGCCTCTGAACGAATTTTGTAAGAATTTCTCTCTCTTTCACTGTCTTTGTTTTACGGGTTTTTAAAAGTAATTTATTTTTATAATGGGGTTTAGCTGCTTTTCACAGCTGTGTTTATGCGGCTTTACACCCAATTGACTCACTTCCAGACAGATATCAATACATAGGTTTTAAGATTCTTACTAGTCACATATATTCTTGTGCGGTGAATAGGGGTTGTTGAGTCCAGTTCACTGAGCAAGGAGTAGGTCTTGTCTATTACATATTGGGTGTATGGAACGGTATCTGAGCGAATTTGAAACCCTTGTTTTATGCATCACCCCACCTCACCTTTCCCGTTAAGCAGCCATCGTGTGTTTTCTAAACGTGTGACTCTGTTCTGTTTTGTAATTCAGTTCAAGTGTAGCGGTTTTTACATTCCCTCTATAAGTGATAGCTTATGATAAGTGTCTTTTTCTGTGTGACTTATTTCACTTAGGATCATCGTACCTAAATCCACTCATCTTGCTTCTACTAGCCTTATGACATTGATTTCATGTCTGAGTGATATTCCATTGTACATAAGGACCACAACTTCTTTATCCATTTTTCTCTTTTCTGGGATATTTAAGGTGTCATGAAGTGGAGGTTCTTGTCAACAGAGCAGCCCTAAACTTTGGGGTGCCTGTGTCTTGCTGATTTTTAGTTTTCCCAATTTATACGCCCATGAGTGGACGTGCCCTATGCTCCCTAAGCTGTGTTTTATCGATGTTTCAGGACACACCGTACACTTTTCCAGAGTGGCTGTTGGCAATTTACATCCCGCCCATCAGCGTAGCAAGGCTGCCATTTCTCCATGGCCTCTCCTGCATTTCTGGTTTTGACACTTTTTGCAGCATGGCACTTTTGACCGATGGGAAGCGAGACTTCTTTGTAGCACTGATTTGCCTTTCCAGGTTGCTTGGTTGGCCAAAAAGGGCGTATGCGTTTTTTCCTGAATATATTCAGGAAAAAACGCATACGCCCTTTTTGGCCAAGGGCATCATTGTCGACGTTTTGCCGCTTTTCATGTGCTTTAAAGGCGATTCGAATCTACCTCCTGAAATCTGCTTCCTGCAATTCTGCCTTGCTTTCAAATCCTCTTCGTTGCCTTCCCTCAATATATCTGTGGATGAGAGTTATCATTCATAACTCTGCGGGTTTCTGAATTGCAGTGTCCCTGAGCTCCATTTTTCAATTGGCTTTTTTGGGAGCTGACCGCAAAAGCGCGGGATTGCCTCAGGCCCTATTCTGCTTCTGGGCGGCAGGCTTAGCCTGTGGTTAATTCTTCTTCCTGATGCAAATAGAGTGACCTGTGCCTGTCCCAACACCTAGATCTAGTCTCTCATTGGTTGCCCCTCTCCCGTTCATCCTCAGGACAAATTGCAACCTGTAGGGAACAGGAGCTTAAAGGTGCTGATTCTCCAAGTAGGGAGATTGCTAGTAAAGTAGCTGGAAAGGCGAACCCGAGCACAAGGAGATGAGAAATGAGGTGCGTATTAGAAACCTTTCAAAATCACACGGTGTACCATCTTCTGGGTTTCTCATGCATGTTTTCGACGTAGGAAGATGCCCTTGAACCTGGAGATTTGGAACCCATGGGATGGGTACCAGGCAGTATTACTTTAAAGGGTCTGCGTTTGCTCACCCAACCTCACCCAACCTTTCAAACCCAAGAGTGTCCACCCTTATGTCTCATCCAGCTGTGGGTCTAGATATGGTCAATCCAGGTTGCATCACAGCCTCTGAACGAATTTTGTAAGAATTTCTCTCTCTTTCACTGTCTTTGTTTTACGGGTTTTTAAAAGTAATTTATTTTTATAATGGGGTTTAGCTGCTTTTCACGGCTGTGTTTATGCGGCTTTACACCCACTTGACTCACTTCCAGACAGATATCAATACATAGGTTTTAAGATTCTTACTAGTCACATATATTCTTGTGCGGTGAATAGGGGGTGTTGAGTCCAGTTCACTGAGCAAGGAGTAGGTCTTGTCTACTACATATTGGGTGTATGGAACGGTATCTGAGCGAATTTGAAACCCTTGTTTTATGCATCACCCCACCTCACCTTTCCCGTTAAGCAGCCATCGTGTGTTTTCTAAACGTGTGACTCTGTTCTGTTTTGTAATTCAGTTCAAGTGTAGCGGTTTTTACATTCCCTCTATAAGTGATAGCTTATGATAAGTGTCTTTTTCTGTGTGACTTATTTCACTTAGGATCATCGTACCTAAATCCACTCATCTTGCTTCTACTAGCCTTATGACATTGATTTCATGTCTGAGTGATATTCCATTGTACATAAGGACCACAACTTCTTTATCCATTTTTCTCTTTCCTGGGATATTTAAGGTGTCATGAAGTGGAGGTTCTTGTCAACAGAGCAGCCCTAAACTTTGGGGTGCCTGTGTCTTGCTGATTTTTAGTTTTCCCAATTTATACGGCCATGAGTGGACGTGCCCTATGCTCCCTAAGCTGTGTTTTTTCGATGTTTCAGGACACACCGTACACTTTTCCAGAGTGGCTGTTGGCAATTTACATCCCGCCCATCAGCGTAGCAAGGCTGCCATTTCTCCATGGCCTGTCCTGCATTTCTGGTTTTGACACTTTTTGCAGCATGGCACTTTTGACCGATGGGAAGCGAGACTTCTTTGTAGCACTGATTTGCCTTTCCAGGTTGCTTGGTTGGCCAAAAAGGGCGTATGCGTTTTTTCCTGAATATATTCAGGAAAAAACGCATACGCCCTTTTTGGCCAAGGGCATCATTGTCGACGTTTTGCCGCTTTTCATGTGCTTTAAAGGCGATTCGAATCTACCTCCTGAAATCTGTTTCCTGCAATTCTGCCTTGCTTTCAAATCCTCTTCGTTGCCTTCCCTCAATATATCTGTGGATGAGAGTTATCATTCATAACTCTGCGGGTTTCTGAATTGCAGTGTCCCTGAGCTCCATTTCTCAACTGGCTTTTTTGGGAGCTGGCCGCAAAAGCGCGGGATTGCCTCAGGCCCTATTCTGCTTCTGGGCGGCAGGCTTAGCCTGTGGTTAATTCTTCTTCCTGATGGGAAATAGAGTGACCTGTGCCTGTCCCAACACCTAGATCTAGTCTCTCATTGGTTGCCCCTCTTCCCGTTCATCCTCAGGACAAATTGCAACCTGTAGGGAACAGGAGCTTAAAGGTGCTGATTCTCCAAGTAGGGAGATTGCTAGTAAAGTAGCTGGAAAGGCGAACCCGAGCACAAGGAGATGAGAAATGAGGTGCGTATTAGAAACCTTTCAAAATCACACGGTGTACCATCTTCTGGGTTTCTCATGCATGTTTTCCATATAGGAAGATGCCCTTGAACCTGGAGATTTGGGACCCATGGGATGGGTACCAGGCAGTATTACTTTAAAGGGTCTGCGTTTGCTCACCCAACCTCACCCAAACTTTCAGCCCCAAGAGTGTCCACCCTTATGTCTCATCCAGCTGTGGGTCTAGATATGGTCAATCCAGGTTGCATCACAGCCTCTGAACGAATTTTGTAAGAATTTCTCTCTCTTTCACTGTCTTTGTTTTACGGGTTTTTGAAAGTAATTTATTTTTATAATGGGGTTTAGCTGCTTTTCACAGCTGTGTTTATGCGGCTTTACACCCAATTGACTCACTTCCAGACAGATATCAATACATAGGTTTTAAGATTCTTACTAGTCACATATATTCTTGTGCGGTGAATAGGGGTTGTTGAGTCCAGTTCACTGAGCAAGGAGTAGGTCTTGTCTATTACATATTGGGTGTATGGAACGGTATCTGAGCGAATTTGAAACCCTTGTTTTATGCATCACCCCACCTCACCTTTCCCGTTAAGCAGCCATCGTGTGTTTTCTAAACGTGTGACTCTGTTCTGTTTTGTAATTCAGTTCAAGTGTAGCGGTTTTTACATTCCCTCTATAAGTGATAGCTTATGATAAGTGTCTTTTTCTGTGTGACTTATTTCACTTAGGATCATCGTACCTAAATCCACTCATCTTGCTTCTACTAGCCTTATGACATTGATTTCATGTCTGAGTGATATTCCATTGTACATAAGGACCACAACTTCTTTATCCATTTTTCTCTTTTCTGGGATATTTAAGGTGTCATGAAGTGGAGGTTCTTGTCAACAGAGCAGCCCTAAACTTTGGGGTGCCTGTGTCTTGCTGATTTTTAGTTTTCCCAATTTATACGCCCATGAGTGGACGTGCCCTATGCTCCCTAAGCTGTGTTTTATCGATGTTTCAGGACACACCGTACACTTTTCCAGAGTGGCTGTTGGCAATTTACATCCCGCCCATCAGCGTAGCAAGGCTGCCATTTCTCCATGGCCTCTCCTGCATTTCTGGTTTTGACACTTTTTGCAGCATGGCACTTTTGACCGATGGGAAGCGAGACTTCTTTGTAGCACTGATTTGCCTTTCCAGGTTGCTTGGTTGGCCAAAAAGGGCGTATGCGTTTTTTCCTGAATATATTCAGGAAAAAACGCATACGCCCTTTTTGGCCAAGGGCATCATTGTCGACGTTTTGCCGCTTTTCATGTGCTTTAAAGGCGATTCGAATCTACCTCCTGAAATCTGCTTCCTGCAATTCTGCCTTGCTTTCAAATCCTCTTCGTTGCCTTCCCTCAATATATCTGTGGATGAGAGTTATCATTCATAACTCTGCGGGTTTCTGAATTGCAGTGTCCCTGAGCTCCATTTTTCAATTGGCTTTTTTGGGAGCTGACCGCAAAAGCGCGGGATTGCCTCAGGCCCTATTCTGCTTCTGGGCGGCAGGCTTAGCCTGTGGTTAATTCTTCTTCCTGATGCAAATAGAGTGACCTGTGCCTGTCCCAACACCTAGATCTAGTCTCTCATTGGTTGCCCCTCTCCCGTTCATCCTCAGGACAAATTGCAACCTGTAGGGAACAGGAGCTTAAAGGTGCTGATTCTCCAAGTAGGGAGATTGCTAGTAAAGTAGCTGGAAAGGCGAACCCGAGCACAAGGAGATGAGAAATGAGGTGCGTATTAGAAACCTTTCAAAATCACACGGTGTACCATCTTCTGGGTTTCTCATGCATGTTTTCGACGTAGGAAGATGCCCTTGAACCTGGAGATTTGGAACCCATGGGATGGGTACCAGGCAGTATTACTTTAAAGGGTCTGCGTTTGCTCACCCAACCTCACCCAACCTTTCAAACCCAAGAGTGTCCACCCTTATGTCTCATCCAGCTGTGGGTCTAGATATGGTCAATCCAGGTTGCATCACAGCCTCTGAACGAATTTTGTAAGAATTTCTCTCTCTTTCACTGTCTTTGTTTTACGGGTTTTTAAAAGTAATTTATTTTTATAATGGGGTTTAGCTGCTTTTCACGGCTGTGTTTATGCGGCTTTACACCCACTTGACTCACTTCCAGACAGATATCAATACATAGGTTTTAAGATTCTTACTAGTCACATATATTCTTGTGCGGTGAATAGGGGGTGTTGAGTCCAGTTCACTGAGCAAGGAGTAGGTCTTGTCTACTACATATTGGGTGTATGGAACGGTATCTGAGCGAATTTGAAACCCTTGTTTTATGCATCACCCCACCTCACCTTTCCCGTTAAGCAGCCATCGTGTGTTTTCTAAACGTGTGACTCTGTTCTGTTTTGTAATTCAGTTCAAGTGTAGCGGTTTTTACATTCCCTCTATAAGTGATAGCTTATGATAAGTGTCTTTTTCTGTGTGACTTATTTCACTTAGGATCATCGTACCTAAATCCACTCATCTTGCTTCTACTAGCCTTATGACATTGATTTCATGTCTGAGTGATATTCCATTGTACATAAGGACCACAACTTCTTTATCCATTTTTCTCTTTCCTGGGATATTTAAGGTGTCATGAAGTGGAGGTTCTTGTCAACAGAGCAGCCCTAAACTTTGGGGTGCCTGTGTCTTGCTGATTTTTAGTTTTCCCAATTTATACGGCCATGAGTGGACGTGCCCTATGCTCCCTAAGCTGTGTTTTTTCGATGTTTCAGGACACACCGTACACTTTTCCAGAGTGGCTGTTGGCAATTTACATCCCGCCCATCAGCGTAGCAAGGCTGCCATTTCTCCATGGCCTGTCCTGCATTTCTGGTTTTGACACTTTTTGCAGCATGGCACTTTTGACCGATGGGAAGCGAGACTTCTTTGTAGCACTGATTTGCCTTTCCAGGTTGCTTGGTTGGCCAAAAAGGGCGTATGCGTTTTTTCCTGAATATATTCAGGAAAAAACGCATACGCCCTTTTTGGCCAAGGGCATCATTGTCGACGTTTTGCCGCTTTTCATGTGCTTTAAATGCGATTCGAATCTACCTCCTGAAATCTGTTTCCTGCAATTGTGCCTTGCTTTCAAATCCTCTTCGTTGCCTTCCCTCAATATATCTGTGGATGAGAGTTATCATTCATAACTCTGCGGGTTTCTGAATTGCAGTGTCCCTGAGCTCCATTTTTCAACTGGCTTTTTTGGGAGCTGGCCGCAAAAGCACGGGATTGCCTCAGGCCCTATTCTGCTTCTGGGCGGCAGGCTTAGACTGTGGTTAATTCTTCTTCCTGATGGGAAATAGAGTGACCTGTGCCTGTCCCAACACCTAGATCTAGTCTCTCATTGGTTTCCCCTCTTCCCGTTCATCCTCAGGACAAATTGCAACCTGTAGGGAACAGGAGCTTAAAGGTGCTGATTCTCCAAGTAGGGAGATTGCTAGTAAAGTAGCTGGAAAGGCGAACCCGAGCACAAGGAGATGAGAAATGAGGTGCGTATTAGAAACCTTTCAAAATCACACGGTGTACCATCTTCTGGGTTTCTCATGCATGTTTTCGATGTAGGAAGATGCCCTTGAACCTGGAGATTTGGGACCCATGGGATGGGTACCAGGCAGTATTACTTTAAAGGGTCTGCGTTTGCTCACCCAACCTCACCCAACCTTTCAGCCCCAAGAGTGTCCACCCTTATGTCTCATCCAGCTGTGGGTCTAGATATGGTCAATCCAGGTTGCATCACAGCCTCTGAACCAATTTTGTAAGAATTTCTCTCTCTTTCACTGTCTTTGTTTTACGGATTTTTAAAAGTAATTTATTTTTATAATGGGGTTTAGCTGCTTTTCACGGCTGTGTTTATGCGGCTTTACACCCACTTGACTCACTTCCAGACAGATATCAATACATAGGTTTTAAGATTCTTACTAGTCACATATATTCTTGTGCGGTGAATAGGGGGTGTTGAGTCCAGTTCACTGAGCAAGGAGTAGGTCTTGTCTATTACATATTGGGTGTATGGAACGGTATCTGAGCGAATTTGAAACCCTTGTTTTATGCATCACCCCACCTCACCTTTCCCGTTAAGCAGCCATCGTGTGTTTTCTAAACGTGTGACTCTGTTCTGTTTTGTAATTCAGTTCAAGTGTAGCGGTTTTTACATTCCCTCTATAAGTGATAGCTTATGATAAGTGTCTTTTTCTGTGTGACTTATTTCACTTAGGATCATCGTACCTAAATCCACTCATCTTGCTTCTACTAGCCTTATGACATTGATTTCATGTCTGAGTGATATTCCATTGTACATAAGGACCACAACTTCTTTATCCATTTTTCTCTTTCCTGGGATATTTAAGGTGTCATGAAGTGGAGGTTCTTGTCAACAGAGCAGCCCTAAACTTTGGGGTGCCTGTGTCTTGCTGATTTTTAGTTTTCCCAATTTATACGCCCATGAGTGGACGTGCCCTATGCTCCCTAAGCTGTGTTTTTTCGATGTTTCAGGACACACCGTACACTTTTCCAGAGTGGCTGTTGGCAATTTACATCCCGCCCATCAGCGTAGCAAGGCTGCCATTTCTCCATGGCCTGTCCTGCATTTCTGGTTTTGACACTTTTTGCAGCATGGCACTTTTGACCGATGGGAAGCGAGACTTCTTTGTAGCACTGATTTGCCTTTCCAGGTTGCTTGGTTGGCCAAAAAGGGCGTATGCGTTTTTTCCTGAATATATTCAGGAAAAAACGCATACGCCCTTTTTGGCCAAGGGCATCATTGTCGACGTTTTGCCGCTTTTCATGTGCTTTAAAGGCGATTCGAATCTACCTCCTGAAATCTGTTTCCTGCAATTCTGCCTTGCTTTCAAATCCTCTTCGTTGCCTTCCCTCAATATATCTGTGGATGAGAGTTATCATTCATAACTCTGCGGGTTTCTGAATTGCAGTGTCCCTGAGCTCCATTTCTCAACTGGCTTTTTTGGGAGCTGGCCGCAAAAGCGCGGGATTGCCTCAGGCCCTATTCTGCTTCTGGGCGGCAGGCTTAGCCTGTGGTTAATTCTTCTTCCTGATGGGAAATAGAGTGACCTGTGCCTGTCCCAACACCTAGATCTAGTCTCTCATTGGTTGCCCCTCTTCCCGTTCATCCTCAGGACAAATTGCAACCTGTAGGGAACAGGAGCTTAAAGGTGCTGATTCTCCAAGTAGGGAGATTGCTAGTAAAGTAGCTGGAAAGGCGAACCCGAGCACAAGGAGATGAGAAATGAGGTGCGTATTAGAAACCTTTCAAAATCACACGGTGTACCATCTTCTGGGTTTCTCATGCATGTTTTCCATATAGGAAGATGCCCTTGAACCTGGAGATTTGGGACCCATGTGATGGGTACAAGGCAGTATTACTTTAAAGGGTCTGCGTTTGCTCACCCAACCTCACCCAACCTTTCAAACCCAAGAGTGTCCACCCTTATGTCTCATCCAGCTGTGGGTCTAGATATGGTCAATCCAGGTTGCATCACAGCCTCTGAACGAATTTTGTAAGAATTTCTCTCTCTTTCACTGTCTTTGTTTTACGGGTTTTTAAAAGTAATTTATTTTTATAATGGGGTTTAGCTGCTTTTCACGGCTGTGTTTATGCGGCTTTACACCCACTTGACTCACTTCCAGACAGATATCAATACATAGGTTTTAAGATTCTTACTAGTCACATATATTCTTGTGCGGTGAATAGGGGGTGTTGAGTCCAGTTCACTGAGCAAGGAGTAGGTCTTGTCTATTACATATTGCGTGTATGGAACTGTATCTAAGCGAATTTGAAACCCTTGTTTTATGCATCACCCCACCTCACCTTTCCCGTTAAGCAGCCATCGTGTGTTTTCTAAACGTGTGACTCTGTTCTGTTTTGTAATTCAGTTCAAGTGTAGCGGTTTTTACATTCCCTCTATAAGTGATAGCTTATGATAAGTGTCTTTTTCTGTGTGACTTATTTCACTTAGGATCATCGTACCTAAATCCACTCATCTTGCTTCTACTAGCCTTATGACATTGATTTCATGTCTGAGTGATATTCCATTGTACATAAGGACCACAACTTCTTTATCCATTTTTCTCTTTCCTGGGATATTTAAGGTGTCATGAAGTGGAGGTTCTTGTCATCAGAGCAGCCCTAAACTTTGGGGTGCCTGTGTCTTGCTGATTTTTAGTTTTCCCAATTTATACGCCCATGAGTGGACGTGCCCTATGCTCCCTAAGCTGTGTTTTTTCGATGTTTCAGGACACACCGTACACTTTTCCAGAGTGGCTGTTGGCAATTTACATCCCGCCCATCAGCGTAGCAAGGCTGCCATTTCTCCATGGCCTGTCCTGCATTTCTGGTTTTGACACTTTTTGCAGCATGGCACTTTTGACCGATGGGAAGCGAGACTTCTTTGTAGCACTGATTTGCCTTTCCAGGTTGCTTGGTTGGCCAAAAAGGGCGTATGCGTTTTTTCCTGAATATATTCAGGAAAAAACGCATACGCCCTTTTTGGCCAAGGGCATCATTGTCGACGTTTTGCCGCTTTTCATGTGCTTTAAAGGCGATTCGAATCTACTTCCTGAAATCTGTTTCCTGCAATTCTGCCTTGCTTTCAAATCCTCTTCGTTGCCTTCCCTCAATATATCTGTGGATGAGAGTTATCATTCATAACTCTGCGGGTTTCTGAATTGCAGTGTCCCTGAGCTCCATTTCTCAACTGGCTTTTTTGGGAGCTGGCCGCAAAAGCGCGGGATTGCCTCAGGCCCTATTCTGCTTCTGGGCGGCAGGCTTAGCCTGTGGTTAATTCTTCTTCCTGATGGGAAATAGAGTGACCTGTGCCTGTCCCAACACCTAGATCTAGTCTCTCATTGGTTGCCCCTCTTCCCGTTCATCCTCAGGACAAATTGCAACCTGTAGGGAACAGGAGCTTAAAGGTGCTGATTCTCCAAGTAGGGAGATTGCTAGTAAAGTAGCTGGAAAGGCGAACCCGAGCACAAGGAGATGAGAAATGAGGTGCGTATTAGAAACCTTTCAAAATCACACGGTGTACCATCTTCTGGGTTTCTCATGCATGTTTTCCATATAGGAAGATGCCCTTGAACCTGGAGATTTGGGACCCATGGGATGGGTACCAGGCAGTATTACTTTAAAGGGTCTGCGTTTGCTCACCCAACCTCACCCAACCTTTCAGCCCCAAGAGTGTCCACCCTTATGTCTCATCCAGCTGTGGGTCTAGATATGGTCAATCCAGGTTGCATCACAGCCTCTGAACGAATTTTGTAAGAATTTCTCTCTCTTTCACTGTCTTTGTTTTACGGGTTTTTAAAAGTAATTTATTTTTATAATGGGGTTTAGCTGCTTTTCACGGCTGTGTTTATGCGGCTTTACACCCACTTGACTCACTTCCAGACAGATATCAATACATAGGTTTTAAGATTCTTACTAGTCACATATATTCTTGTGCGGTGAATAGGGGGTGTTGAGTCCAGTTCACTGAGCAAGGAGTAGGTCTTGTCTATTACATATTGGGTGTATGGAACGGTATCTGAGCGAATTTGAAACCCTTGTTTTATGCATCACCCCACCTCACCTTTCCCGTTAAGCAGCCATAGTGTGTTTTCTAAACGTGTGACTCTGTTCTGTTTTGTAATTCAGTTGAAGTGTAGCGGTTTTTACATTCCCTCTATAAGTGATAGCTTATGATAAGTGTCTTTTTCTGTGTGACTTATTTCACTTAGAATCATCGTACCTAAATCCACTCATCTTGCTTCTACTAGCCTTATGACATTGATTTCATGTCTGAGTGATATTCCATTGTACATAAGGACCACAACTTCTTTATCCATTTTTGTCTTTCCTGGGATATTTAAGGTGTCATGAAGTGGAGGTTCTTGTCAACAGAGCAGCCCTAAACTTTGGGGTGCCTGTGTCTTGCTGATTTTTAGTTTTCCCAATTTATACGCCCATGAGTGGACGTGCCCTATGCTCCCTAAGCTGTGTTTTTTCGATGTTTCAGGACACACCGTACACTTTTCCAGAGTGGCTGTTGGCAATTTACATCCCGCCCATCAGCGTAGCAAGGCTGCCATTTCTCCATGGCCTGTCCTGCATTTCTGGTTTTGACACTTTTTGCAGCATGGCACTTTTGACCAATGGGAAGCGAGACTTCTTTGTAGCACTGATTTGCCTTTCCAGGTTGCTTGGTTGGCCAAAAAGGGCGTATGCGTTTTTTCCTGAATATATTCAGGAAAAAACGCATACGCCCTTTTTGGCCAAGGGCATCATTGTCGACGTTTTGCCGCTTTTCATGTGCTTTAAATGCGATTCGAATCTACCTCCTGAAATCTGTTTCCTGCAATTCTGCCTTGCTTTCAAATCCTCTTCGTTGCCTTCCCTCAATATATCTGTGGATGAGAGTTATCATTCATAACTCTGCGGGTTTCTGAATTGCAGTGTCCCTGAGCTCCATTTTTCAACTGGCTTTTTTGGGAGCTGGCCGCAAAAGCGCGGGATTGCCTCAGGCCCTATTCTGCTTCTGGGCGGCAGGCTTAGCCTGTGGTTAATTCTTCTTCCTGATGGGAAATAGAGTGACATGTGCCTGTCCCAACACCTAGATCTAGTCTCTCATTGGTTGCCCCTCTTCCCGTTCATCCTCAGGACAAATTGCAACCTGTAGGGAACAGGAGCTTAAAGGTGCTGATTCTCCAAGTAGGGAGATTGCTAGTAAAGTAGCTGGAAAGGCGAACCCGAGCACAAGGAGATGAGAAATGAGGTGCGTATTAGAAACCTTTCAAAATCACACGGTGTACCATCTTCTGGGTTTCTCATGCATGTTTTCGATGTAGGAAGATGCCCTTGAACCTGGAGATTTGGGACCCATGGGATGGGTACCAGGCAGTATTACTTTAAAGGGACTGCGTTTGCTCACCCAACCTCACCCAACCTTTCAGCCCCAAGAGTGTCCACCCTTATGTCTCATCCAGCTGTGGGTCTAGATATGGTCAATCCAGGTTGCATCACAGCCTCTGAACGAATTTTGTAAGAATTTCTCTCTCTTTCACTGTCTTTGTTTTACGGGTTTTTAAAAGTAATTTATTTTTATAATGGGGTTTAGCTGCTTTTCACGGCTGTGTTTATGCGGCTTTACACCCACTTGACTCACTTCCAGACAGATATCAATACATAGGTTTTAAGATTCTTACTAGTCACATATATTCTTGTGCGGTGAATAGGGGGTGTTGAGTCCAGTTCACTGAGCAAGGAGTAGGTCTTGTCTATTACATATTGGGTGTATGGAACGGTATCTGAGCGAATTTGAAACCCTTGTTTTATGCATCACCCCGCCTCACCTTTCCCGTTAAGCAGCCATCGTGTGTTTTCTAAACGTGTGACTCTGTTCTGTTTTGTAATTCAGTTCAAGTGTAGCGGTTTTTACATTCCCTCTATAAGTGATAGCTTATGATAAGTGTCTTTTTCTGTGTGACTTATTTCACTTAGGATCATCGTACCTAAATCCACTCATCTTGCTTCTACTAGCCTTATGACATTGATTTCATGTCTGAGTGATATTCCATTGTACATAAGGACCACAACTTCTTTATCCATTTTTCTCTTTCCTGGGATATTTAAGGTGTCATGAAGTGGAGGTTCTTGTCAACAGAGCAGCCCTAAACTTTGGGGTGCCTGTGTCTTGCTGATTTTTAGTTTTCCCAATTTATACGCCCATGAGTGGACGTGCCCTATGCTCCCTAAGCTGTGTTTTTTCGATGTTTCAGGACACACCGTACACTTTTCCAGAGTGACTGTTGGCAATTTACATCCCGCCCATCAGCGTAGCAAGGCTGCCATTTCTCCATGGCCTGTCCTGCATTTCTGGTTTTGACACTTTTTGCAGCATGGCCCTTTTGACCAATGGGAAGCGAGACTTCTTTGTAGCACTGATTTGCCTTTCCAGGTTGCTTGGTTGGCCAAAAAGGGCGTATGCGTTTTTTCCTGAATATATTCAGGAAAAAACGCATACGCCCTTTTTGGCCAAGGGCATCATTGTCGACGTTTTGCCGCTTTTCATGTGCTTTAAAGGCGATTCGAATCTACTTCCTGAAATCTGTTTCCTGCAATTCTGCCTTGCTTTCAAATCCTCTTCGTTGCCTTCCCTCAATATATCTGTGGATGAGAGTTATCATTCATAACTCTGCGGGTTTCTGAATTGCAGTGTCCCTGAGCTCCATTTTTCAACTGGCTTTTTTGGGAGCTGGCCGCAAAAGCGCGGGATTGCCTCAGGCCCTATTCTGCTTCTGGGCGGCAGGCTTAGCCTGTGGTTAATTCTTCTTCCTGATGGGAAATAGAGTGACCTGTGCCTGTCCCAACACCTAGATCTAGTCTCTCATTGGTTGCCCCTCTTCCCGTTCATCCTCAGGACAAATTGCAACCTGTAGGGAACAGGAGCTTAAAGGTGCTGATTCTCCAAGTAGGGAGATTGCTAGTAAAGTAGCTGGAAAGGCGAACCCGAGCACAAGGAGATGAGAAATGAGGTGCGTATTAGAAACCTTTCAAAATCACACGGTGTACCATCTTCTGGGTTTCTCATGCATGTTTTCCATATAGGAAGATGCCCTTGAACCTGGAGATTTGGGACCCATGGGATGGGTACCAGGCAGTATTACTTTAAAGGGTCTGCGTTTGCTCACCCAACCTCACCCAACCTTTCAGCCCCAAGAGTGTCCACCCTTATGTCTCATCCAGCTGTGGGTCTAGATATGGTCAATCCAGGTTGCATCACAGCCTCTGAACGAATTTTGTAAGAATTTCTCTCTCTTTCACTGTCTTTGTTTTACGGGTTTTTAAAAGTAATTTATTTTTATAATGGGGTTTAGCTGCTTTTCACGGCTGTGTTTATGCGGCTTTACACCCACTTGACTCACTTCCAGACAGATATCAATACATAGGTTTTAAGATTGTTACTAGTCACATATATTCTTGTGCGGTGAATAGGGGGTGTTGAGTCCAGTTCACTGAGCAAGGAGTAGGTCTTGTCTATTACATATTGGGTGTATGGAACGGTATCTGAGCGAATTTGAAACCCTTGTTTTATGCATCACCCCACCTCACCTTTCCCGTTAAGCAGCCATCGTGTGTTTTCTAAACGTGTGACTCTGTTCTGTTTTGTAATTCAGTTCAAGTGTAGCGGTTTTTACATTCCCTCTATAAGTGATAGTTTATGATAAGTGTCTTTTTCTGTGTGACTTATTTCACTTAGGATCATCGTACCTAAATCCACTCATCTTGCTTCTACTAGCCTTATGACATTGATTTCATGTCTGAGTGATATTCCATTGTACATAAGGACCACAACTTCTTTATCCATTTTTCTCTTTCCTGGGATATTTAAGGTGTCATGAAGTGGAGGTTCTTGTCAACAGAGCAGCCCTAAACTTTGGGGTGCCTGTGTCTTGCTGATTTTTAGTTTTCCCAATTTATACGCCCATGAGTGGACGTGCCCTATGCTCCCTAAGCTGTGTTTTTTTGATGTTTCAGGACACACCGTACACTTTTCCAGAGTGGCTGTTGGCAATTTACATCCCGCCCATCAGCGTAGCAAGGCTGCCATTTCTCCATGGCCTGTCCTGCATTTCTGGTTTTGACACTTTTTGCAGCATGGCACTTTTGACCAATGGGAAGCGAGACTTCGTTGTAGCACTGATTTGCCTTTCCAGGTTGCTTGGTTGGCCAAAAAGGGCGTATGCGTTTTTTCCTGAATATATTCAGGAAAAAACGCATACGCCCTTTTTGGCCAAGGGCATCATTGTCGACGTTTTGCCGCTTTTCATGTGCTTTAAAGGCGATTCGAATCTACCTCCTGAAATCTGTTTCCTGCAATTCTGCCTTGCTTTCAAATCCTCTTCGTTGCCTTCCCTCAATATATCTGTGGATGAGAGTTATCATTCATAACTCTGCGGGTTTCTGAATTGCAGTGTCCCTGAGCTCCATTTTTCAACTGGCTTTTTTGGGAGCTGGCCGCAAAACTGCGGGATTGCCTCAGGCCCTATTCTGCTTCTGGGCGGCAGGTTTAGCCTGTGGTTAATTCTTCTTCCTGATGGGAAATAGAGTGACATGTGCCTGTCCCAACACCTAGATCTAGTCTCTCATTGGTTGCCCCTCTTCCCGTTCATCCTCTAGACAAAATGCAACCTGTAGGGAACAGGAGCTTAAAGGTGCTGATTCTCCAAGTAGGGAGATTGCTAGTAAAGTAGCTGGAAAGGCGAACCCGAGCACAAGGAGATGAGAAATGAGGTGCGTATTAGAAACATTTCAAAATCACACGGTGTACCATCTTCTGGGTTTCTCATGCATGTTTTCGATGTAGGAAGATGCCCTTGAACCTGGAGATTTGGGACCCATGGGATGGGTACCAGGCAGTATTACTTTAAAGGGTCTGCGTTTGCTCACCCAACCTCACCCAAACTTTCAGCCCCAAGAGTGTCCACCCTTATGTCTCATCCAGCTGTGGGTCTAGATATGGTCAATCCAGGTTGCATCACAGCCTCTGAACGAATTTTGTAAGAATTTCTCTCTCTTTCACTGTCTTTGTTTTACGGGTTTTTAAAAGTAATTTATTTTTATAATGGGGTTTAGCTGCTTTTCACGGCTGTGTTTATGCAGCTTTACACCCACTTGACTCACTTCCAGACAGATATCAATACATAGGTTTTAAGATTCTTACTAGTCACATATATTCTTGTGCGGTGAATAGGGGGTGTTGAGTCCAGTTCACTGAGCAAGGAGTAGGTCTTGTCTATTACATATTGGGTGTATGGAACGGTATCTGAGCGAATTTGAAACCCTTGTTTTATGCATCACCCCACCTCACCTTTCCCGTTAAGCAGCCATCGTGTGTTTTCTAAACGTGTGACTCTGTTCTGTTTTGTAATTCAGTTGAAGTGTAGCGGTTTTTACATTCCCTCTATAAGTGATAGCTTATGATAAGTGTCTTTTTCTGTGTGACTTATTTCACTTAGAATCGTCGTACCTAAATCCAATCATCTTGCTTCTACTAGCCTTATGACATTGATTTCATGTCTGAGTGATATTCCATTGTACATAAGGACCACAACTTCTTTATCCATTTTTGTCTTTCCTGGGATATTTAAGGTGTCATGAAGTGGAGGTTCTTGTCAACAGAGCAGCCCTAAACTTTGGGGTGCCTGTGTCTTGCTGATTTTTAGTTTTCCCAATTTATACGCCCATGAGTGGACGTGCCCTATGCTCCCTAAGCTGTGTTTTTTCGATGTTTCTGGACACACCGTACACTTTTCCACAGTGGCTGTTGGCAATTTACATCCCGCCCATCAGCGTAGCAAGGCTGCCATTTCTCCATGGCCTGTCCTGCATTTCTGGTTTTGACACTTTTTGCAGCATGGCACTTTTGACCAATGGGAAGCGAGACTTCTTTGTAGCACTGATTTGCCTTTCCAGGTTGCTTGGTTGGCCAAAAAGGGCGTATGCGTTTTTTCCTGAATATATTCAGGAAAAAACGCATACGCCCTTTTTGGCCAAGGGCATCATTGTCGACGTTTTGCCGCTTTTCATGTGCTTTAAGTGCGATTCGAATCTACCTCCTGAAATCTGTTTCCTGCAATTCTGCCTTGCTTTCAAATCCTCTTCGTTGCCTTCCCTCAATATATCTGTGGATGAGAGTTATCATTCATAACTCTGCGGGTTTCTGAATTGCAGTGTCCCTGAGCTCCATTTTTCAACTGGCTTTTTTGGGAGCTGGCCGCAAAAGCGCGGGATTGCCTCAGGCCCTATTCTGCTTCTGGGCGGCAGGCTTAGCCTGTGGTTAATTCTTCTTCTTGATGGGAAATAGAGTGACATGTGCCTGTCCCAACACCTAGATCTAGTCTCTCATTGGTTGCCCCTCTTCCCGTTCATCCTCAGGACAAATTGCAACCTGTAGGGAACAGGAGCTTAAAGGTGCTGATTCTCCAAGTAGGGAGATTGCTAGTAAAGTAGCTGGAAAGGCGAACCCGAGCACAAGGAGATGAGAAATGAGGTGCGTATTAGAAACCTTTCAAAATCACACGGTGTACCATCTTCTGGGTTTCTCATGCATGTTTTCGATGTAGGAAGATGCCCTTGAACCTGGAGATTTGGGACCCATGGGATGGGTACCAGGCAGTATTACTTTAAAGGGTCTGCGTTTGCTCACCCAACCTCACCCAACCTTTCAGCCCCAAGAGTGTCCACCCTTATGTCTCATCCAGCTGTGGGTCTAGATATGGTCAATCCAGGTTGCATCACAGCCTCTGAACCAATTTTTTAAGAATTTCTCTCTCTTTCACTGTCTTTGTTTTACGGGTTTTTAAAAGTAATTTATTTTTATAATGGGGTTTAGCTGCTTTTCACGGCTGTGTTTATGCGGCTTTACACCCACTTGACTCACTTCCAGACAGATATCAATACATAGGTTTTAAGATTCTTACTAGTCACATATATTCTTGTGCGGTGAATAGGGGGTGTTGAGTCCAGTTCACTGAGCAAGGAGTAGGTCTTGTCTATTACATATTGGGTGTATGGAACGGTATCTGAGCGAATTTGAAACCCTTGTTTTATGCATCACCCCACCTCACCTTTCCCGTTAAGCAGCCATCGTGTGTTTTCTAAACGTGTGACTCTGTTCTGTTTTGTAATTCAGTTCAAGTGTAGCGGTTTTTACATTCCCTCTATAAGTGATAGCTTATGATAAGTGTCTTTTTCTGTGTGACTTATTTCACTTAGGATCATCGTACCTAAATCCACTCATCTTGCTTCTACTAGCCTTATGACATTGATTTCATGTCTGAGTGATATTCCATTGTACATAAGGACCACAACTTCTTTATCCATTTTTCTCTTTCCTGGGATATTTAAGGTGTCATGAAGTGGAGGTTCTTGTCAACAGAGCAGCCCTAAACTTTGGGGTGCCTGTGTCTTGCTGATTTTTAGTTTTCCCAATTTATACGCCCATGAGTGGACGTGCCCTATGCTCCCTAAGCTGTGTTTTTTCGATGTTTCAGGACACACCGTACACTTTTCCAGAGTGGCTGTTGGCAATTTACATCCCGCCCATCAGCGTAGCAAGGCTGCCATTTCTCCATGGCCTGTCCTGCATTTCTGGTTTTGACACTTTTTGCAGCATGGCACTTTTGACCGATGGGAAGCGAGACTTCTTTGTAGCACTGATTTGCCTTTCCAGGTTGCTTGGTTGGCCAAAAAGGGCGTATGCGTTTTTTCCTGAATATATTCAGGAAAAAACGCATACGCCCTTTTTGGCCAAGGGCATCATTGTCGACGTTTTGCCGCTTTTCATGTGCTTTAAAGGCGATTCGAATCTACCTCCTGAAATCTGTTTCCTGCAATTCTGCCTTGCTTTCAAATCCTCTTCGTTGCCTTCCCTCAATATATCTGTGGATGAGAGTTATCATTCATAACTCTGCGGGTTTCTGAATTGCAGTGTCCCTGAGCTCCATTTCTCAACTGGCTTTTTTGGGAGCTGGCCGCAAAAGCGCGGGATTGCCTCAGGCCCTATTCTGCTTCTGGGCGGCAGGCTTAGCCTGTGGTTAATTCTTCTTCCTGATGGGAAATAGAGTGACCTGTGCCTGTCCCAACACCTAGATCTAGTCTCTCATTGGTTGCCCCTCTTCCCGTTCATCCTCAGGACAAATTGCAACCTGTAGGGAACAGGAGCTTAAAGGTGCTGATTCTCCAAGTAGGGAGATTGCTAGTAAAGTAGCTGGAAAGGCGAACCCGAGCACAAGGAGATGAGAAATGAGGTGCGTATTAGAAACCTTTCAAAATCACACGGTGTACCATCTTCTGGGTTTCTCATGCATGTTTTCCATATAGGAAGATGCCCTTGAACCTGGAGATTTGGGACCCATGTGATGGGTACCAGGCAGTATTACTTCAAAGGGTCTGCGTTTGCTCACCCAACCTCACCCAACCTTTCAAACCCAAGAGTGTCCACCCTTATGTCTCATCCAGCTGTGGGTCTAGATATGGTCAATCCAGGTTGCATCACAGCCTCTGAACGAATTTTGTAAGAATTTCTCTCTCTTTCACTGTCTTTGTTTTACGGGTTTTTAAAAGTAATTTATTTTTATAATGGGGTTTAGCTGCTTTTCACGGCTGTGTTTATGCGGCTTTACACCCACTTGACTCACTTCCAGACAGATATCAATACATAGGTTTTAAGATTCTTACTAGTCACATATATTCTTGTGCGGTGAATAGGGGGTGTTGAGTCCAGTTCACTGAGCAAGGAGTAGGTCTTGTCTATTACATATTGCGTGTATGGAACGGTATCTGAGCGAATTTGAAACCCTTGTTTTATGCATCACCCCACCTCACCTTTCCCGTTAAGCAGCCATCGTGTGTTTTCTAAACGTGTGACTCTGTTCTGTTTTGTAATTCAGTTCAAGTGTAGCGGTTTTTACATTCCCTCTATAAGTGATAGCTTATGATAAGTGTCTTTTTCTGTGTGACTTATTTCACTTAGGATCATCGTACCTAAATCCACTCATCTTGCTTCTACTAGCCTTATGACATTGATTTCATGTCTGAGTGATATTCCATTGTACATAAGGACCACAACTTCTTTATCCATTTTTCTCTTTCCTGGGATATTTAAGGTGTCATGAAGTGGAGGTTCTTGTCAACAGAGCAGCCCTAAACTTTGGGGTGCCTGTGTCTTGCTGATTTTTAGTTTTCCCAATTTATACGCCCATGAGTGGACGTGCCCTATGCTCCCTAAGCTGTGTTTTTTCGATGTTTCAGGACACACCGTACACTTTTCCAGAGTGGCTGTTGGCAATTTACATCCCGCCCATCAGCGTAGCAAGGCTGCCATTTCTCCATGGCCTGTCCTGCATTTCTGGTTTTGACACTTTTTGCAGCATGGCCCTTTTGACCGATGGGAAGCGAGACTTCTTTGTAGCACTGATTTGCCTTTCCAGGTTGCTTGGTTGGCCAAAAAGGGCGTATGCGTTTTTTCCTGAATATATTCAGGAAAAAACGCATACGCCCTTTTTGGCCAAGGGCATCATTGTCGACGTTTTGCCGCTTTTCATGTGCTTTAAAGGCGATTCGAATCTACTTCCTGAAATCTGTTTCCTGCAATTCTGCCTTGCTTTCAAATCCTCTTCGTTGCCTTCCCTCAATATATCTGTGGATGAGAGTTATCATTCATAACTCTGCGGGTTTCTGAATTGCAGTGTCCCTGAGCTCCATTTCTCAACTGGCTTTTTTGGGAGCTGGCCGCAAAAGCGCGGGATTGCCTCAGGCCCTATTCTGCTTCTGGGCGGCAGGCTTAGCCTGTGGTTAATTCTTCTTCCTGATGGGAAATAGAGTGACCTGTGCCTGTCCCAACACCTAGATCTAGTCTCTCATTGGTTGCCCCTCTTCCCGTTCATCCTCAGGACAAATTGCAACCTGTAGGGAACAGGAGCTTAAAGGTGCTGATTCTCCAAGTAGGGAGATTGCTAGTAAAGTAGCTGGAAAGGCGAACCCGAGCACAAGGAGATGAGAAATGAGGTGCGTATTAGAAACCTTTCAAAATCACACGGTGTACCATCTTCTGGGTTTCTCATGCATGTTTTCCATATAGGAAGATGCCCTTGAACCTGGAGATTTGGGACCCATGGGATGGGTACCAGGCAGTATTACTTTAAAGGGTCTGCGTTTGCTCACCCAACCTCACCCAACCTTTCAGCCCCAAGAGTGTCCACCCTTATGTCTCATCCAGCTGTGGGTCTAGATATGGTCAATCCAGGTTGCATCACAGCCTCTGAACGAATTTTGTAAGAATTTCTCTCTCTTTCACTGTCTTTGTTTTACGGGTTTTTAAAAGTAATTTATTTTTATAATGGGGTTTAGCTGCTTTTCACGGCTGTGTTTATGCGGCTTTACACCCACTTGACTCACTTCCAGACAGATATTAATACATAGGTTTTAAGATTCTTACTAGTCACATATATTCTTGTGCGGTGAATAGGGGGTGTTGAGTCCAGTTCACTGAGCAAGGAGTAGGTCTTGTCTATTACATATTGGGTGTATGGAACGGTATCTGAGCGAATTTGAAACCCTTGTTTTATGCATCACCCCACCTCACCTTTCCCGTTAAGCAGCCATCGTGTGTTTTCTAAACGTGTGACTCTGTTCTGTTTTGTAATTCAGTTCAAGTGTAGCGGTTTTTACATTCCCTCTATAAGTGATAGTTTATGATAAGTGTCTTTTTCTGTGTGACTTATTTCACTTAGGATCATCGTACCTAAATCCACTCATCTTGCTTCTACTAGCCTTATGACATTGATTTCATGTCTGAGTGATATTCCATTGTACATAAGGACCACAACTTCTTTATCCATTTTTCTCTTTCCTGGGATATTTAAGGTGTCATGAAGTGGAGGTTCTTGTCAACAGAGCAGCCCTAAACTTTGGGGTGCCTGTGTCTTGCTGATTTTTAGTTTTCCCAATTTATACGGCCATGAGTGGACGTGCCCTATGCTCCCTAAGCTGTGTTTTTTCGATGTTTCAGGACACACCGTACACTTTTCCAGAGTGGCTGTTGGCAATTTACATCCCGCCCATCAGCGTAGCAAGGCTGCCATTTCTCCATGGCCTGTCCTGCATTTCTGGTTTTGACACATTTTGCAGCATGGCACTTTTGACCGATGGGAAGCGAGATTTCTTTGTAGCACTGATTTGCCTTTCCAGGTTGCTTGGTTGGCCAAAAAGGGCGTATGCGTTTTTTCCTGAATATATTCAGGAAAAAACGCATACGCCCTTTTTGGCCAAGGACATCATTGTCGACGTTTTGCCGCTTTTCATGTGCTTTAAAGGCGATTCGAATCTACCTCCTGAAATCTGTTTCCTGCAATTCTGCCTTGCTTTCAAATCCTCTTCGTTGCCTTCCCTCAATATATCTGTGGATGAGAGTTATCATTCATAACTCTGCGGGTTTCTGAATTGCAGTGTCCCTGAGCTCCATTTTTCAACTGGCTTTTTTGGGAGCTGGCCGCAAAACTGCGGGATTGCCTCAGGCCCTATTCTGCTTCGGGGCGACAGGCTTAGCCTGTGGTTAATTCTTCTTCCTGATGGGAAATAGAGTGACATGTGCCTGTCCCAACACCTAGATCTAGTCTCTCATTGGTTGCCCCTCTTCCCGTTCACCCTCTAGACAAAATGCAACCTGTAGGGAACAGGAGCTTAAAGGTGCTGATTCTCCAAGTAGGGAGATTGCTAGTAAAGTAGCTGGAAAGGCGAACCCGAGCACAAGGAGATGAGAAATGAGGTGCGTATTAGAAACCTTTCAAAATCACACGGTGTACCATCTTCTGGGTTTCTCATGCATGTTTTCGATGTAGGAAGATGCCCTTGAACCTGGAGATTTGGGACCCATGGGATGGGTACCAGGCAGTATTACTTTAAAGGGTCTGTGTTTGCTCACCCAACCTCACCCAACCTTTCAGCCCCAAGAGTGTCCACCCTTATGTCTCATCCAGCTGTGGGTCTAGATATGGTCAATCCAGGTTGCATCACAGCCTCTGAACGAATTTTGTAAGAATTTCTCTCTCTTTCACTGTCTTTGTTTTACGGGTTTTTAAAAGTAATTTATTTTTATAATGGGGTTTAGCTGCTTTTCACGGCTGTGTTTATGCAGCTTTACACCCACTTGACTCACTTCCAGACAGATATCAATACATAGGTTTTAAGATTCTTACTAGTCACATATATTCTTGTGCGGTGAATAGGGGGTGTTGAGTCCAGTTCACTGAGCAAGGAGTAGGTCTTGTCTATTACATATTGGGTGTATGGAACGGTATCTGAGCGAATTTGAAACCCTTGTTTTATGCATCACCCCACCTCACCTTTCCCGTTAAGCAGCCATAGTGTGTTTTCTAAACGTGTGACTCTGTTCTGTTTTGTAATTCAGTTGAAGTGTAGCGGTTTTTACATTCCCTCTATAAGTGATAGTTTATGATAAGTGTCTTTTTCTGTGTGACTTATTTCACTTAGGATCATCGTACCTAAATCCACTCATCTTGCTTCTACTAGCCTTATGACATTGATTTCATGTCTGAGTGATATTCCATTGTACATAAGGACCACAACTTCTTTATCCATTTTTGTCTTTCCTGGGATATTTAAGGTGTCATGAAGTGGAGGTTCTTGTCAACAGAGCAGCCCTAAACTTTGGGGTGCCTGTGTCTTGCTGATTTTTAGTTTTCCCAATTTATACGCCCATGAGTGGACGTGCCCTATGCTCCCTAAGCTGTGTTTTTTCGATGTTTCTGGACACACCGTACACTTTTCCACAGTGGCTGTTGGCAATTTACATCCCGCCCATCAGCGTAGCAAGGCTGCCATTTCTCCATGGCCTGTCCTGCATTTCTGGTTTTGACACTTTTTGCAGCATGGCACTTTTGACCAATGGGAAGCGAGACTTCTTTGTAGCACTGATTTGCCTTTCCAGGTTGCTTGGTTGGCCAAAAAGGGCGTATGCGTTTTTTCCTGAATATATTCAGGAAAAAACGCATACGCCCTTTTTGGCCAAGGGCATCATTGTCGACGTTTTGCCGCTTTTCATGTGCTTTAAGTGCGATTCGAATCTACCTCCTGAAATCTGTTTCCTGCAATTCTGCCTTGCTTTCAAATCCTCTTCGTTGCCTTCCCTCAATATATCTGTGGATGAGAGTTATCATTCATAACTCTGCGGGTTTCTGAATTGCAGTGTCCCTGAGCTCCATTTTTCAACTGGCTTTTTTGGGAGCTGGCCGCAAAAGCGCGGGATTGCCTCAGGCCCTATTCTGCTTCTGGGCGGCAGGCTTAGCCTGTGGTTAATTCTTCTTCTTGATGGGAAATAGAGTGACATGTGCCTGTCCCAACACCTAGATCTAGTCTCTCATTGGTTGCCCCTCTTCCCGTTCATCCTCAGGACAAATTGCAACCTGTAGGGAACAGGAGCTTAAAGGTGCTGATTCTCCAAGTAGGGAGATTGCTAGTAAAGTAGCTGGAAAGGCGAACCCGAGCACAAGGAGATGAGAAATGAGGTGCGTATTAGAAACCTTTCAAAATCACACGGTGTACCATCTTCTGGGTTTCTCATGCATGTTTTCGATGTAGGAAGATGCCCTTGAACCTGGAGATTTGGGACCCATGGGATGGGTACCAGGCAGTATTACTTTAAAGGGTCTGCGTTTGCTCACCCAACCTCACCCAACCTTTCAGCCCCAAGAGTGTCCACCCTTATGTCTCATCCAGCTGTGGGTCTAGATATGGTCAATCCAGGTTGCATCACAGCCTCTGAACCAATTTTGTAAGAATTTCTCTCTCTTTCACTGTCTTTGTTTTACGGGTTTTTAAAAGTAATTTATTTTTATAATGGGGTTTAGCTGCTTTTCACGGCTGTGTTTATGCGGCTTTACACCCACTTGACTCACTTCCAGACAGATATCAATACATAGGTTTTAAGATTCTTACTAGTCACATATATTCTTGTGCGGTGAATAGGGGGTGTTGAGTCCAGTTCACTGAGCAAGGAGTAGGTCTTGTCTATTACATATTGGGTGTATGGAATGGTATCTGAGCGAATTTGAAACCCTTGTTTTATGCATCACCCCACCTCACCTTTCCCGTTAAGCAGCCATCGTGTGTTTTCTAAACGTGTGACTCTGTTCTGTTTTGTAATTCAGTTCAAGTGTAGCGGTTTTTACATTCCCTCTATAAGTGATAGCTTATGATAAGTGTCTTTTTCTGTGTGACTTATTTCACTTAGGATCATCGTACCTAAATCCACTCATCTTGCTTCTACTAGCCTTATGACATTGATTTCATGTCTGAGTGATATTCCATTGTACATAAGGACCACAACTTCTTTATCCATTTTTCTCTTTCCTGGGATATTTAAGGTGTCATGAAGTGGAGGTTCTTGTCAACAGAGCAGCCCTAAACTTTGGGGTGCCTGTGTCTTGCTGATTTTTAGTTTTCCAAATTTATACGCCCATGAGTGGACGTGCCCTATGCTCCCTAAGCTGTGTTTTTTCGATGTTTCAGGACACACCGTACACTTTTCCAGAGTGGCTGTTGGCAATTTACATCCCGCCCATCAGCGTAGCAAGGCTGCCATTTCTCCATGGCCTGTCCTGCATTTCTGGTTTTGACACTTTTTGCAGCATGGCACTTTTGACCGATGGGAAGCGAGACTTCTTTGTAGCACTGATTTGCCTTTCCAGGTTGCTTGGTTGGCCAAAAAGGGCGTATGCGTTTTTTCCTGAATATATTCAGGAAAAAACGCATACGCCCTTTTTGGCCAAGGGCATCATTGTCGACGTTTTGCCGCTTTTCATGTGCTTTAAAGGCGATTCGAATCTACCTCCTGAAATCTGTTTCCTGCAATTCTGCCTTGCTTTCAAATCCTCTTCGTTGCCTTCCCTCAATATATCTGTGGATGAGAGTTATCATTCATAACTCTGCGGGTTTCTGAATTGCAGTGTCCCTGAGCTCCATTTCTCAACTGGCTTTTTTGGGAGCTGGCCGCAAAAGCGCGGGATTGCCTCAGGCCCTATTCTGCTTCTGGGCGGCAGGCTTAGCCTGTGGTTAATTCTTCTTCCTGATGGGAAATAGAGTGACCTGTGCCTGTCCCAACACCTAGATCTAGTCTCTCATTGGTTGCCCCTCTTCCCGTTCATCCTCAGGACAAATTGCAACCTGTAGGGAACAGGAGCTTAAAGGTGCTGATTCTCCAAGTAGGGAGATTGCTAGTAAAGTAGCTGGAAAGGCGAACCCGAGCACAAGGAGATGAGAAATGAGGTGCGTATTAGAAACCTTTCAAAATCACACGGTGTACCATCTTCTGGGTTTCTCATGCATGTTTTCCATATAGGAAGATGCCCTTGAACCTGGAGATTTGGGACCCATGTGATGGGTACCAGGCAGTATTACTTTAAAGGGTCTGCGTTTGCTCACCCAACCTCACCCAACCTTTCAAACCCAAGAGTGTCCACCCTTATGTCTCATCCAGCTGTGGGTCTAGATATGGTCAATCCAGGTTGCATCACAGCCTCTGAACGAATTTTGTAAGAATTTCTCTCTCTTTCACTGTCTTTGTTTTACGGGTTTTTAAAAGTAATTTATTTTTATAATGGGGTTTAGCTGCTTTTCACGGCTGTGTTTATGCGGCTTTACACCCACTTGACTCACTTCCAGACAGATATCAATACATAGGTTTTAAGATTCTTACTAGTCACATATATTCTTGTGCGGTGAATAGGGGGTGTTGAGTCCAGTTCACTGAGCAAGGAGTAGGTCTTGTCTATTACATATTGCGTGTATGGAACGGTATCTGAGCGAATTTGAAACCCTTGTTTTATGCATCACCCCACCTCACCTTTCCCGTTAAGCAGCCATCGTGTGTTTTCTAAACGTGTGACTCTGTTCTGTTTTGTAATTCAGTTCAAGTGTAGCGGTTTTTACATTCCCTCTATAAGTGATAGCTTATGATAAGTGTCTTTTTCTGTGTGACTTATTTCACTTAGGATCATCGTACCTAAATCCACTCATCTTGCTTCTACTAGCCTTATGACATTGATTTCATGTCTGAGTGATATTCCATTGTACATAAGGACCACAACTTCTTTATCCATTTTTCTCTTTCCTGGGATATTTAAGGTGTCATGAAGTGGAGGTTCTTGTCAACAGAGCAGCCCTAAACTTTGGGGTGCCTGTGTCTTGCTGATTTTTAGTTTTCCCAATTTATACGCCCATGAGTGGACGTGCCCTATGCTCCCTAAGCTGTGTTTTTTCGATGTTTCAGGACACACCGTACACTTTTCCAGAGTGGCTGTTGGCAATTTACATCCCGCCCATCAGCGTAGCAAGGCTGCCATTTCTCCATGGCCTGTCCTGCATTTCTGGTTTTGACACTTTTTGCAGCATGGCCCTTTTGACCGATGGGAAGCGAGACTTCTTTGTAGCACTGATTTGCCTTTCCAGGTTGCTTGGTTGGCCAAAAAGGGCGTATGCGTTTTTTCCTGAATATATTCAGGAAAAAACGCATACGCCCTTTTTGGCCAAGGGCATCATTGTCGACGTTTTGCCGCTTTTCATGTGCTTTAAAGGCGATTCGAATCTACTTCCTGAAATCTGTTTCCTGCAATTCTGCCTTGCTTTCAAATCCTCTTCGTTGCCTTCCCTCAATATATCTGTGGATGAGAGTTATCATTCATAACTCTGCGGGTTTCTGAATTGCAGTGTCCCTGAGCTCCATTTCTCAACTGGCTTTTTTGGGAGCTGGCCGCAAAAGCGCGGGATTGCCTCAGGCCCTATTCTGCTTCTGGGCGGCAGGCTTAGCCTGTGGTTAATTCTTCTTCCTGATGGGAAATAGAGTGACCTGTGCCTGTCCCAACACCTAGATCTAGTCTCTCATTGGTTGCCCCTCTTCCCGTTCATCCTCAGGACAAATTGCAACCTGTAGGGAACAGGAGCTTAAAGGTGCTGATTCTCCAAGTAGGGAGATTGCTAGTAAAGTAGCTGGAAAGGCGAACCCGAGCACAAGGAGATGAGAAATGAGGTGCGTATTAGAAACCTTTCAAAATCACACGGTGTACCATCTTCTGGGTTTCTCATGCATGTTTTCCATATAGGAAGATGCCCTTGAACCTGGAGATTTGGGACCCATGGGATGGGTACCAGGCAGTATTACTTTAAAGGGTCTGCGTTTGCTCACCCAACCTCACCCAACCTTTCAGCCCCAAGAGTGTCCACCCTTATGTCTCATCCAGCTGTGGGTCTAGATATGGTCAATCCAGGTTGCATCACAGCCTCTGAACGAATTTTGTAAGAATTTCTCTCTCTTTCACTGTCTTTGTTTTACGGGTTTTTAAAAGTAATTTATTTTTATAATGGGGTTTAGCTGCTTTTCACGGCTGTGTTTATGCGGCTTTACACCCACTTGACTCACTTCCAGACAGATATCAATACATAGGTTTTAAGATTCTTACTAGTCACATATATTCTTGTGCGGTGAATAGGGGGTGTTGAGTCCAGTTCACTGAGCAAGGAGTAGGTCTTGTCTATTACATATTGGGTGTATTGAACGGTATCTGAGCGAATTTGAAACCCTTGTTTTATGCATCACCCCACCTCACCTTTCCCGTTAAGCAGCCATCGTGTGTTTTCTAAACGTGTGACTCTGTTCTGTTTTGTAATTCAGTTCAAGTGTAGCGGTTTTTACATTCCCTCTATAAGTGATAGTTTATGATAAGTGTCTTTTTCTGTGTGACTTATTTCACTTAGGATCATCGTACCTAAATCCACTCATCTTGCTTCTACTAGCCTTATGACATTGATTTCATGTCTGAGTGATATTCCATTGTACATAAGGACCACAACTTCTTTATCCATTTTTCTCTTTCCTGGGATATTTAAGGTGTCATGAAGTGGAGGTTCTTGTCAACAGAGCAGCCCTAAACTTTGGGGTGCCTGTGTCTTGCTGATTTTTAGTTTTCCCAATTTATACGGCCATGAGTGGACGTGCCCTATGCTCCCTAAGCTGTGTTTTTTCGATGTTTCAGGACACACCGTACACTTTTCCAGAGTGGCTGTTGGCAATTTACATCCCGCCCATCAGCGTAGCAAGGCTGCCATTTCTCCATGGCCTGTCCTGCATTTCTGGTTTTGACACATTTTGCAGCATGGCACTTTTGACCGATGGGAAGCGAGATTTCTTTGTAGCACTGATTTGCCTTTCCAGGTTGCTTGGTTGGCCAAAAAGGGCGTATGCGTTTTTTCCTGAATATATTCAGGAAAAAACGCATACGCCCTTTTTGGCCAAGGACATCATTGTCGACGTTTTGCCGCTTTTCATGTGCTTTAAAGGCGATTCGAATCTACCTCCTGAAATCTGTTTCCTGCAGTTCTGCCTTGCTTTCAAATCCTCTTCGTTGCCTTCCCTCAATATATCTGTGGATGAGAGTTATCATTCATAACTCTGCGGGTTTCTGAATTGCAGTGTCCCTGAGCTCCATTTTTCAACTGGCTTTTTTGGGAGCTGGCCGCAAAACTGCGGGATTGCCTCAGGCCCTATTCTGCTTCGGGGCGACAGGCTTAGCCTGTGGTTAATTCTTCTTCCTGATGGGAAATAGAGTGACATGTGCCTGTCCCAACACCTAGATCTAGTCTCTCATTGGTTGCCCCTCTTCCCGTTCATCCTCTAGACAAAATGCAACCTGTAGGGAACAGGAGGTTAAAGGTGCTGATTCTCCAAGTAGGGAGATTGCTAGTAAAGTAGCTGGAAAGGCGAACCCGAGCACAAGGAGATGAGAAATGAGGTGCGTATTAGAAACCTTTCAAAATCACACGGTGTACCATCTTCTGGGTTTCTCATGCATGTTTTCCATATAGGAAGATGCCCTTGAACCTGGAGATTTGGGACCCATGGGATGGGTACCAGGCAGTATTACTTTAAAGGGTCTGCGTTTGCTCACCCAACCTCACCCAACCTTTCAGCCCCAAGAGTGTCCACCCTTATGTCTCATCCAGCTGTGGGTCTAGATATGGTCAATCCAGGTTGCATCACAGCCTCTGAACGAATTTTGTAAGAATTTCTCTCTCTTTCACTGTCTTTGTTTTACGGGTTTTTAAAAGTAATTTATTTTTATAATGGGGTTTAGCTGCTTTTCACGGCTGTGTTTATGCGGCTTTACACCCACTTGACTCACTTCCAGACAGATATCAATACATAGGTTTTAAGATTCTTACTAGTCACATATATTCTTGTGCGGTGAATAGGGGGTGTTGAGTCCAGTTCACTGAGCAAGGAGTAGGTCTTGTCTATTACATATTGGGTGTATGGAACGGTATCTGAGCGAATTTGAAACCCTTGTTTTATGCATCACCCCACCTCACCTTTCCCGTTAAGCAGCCATCGTGTGTTTTCTAAACGTGTGACTCTGTTCTGTTTTGTAATTCAGTTCAAGTGTAGCGGTTTTTACATTCCCTCTATAAGTGATAGCTTATGATAAGTGTCTTTTTCTGTGTGACTTATTTCACTTAGGATCATCGTACCTAAATCCACTCATCTTGCTTCTACTAGCCTTATGACATTGATTTCATGTCTGAGTGATATTCCATTGTACATAAGGACCACAACTTCTTTATCCATTTTTCTCTTTCCTGGGATATTTAAGGTGTCATGAAGTGGAGGTTCTTGTCAACAGAGCAGCCCTAAACTTTGGGGTGCCTGTGTCTTGCTGATTTTTAGTTTTCCCAATTTATACGCCCATGAGTGGACGTGCCCTATGCTCCCTAAGCTGTGTTTTTTCGATGTTTCAGGACACACCGTACACTTTTCCAGAGTGGCTGTTGGCAATTTACATCCCGCCCATCAGCGTAGCAAGGCTGCCATTTCTCCATGGCCTGTCCTGCATTTCTGGTTTTGACACTTTTTGCAGCATGGCACTTTTGACCGATGGGAAGCGAGACTTCTTTGTAGCACTGATTTGCCTTTCCAGGTTGCTTGATTGGCCAAAAAGGGCGTATGCGTTTTTTCCTGAATATATTCAGGAAAAAACGCATACGCCCTTTTTGGCCAAGGGCATCATTGTCGACGTTTTGCCGCTTTTCATGTGCTTTAAAGGCGATTCGAATCTACCTCCTGAAATCTGTTTCCTGCAATTCTGCCTTGCTTTCAAATCCTCTTCGTTGCCTTCCCTCAATATATCTGTGGATGAGAGTTATCATTCATAACTCTGCGGGTTTCTGAATTGCAGTGTCCCTGAGCTCCATTTCTCAACTGGCTTTTTTGGGAGCTGGCCGCAAAAGCGCGGGATTGCCTCAGGCCCTATTCTGCTTCTGGGCGGCAGGCTGAGCCTGTGGTTAATTCTTCTTCCTGATGGGAAATAGAGTGACCTGTGCCTGTCCCAACACCTAGATCTAGTCTCTCATTGGTTGCCCCTCTTCCCGTTCATCCTCAGGACAAATTGCAACCTGTAGGGAACAGGAGCTTAAAGGTGCTGATTCTCCAAGTAGGGAGATTGCTAGTAAAGTATCTGGAAAGGCGAACCCGAGCACAAGGAGATGAGAAATGAGGTGCGTATTAGAAACCTTTCAAAATCACACGGTGTACCATCTTCTGGGTTTCTCATGCATGTTTTCGATGTAGGAAGATGCCCTTGAACCTGGAGATTTGGGACCCATGGGATGGGTACCAGGCAGTATTACTTTAAAGGGTCTGCGTTTGCTCACCCAACCTCACCCAACCTTTCAGCCCCAAGAGTGTCCACCCTTATGTCTCATCCAGCTGTGGGTCTAGATATGGTCAATCCAGGTTGCATCACAGCCTCTGAACGAATTTTGTAAGAATTTCTCTCTCTTTCACTGTCTTTGTTTTACGGGTTTTTAAAAGTAATTTATTTTTATAATGGGGTTTAGCTGCTTTTCACGGCTGTGTTTATGCGGCTTTACACCCACTTGACTCACTTCCAGACAGATATCAATACATAGGTTTTAAGATTCTTACTAGTCACATATATTCTTGTGCGGTGAATAGGGGGTGTTGAGTCCAGTTCACTGAGCAAGGAGTAGGTCTTGTCTATTACATATTGGGTGTATTGAACGGTATCTGAGCGAATTTGAAACCCTTGTTTTATGCATCACCCCACCTCACCTTTCCCGTTAAGCAGCCATCGTGTGTTTTCTAAACGTGTGACTCTGTTCTGTTTTGTAATTCAGTTCAAGTGTAGCGGTTTTTACATTCCCTCTATAAGTGATAGTTTATGATAAGTGTCTTTTTCTGTGTGACTTATTTCACTTAGGATCATCGTACCTAAATCCACTCATCTTGCTTCTACTAGCCTTATGACATTGATTTCATGTCTGAGTGATATTCCATTGTACATAAGGACCACAACTTCTTTATCCATTTTTCTCTTTCCTGGGATATTTAAGGTGTCATGAAGTGGAGGTTCTTGTCAACAGAGCAGCCCTAAACTTTGGGGTGCCTGTGTCTTGCTGATTTTTAGTTTTCCCAATTTATACGGCCATGAGTGGACGTGCCCTATGCTCCCTAAGCTGTGTTTTTTCGATGTTTCAGGACACACCGTACACTTTTCCAGAGTGGCTGTTGGCAATTTACATCCCGCCCATCAGCGTAGCAAGGCTGCCATTTCTCCATGGCCTGTCCTGCATTTCTGGTTTTGACACATTTTGCAGCATGGCACTTTTGACCGATGGGAAGCGAGATTTCTTTGTAGCACTGATTTGCCTTTCCAGGTTGCTTGGTTGGCCAAAAAGGGCGTATGCGTTTTTTCCTGAATATATTCAGGAAAAAACGCATACGCCCTTTTTGGCCAAGGACATCATTGTCGACGTTTTGCCGCTTTTCATGTGCTTTAAAGGCGATTCGAATCTACCTCCTGAAATCTGTTTCCTGCAATTCTGCCTTGCTTTCAAATCCTCTTCGTTGCCTTCCCTCAATATATCTGTGGATGAGAGTTATCATTCATAACTCTGCGGGTTTCTGAATTGCAGTGTCCCTGAGCTCCATTTTTCAACTGGCTTTTTTGGGAGCTGGCCGCAAAACTGCGGGATTGCCTCAGGCCCTATTCTGCTTCGGGGCGACAGGCTTAGCCTGTGGTTAATTCTTCTTCCTGATGGGAAATAGAGTGACATGTGCCTGTCCCAACACCTAGATCTAGTCTCTCATTGGTTGCCCCTCTTCCCGTTCATCCTCTAGACAAAATGCAACCTGTAGGGAACAGGAGCTTAAAGGTGCTGATTCTCCAAGTAGGGAGATTGCTAGTAAAGTAGCTGGAAAGGCGAACCCGAGCACAAGGAGATGAGAAATGAGGTGCGTATTAGAAACCTTTCAAAATCACACGGTGTACCATCTTCTGGGTTTCTCATGCATGTTTTCGATGTAGGAAGATGCCCTTGAACCTGGAGATTTGGGACCCATGGGATGGGTACCAGGCAGTATTACTTTAAAGGGTCTGTGTTTGCTCACCCAACCTCACCCAACCTTTCAGCCCCAAGAGTGTCCACCCTTATGTCTCATCCAGCTGTGGGTCTAGATATGGTCAATCCAGGTTGCATCACAGCCTCTGAACGAATTTTGTAAGAATTTCTCTCTCTTTCACTGTCTTTGTTTTACGGGTTTTTAAAAGTAATTTATTTTTATAATGGGGTTTAGCTGCTTTTCACGGCTGTGTTTATGCAGCTTTACACCCACTTGACTCACTTCCAGACAGATATCAATACATAGGTTTTAAGATTCTTACTAGTCACATATATTCTTGTGCGGTGAATAGGGGGTGTTGAGTCCAGTTCACTGAGCAAGGAGTAGGTCTTGTCTATTACATATTGGGTGTATGGAACGGTATCTGAGCGAATTTGAAACCCTTGTTTTATGCATCACCCCACCTCACCTTTCCCGTTAAGCAGCCATAGTGTGTTTTCTAAACGTGTGACTCTGTTCTGTTTTGTAATTCAGTTGAAGTGTAGCGGTTTTTACATTCCCTCTATAAGTGATAGCTTATGATAAGTGTCTTTTTCTGTGTGACTTATTTCACTTAGAATCATCGTACCTAAATCCACTCATCTTGCTTCTACTAGCCTTATGACATTGATTTCATGTCTGAGTGATATTCCATTGTACATAAGGACCACAACTTCTTTATCCATTTTTGTCTTTCCTGGGATATTTAAGGTGTCATGAAGTGGAGGTTCTTGTCAACAGAGCAGCCCTAAACTTTGGGGTGCCTGTGTCTTGCTGATTTTTAGTTTTCCCAATTTATACGCCCATGAGTGGACGTGCCCTATGCTCCCTAAGCTGTGTTTTTTCGATGTTTCAGGACACACCGTACACTTTTCCAGAGTGGCTGTTGGCAATTTACATCCCGCCCATCAGCGTAGCAAGGCTGCCATTTCTCCATGGCCTGTCCTGCATTTCTGGTTTTGACACTTTTTGCAGCATGGCACTTTTGACCAATGGGAAGCGAGACTTCTTTGTAGCACTGATTTGCCTTTCCAGGTTGCTTGGTTGGCCAAAAAGGGCGTATGCGTTTTTTCCTGAATATATTCAGGAAAAAACGCATACGCCCTTTTTGGCCAAGGGCATCATTGTCGACATTTTGCCGCTTTTCATGTGCTTTAAATGCGATTCGAATCTACCTCCTGAAATCTGTTTCCTGCAATTCTGCCTTGCTTTCAAATCCTCTTCGTTGCCTTCCCTCAATATATCTGTGGATGAGAGTTATCATTCATAACTCTGCGGGTTTCTGAATTGCAGTGTCCCTGAGCTCCATTTTTCAACTGGCTTTTTTGGGAGCTGGCCGCAAAAGCGCGGGATTGCCTCAGGCCCTATTCTGCTTCTGGGCGGCAGGCTTAGCCTGTGGTTAATTCTTCTTCCTGATGGGAAATAGAGTGACATGTGCCTGTCCCAACACCTAGATCTAGTCTCTCATTGGTTGCCCCTCTTCCCGTTCATCCTCAGGACAAATTGCAACCTGTAGGGAACAGGAGCTTAAAGGTGCTGATTCTCCAAGTAGGGAGATTGCTAGTAAAGTAGCTGGAAAGGCGAACCCGAGCACAAGGAGATGAGAAATGAGGTGCGTATTAGAAACCTTTCAAAATCACACGGTGTACCATCTTCTGGGTTTCTCATGCATGTTTTCCATATAGGAAGATGCCCTTGAACCTGGAGATTTGGGACCCATGGGATGGGTACCAGGCAGTATTACTTTAAAGGGTCTGCGTTTGCTCACCCAACCTCACCCAACCTTTCAGCCCCAAGAGTGTCCACCCTTATGTCTCATCCAGCTGTGGGTCTAGATATGGTCAATCCAGGTTGCATCACAGCCTCTGAACGAATTTTGTAAGAATTTCTCTCTCTTTCACTGTCTTTGTTTTACGGGTTTTTAAAAGTAATTTATTTTTATAATGGGGTTTAGCTGCTTTTCACGGCTGTGTTTATGCGGCTTTACACCCACTTGACTCACTTCCAGACAGATATCAATACATAGGTTTTAAGATTCTTACTAGTCACATATATTCTTGTGCGGTGAATAGGGGGTGTTGAGTCCAGTTCACTGAGCAAGGAGTAGGTCTTGTCTATTACATATTGGGTGTATGGAACGGTATCTGAGCGAATTTGAAACCCTTGTTTTATGCATCACCCCACCTCACCTTTCCCGTTAAGCAGCCATCGTGTGTTTTCTAAACGTGTGACTCTGTTCTGTTTTGTAATTCAGTTCAAGTGTAGCGGTTTTTACATTCCCTCTATAAGTGATAGCTTATGATAAGTGTCTTTTTCTGTGTGACTTATTTCACTTAGGATCATCGTACCTAAATCCACTCATCTTGCTTCTACTAGCCTTATGACATTGATTTCATGTCTGAGTGATATTCCATTGTACATAAGGACCACAACTTCTTTATCCATTTTTCTCTTTCCTGGGATATTTAAGGTGTCATGAAGTGGAGGTTCTTGTCAACAGAGCAGCCCTAAACTTTGGGGTGCCTGTGTCTTGCTGATTTTTAGTTTTCCCAATTTATACGCCCATGAGTGGACGTGCCCTATGCTCCCTAAGCTGTGTTTTTTCGATGTTTCAGGACACACCGTACACTTTTCCAGAGTGGCTGTTGGCAATTTACATCCCGCCCATCAGCGTAGCAAGGCTGCCATTTCTCCATGGCCTGTCCTGCATTTCTGGTTTTGACACTTTTTGCAGCATGGCACTTTTGACCGATGGGAAGCGAGACTTCTTTGTAGCACTGATTTGCCTTTCCAGGTTGCTTGATTGGCCAAAAAGGGCGTATGCGTTTTTTCCTGAATATATTCAGGAAAAAACGCATACGCCCTTTTTGGCCAAGGGCATCATTGTCGACGTTTTGCCGCTTTTCATGTGCTTTAAAGGCGATTCGAATCTACCTCCTGAAATCTGTTTCCTGCAATTCTGCCTTGCTTTCAAATCCTCTTCGTTGCCTTCCCTCAATATATCTGTGGATGAGAGTTATCATTCATAACTCTGCGGGTTTCTGAATTGCAGTGTCCCTGAGCTCCATTTCTCAACTGGCTTTTTTGGGAGCTGGCCGCAAAAGCGCGGGATTGCCTCAGGCCCTATTCTGCTTCTGGGCGGCAGGCTGAGCCTGTGGTTAATTCTTCTTCCTGATGGGAAATAGAGTGACCTGTGCCTGTCCCAACACCTAGATCTAGTCTCTCATTGGTTGCCCCTCTTCCCGTTCATCCTCAGGACAAATTGCAACCTGTAGGGAACAGGAGCTTAAAGGTGCTGATTCTCCAAGTAGGGAGATTGCTAGTAAAGTATCTGGAAAGGCGAACCCGAGCACAAGGAGATGAGAAATGAGGTGCGTATTAGAAACCTTTCAAAATCACACGGTGTACCATCTTCTGGGTTTCTCATGCATGTTTTCGATGTAGGAAGATGCCCTTGAACCTGGAGATTTGGGACCCATGGGATGGGTACCAGGCAGTATTACTTTAAAGGGTCTGCGTTTGCTCACCCAACCTCACCCAACCTTTCAGCCCCAAGAGTGTCCACCCTTATGTCTCATCCAGCTGTGGGTCTAGATATGGTCAATCCAGGTTGCATCACAGCCTCTGAACGAATTTTGTAAGAATTTCTCTCTCTTTCACTGTCTTTGTTTTACGGGTTTTTAAAAGTAATTTATTTTTATAATGGGGTTTAGCTGCTTTTCACGGCTGTGTTTATGCGGCTTTACACCCACTTGACTCACTTCCAGACAGATATCAATACATAGGTTTTAAGATTCTTACTAGTCACATATATTCTTGTGCGGTGAATAGGGGGTGTTGAGTCCAGTTCACTGAGCAAGGAGTAGGTCTTGTCTATTACATATTGGGTGTATGGAACGGTATCTGAGCGAATTTGAAACCCTTGTTTTATGCATCACCCCACCTCACCTTTCCCGTTAAGCAGCCATAGTGTGTTTTCTAAACGTGTGACTCTGTTCTGTTTTGTAATTCAGTTCAAGTGTAGCGGGTTTTACATTCCCTCTATAAGTGATAGCTTATGATAAGTGTCTTTTTCTGTGTGACTTATTTCACTTAGAATCGTCGTATCTAAATCCACTCATCTTGCTTCTACTGGCTTTATGACATTGATTTCATGTCTGAGTGATATTCCATTGTACATAAGGACCACAACTTCTTTATCCATTTTTGTCTTTCCTGGGATATTTAAGGTGTCATGAAGTGGAGGTTCTTGTCAACAGAGCAGCCCTAAACTTTGGGGTGCCTGTGTCTTGCTGATTTTTAGTTTTCCCAATTTATACGCCCATGAGTGGACGTGCCCTATGCTCCCTAAGCTGTGTTTTTTCGATGTTTCAGGACACACCGTACACTTTTCCAGAGTGGCTGTTGGCAATTTACATCCCGCCCATCAGCGTAGCAAGGCTGCCATTTCTCCATGGCCTGTCCTGCATTTCTGGTTTTGACACTTTTTGCAGCATGGCACTTTTGACCAATGGGAAGCGAGACTTCTTTGTAGCACTGATTTGCCTTTCCAGGTTGCTTGGTTGGCCAAAAAGGGCGTATGCGTTTTTTCCTGAATATATTCAGGAAAAAACGCATACGCCCTTTTTGGCCAAGGGCATCATTGTCGACATTTTGCCGCTTTTCATGTGCTTTAAATGCGATTCGAATCTACCTCCTGAAATCTGTTTCCTGCAATTCTGCCTTGCTTTCAAATCCTCTTCGTTGCCTTCCCTCAATATATCTGTGGATGAGAGTTATCATTCATAACTCTGCGGGTTTCTGAATTGCAGTGTCCCTGAGCTCCATTTTTCAACTGGCTTTTTTGGGAGCTGGCCGCAAAAGCGCGGGATTGCCTCAGGCCCTATTCTGCTTCTGGGCGGCAGGCTTAGCCTGTGGTTAATTCTTCTTCCTGATGGGAAATAGAGTGACATGTGCCTGTCCCAACACCTAGATCTAGTCTCTCATTGGTTGCCCCTCTTCCCGTTCATCCTCAGGACAAATTGCAACCTGTAGGGAACAGGAGCTTAAAGGTGCTGATTCTCCAAGTAGGGAGATTGCTAGTAAAGTAGCTGGAAAGGCGAACCCGAGCACAAGGAGATGAGAAATGAGGTGCGTATTAGAAACCTTTCAAAATCACACGGTGTACCATCTTCTGGGTTTCTCATGCATGTTTTCCATATAGGAAGATGCCCTTGAACCTGGAGATTTGGGACCCATGGGATGGGTACCAGGCAGTATTACTTTAAAGGGTCTGCGTTTGCTCACCCAACCTCACCCAACCTTTCAGCCCCAAGAGTGTCCACCCTTATGTCTCATCCAGCTGTGGGTCTAGATATGGTCAATCCAGGTTGCATCACAGCCTCTGAACCAATTTTGTAAGAATTTCTCTCTCTTTCACTGTCTTTGTTTTACGGGTTTTTAAAAGTAATTTATTTTTATAATGGGGTTTAGCTGCTTTTCACGGCTGTGTTTATGCGGCTTAACACCCACTTGACTCACTTCCAGACAGATATCAATACATAGGTTTTAAGATTCTTACTAGTCACATATATTCTTGTGCGGTGAATAGGGGGTGTTGAGTCCAGTTCACTGAGCAAGGAGTAGGTCTTGTCTATTACATATTGGGTGTATGGAACGGTATCTGAGCGAATTTGAAACCCTTGTTTTATGCATCACCCCACCTCACCTTTCCCGTTAAGCAGCCATCGTGTGTTTTCTAAACGTGTGACTCTGTTCTGTTTTGTAATTCAGTTCAAGTGTAGCGGTTTTTACATTCCCTCTATAAGTGATAGCTTATGATAAGTGTCTTTTTCTGTGTGACTTATTTCACTTAGGATCATCGTACCTAAATCCACTCATCTTGCTTCTACTAGCCTTATGACATTGATTTCATGTCTGAGTGATATTCCATTGTACATAAGGACCACAACTTCTTTATCCATTTTTCTCTTTCCTGGGATATTTAAGGTGTCATGAAGTGGAGGTTCTTGTCAACAGAGCAGCCCTAAACTTTGGGGTGCCTGTGTCTTGCTGATTTTTAGTTTTCCCAATTTATACGCCCATGAGTGGACGTGCCCTATGCTCCCTAAGCTGTGTTTTTTCGATGTTTCAGGACACACCGTACACTTTTCCAGAGTGGCTGTTGGCAATTTACATCCCGCCCATCAGCGTAGCAAGGCTGCCATTTCTCCATGGCCTGTCCTGCATTTCTGGTTTTGACACTTTTTGCAGTATGGCACTTTTGACCGATGGGAAGCGAGACTTCTTTGTAGCACTGATTTGCCTTTCCAGGTTGCTTGATTGGCCAAAAAGGGCGTATGCGTTTTTTCCTGAATATATTCAGGAAAAAACGCATACGCCCTTTTTGGCCAAGGGCATCATTGTCGACGTTTTGCCGCTTTTCATGTGCTTTAAAGGCGATTCGAATCTACCTCCTGAAATCTGTTTCCTGCAATTCTGCCTTGCTTTCAAATCCTCTTCGTTGCCTTCCCTCAATATATCTGTGGATGAGAGTTATCATTCATAACTCTGCGGGTTTCTGAATTGCAGTGTCCCTGAGCTCCATTTCTCAACTGGCTTTTTTGGGAGCTGGCCGCAAAAGCGCGGGATTGCCTCAGGCCCTATTCTGCTTCTGGGCGGCAGGCTGAGCCTGTGGTTAATTCTTCTTCCTGATGGGAAATAGAGTGACCTGTGCCTGTCCCAACACCTAGATCTAGTCTCTCATTGGTTGCCCCTCTTCCCGTTCATCCTCAGGACAAATTGCAACCTGTAGGGAACAGGAGCTTAAAGGTGCTGATTCTCCAAGTAGGGAGATTGCTAGTAAAGTATCTGGAAAGGCGAACCCGAGCACAAGGAGATGAGAAATGAGGTGCGTATTAGAAACCTTTCAAAATCACACGGTGTACCATCTTCTGGGTTTCTCATGCATGTTTTCGATGTAGGAAGATGCCCTTGAACCTGGAGATTTGGGACCCATGGGATGGGTACCAGGCAGTATTACTTTAAAGGGTCTGCGTTTGCTCACCCAACCTCACCCAACCTTTCAGCCCCAAGAGTGTCCACCCTTATGTCTCATCCAGCTGTGGGTCTAGATATGGTCAATCCAGGTTGCATCACAGCCTCTGAACGAATTTTGTAAGAATTTCTCTCTCTTTCACTGTCTTTGTTTTACGGGTTTTTAAAAGTAATTTATTTTTATAATGGGGTTTAGCTGCTTTTCACGGCTGTGTTTATGCGGCTTTACACCCACTTGACTCACTTCCAGACAGATATCAATACATAGGTTTTAAGATTCTTACTAGTCACATATATTCTTGTGCGGTGAATAGGGGGTGTTGAGTCCAGTTCACTGAGCAAGGAGTAGGTCTTGTCTATTACATATTGGGTGTATGGAACGGTATCTGAGCGAATTTGAAACCCTTGTTTTATGCATCACCCCACCTCACCTTTCCCGTTAAGCAGCCATAGTGTGTTTTCTAAACGTGTGACTCTGTTCTGTTTTGTAATTCAGTTCAAGTGTAGCGGGTTTTACATTCCCTCTATAAGTGATAGCTTATGATAAGTGTCTTTTTCTGTGTGACTTATTTCACTTAGAATCGTCGTATCTAAATCCACTCATCTTGCTTCTACTGGCTTTATGACATTGATTTCATGTCTGAGTGATATTCCATTGTACATAAGGACCACAACTTCTTTATCCATTTTTCTCTTTCCTGGGATATTTAAGGTGTCATGAAGTGGAGGTTCTTGTCAACAGAGCAGCCCTAAACTTTGGGGTGCCTGTGTCTTGCTGATTTTTAGTTTTCCCAATTTATACGCCCATGAGTGGACGTGCCCTATGCTCCCTAAGCTGTGTTTTTTCGATGTTTCAGGACACACCGTACACTTCTCCAGAGTGGCTGTTGGCAATTTACATCCCGCCCATCAGCGTAGCAAGGCTGCCATTTCTCCATGGCCTGTCCAGCATTTCTGGTTTTGACACTTTTTGCAGCATGACCCTTTTGACCGATGGGAAGCGAGACTTCTTTGTAGCGCTGATTAGCCTTTCCAGGTTGCTTGGTTGGCCAAACAGGGCGTATGCGTTTTTTCCTGAATATATTCAGGAAAAAACGCATACGCCCTGTTTGGCCAAGGGCATCATTGTCGACGTTTTGCCACTTTTCATATGCTTTAAAGGCGATTCGAATCTACCTCCTGAAACCTGTTTCCTGAAATTCTGCCTTGCTTTCAAATCCTCTTCTTTGCCTTCCCTCAATATATCTGTGGATGAGAGTTATCATTTATAGCTCTGCGGGTTTGTGAATTGCAGTGTCCCTGAGCTCCATTTTTCAACTGGCTTTTTTGGGAGCTGGCCGCAAAAGCGCGGGATTGCCTCAGGCCCTATTCTGCTTCTGGGCGGCAGGCTGAGCCTGTGGTTAATTCTTCTTCCTGATGGGAAAATAGAGTGACCTGTGCCTGTCCCAACACATAGATCTAGTCTCTCATTGGTTGCCCCTCTTCCCGTTCATCCTCAGGACAAATTGCATCCTGTAGGGGACAGGAGCTTAAAGGTGCTGATTCTCCAAGTAGGGAGATTGCTAGTAAAGTAGCTGGAAAGGCGAACCCGAGCACAAGGAGATGAGAAATGAGGTGCGTATTAGAAACCTTTCAAAATCACACGGTGTACCATCTTCTGGGTTTCTCATGCATGTTTTTGATGTAGGAAGATGCCCTTGAACCTGGAGATTTGGGACCCATGGGATGGGTACCAGGCAGTATTACTTTAAAGGGTCTGCGTTTGCTCACCCAACCTCACCCAACCTTTCAGCCCCAAGAGTGTCCACCCTTATGTCTCATCCAGCTGTGGGTCTAGATATGGTTAATCCAGGTTGCATCACAGCCTCTGAACGAATTTTGTAAGAATTTCTCTCTCTTTCACTGTCTTTGTATTACGGGTTTTTAAAAGTAATTTACTTTTATAATGGGGTTTAGCTGCTTTTCACGGCTGTGTTTATGCGGCTTTACACCCAATTGACTCACTTCCAGACAGATATCAATACATAGGTTTCAAGATTCTTACTAGTCACATATATTCTTGTGCGGTGAATAGGGGGTGTTGAGTCCAGTTCACTGAGCAAGGAGTAGGTCTTGTCTATGACATATTGGGTGTATGGAACGGTATCTGAGCGAATTTGAAACCCTTGTTTTATGCATCACCCCACCTCACCTTTCCCGTTAAGCAGCCATCGTGTGTTTTCTAAACGTGTGACTCTGTTCTGTTTTGTAATTCAGTTCAAGTGTAGCGGTTTTTACATTCCCTCTATAAGTGAGAGCTTATGATAAGTGTCTTTTTCTGTGTGACTTATTTCACTTAGAATCGTCGTACCTAAGTCCACTCATCTTGCTTCTACTAGCCTTATGACATTGATTTCATGTCTGAGTGATATTCCATTGTACATAAGGACCACAACTTCTTTATCCATTTTTCTCTTTCCTGGGATATTTAAGGTGTCATGAAGTGGAGGTTCTTGTCAACAGAGCAGCCCTAAACTTTGGGGTGCCTGTGTCTTGCTGATTTTTAGTTTTCCCAATTTATACGACCATGAGAGGACGTGCCCTATGCTCCCTAAGCTGTGTTTTTTCGATGTTTCAGGACACACCGTACACTTCTCCAGAGTGGCTGTTGGCAATTTACATCCCGCCCATCAGCGTAGCAAGGCTGCCATTTCTCCATGGCCTGTCCTGCATTTCTGGTTTTGACACTTTTTGCAGCATGGCCCTTTTGACCAATGGGAAGCGAGACTTCTTTGTAGTGCTGATTAGCCTTTCCAGGTTGCTTGGTTGGCTAAACAGGGCGTATGCGTTTTTTCCTGAATATATTCAGGAAAAAACGCATACGCCCTGTTTGGCCAAGGGCATCATTGTCGAAGTTTTGCCACTTTTCATGTGCTTTAAAGGCGATTCGAATCTACCTCCTGAAACCTGTTTCCTGCAATTCTGCCTTGCTTTCAAATCCTCTTCGTTGCCTTCCCTCAATATATCTGTGGATGAGAGTTATCATTTATAGATCTGCGGGTTTCTGATTTGCAGTGTCCCTGAGATCCATTTTTCAACTGGCTTTTTTGGGAGCTGGCCGCAAAAGCGCAGGATTGCCTCAGGCCCTATTCTGCTTCTGGGCGGCAGGCTGAGCCTGTGGTTAATTCTTCTTCCCGATGGGAAAATAGAGTGACCTGTGCCTGTCCCAACACCTAGATCTAGTCTCTCATTGGTTGCCCCTCTTCCCGTTCATCCTCAGGACAAATTGCAACCTGTAGGGAACAGGAGCTTAAAGGTGCTGATTCTCCAATTAGGGAGATTGCTAGTAAAGTAGCTGGAAAGGCGAACCCGAGCAGAAGGAGATGAGAAATGAGGTGCGTATTAGAAACCTTTCAAAATCACACGGTGTACCATCTTCTGGGTTTCTCATGCATGTTTTCGATGTAGGAAGATGCCCTTGAACCTGGAGATTTGGGACCCATCGGATGGGTACCAGGCAGTATTACTTTAAAGGGTCTGCGTTTGCTCACCCAACCTCACCCAACCTTTCAGCCCCAAGAGTGTCCACCCTTATGTCTCATCCAGCTGTGGGTCTAGATATGGTCAATCCAGGTTGCATCACAGCCTCTGAACGAATTTTGTAAGAATTTCTCTCTCTTTCACTGTCTTTGTTTTACGGGTTTTTAAAAGCAATTTATTTTTATAATGGGGTTTAGCTGCTTTTCACGGCTGTGTTTATGCGGCTTTACACCCACTTGACTCACTTCCAGACAGATATCAATACATAGGTTTTAAGATTCTTACTAGTCACATATATTCTTGTGCGGTGAATAGGGGGTGTTGAGTCCAGTTCACTGAGCAAGGAGTAGGTCTTGTCTATTACATATTGGGTGTATGGAACGGTATCTGAGCGAATTTGAACCCCTTGTTTTATGCATCACCCCACCTCACCTTTCCCGTTAAGCAGCCATAGTGTGTTTTCTAAACGTGTGACTCTGTTCTGTTTTGTAATTCAGTTCAAGTGTAGCGGTTTTTACATTCCCTCTATAAGTGAGAGCTTATGATAAGTGTCTTTTTCTGTGTGACTTATTTCACTTAGAATCGTCGTACCTAAGTCAACTCATCTTGCTTCTACTAGCCTTATGACATTGATTTCATGTCTGAGTGATATTCCATTGTACATAAGGACCACAACTTCTTTATCCATTTTTCTCTTTCCTGGGATATTTAAGGTGTCATGAAGTGGAGGTTCTTGTCAACAGAGCAGCCCTAAACTTTGGGGTGCCTGTGTCTTGCTGATTTTTAGTTTTCCCAATTTATACGCCCATGAGAGGACGTGCCCTATGCTCCCTAAGCTGTGTTTTTTCGATGTTTCAGGACACACCGTACACTTCTCCAGAGTGGCTGTTGGCAATTTACATCCCGCCCATCAGCGTAGCAAGGCTGCCATTTCTCCATGGCCTGTCCTGCATTTCTGGTTTTGACACTTTTTGCAGCATGGCCCTTTTGACCGATGGGAAGCGAGACTTCTTTGTAGTGCTGATTAGCCTTTCCAGGTTGCTTGGTTGGCTAAACAGGGCGTATGCGTTTTTTCCTGAATATATTCAGGAAAAAACGCATACGCCCTGTTTGGCCAAGGGCATCATTGTCGAAGTTTTGCCACTTTTCATGTGCTTTAAAGGCGATTCGAATCTACCTCCTGAAACCTGTTTCCTGCAATTCTGCCTTGCTTTCAAATCCTCTTCGTTGCCTTCCCTCAATATATCTGTGGATGAGAGTTATCATTTATAGATCTGCGGGTTTCTGAATTGCAGTGTCCCTGAGATCCATTTTTCAACTGGCTTTTTTGGGAGCTGGCCGCAAAAGCGCAGGATTGCCTCAGGCCCTATTCTGCTTCTGGGCGGCAGGCTGAGCCTGTGGTTAATTCTTCTTCCCGATGGGAAAATAGAGTGACCTGTGCCTGTCCCAACACCTAGATCTAGTCTCTCATTGGTTGCCCCTCTTCCCGTTCATCCTCAGGACAAATTGCAACCTGTAGGGAACAGGAGCTTAAAGGTGCTGATTCTCCAATTAGGGAGATTGCTAGTAAAGTAGCTGGAAAGGCGAACCCGAGCAGAAGGAGATGAGAAATGAGGTGCGTATTAGAAACCTTTCAAAATCACACGGTGTACCATCTTCTGGGTTTCTCATGCATGTTTTCGATGTAGGAAGATGCCCTTGAACCTGGAGATTTGGGACCCATGGGATGGGTACCACACAGTATTACTTTAAAGGGTCTGCGTTTGCTCACCCAACCTCACCCAACATTTCAGCCCCAAGAGTGTCCACCCTTATGTCTCATCCAGCTGTGGGTCTAGATTTGGTCAATCCAGGTTGCATCACAGCCTCTGAACGAATTTTGTAAGAATTTCTCTCTCTTTCACTGTCTTTGTTTTACGGATTTTTAAAAGTAATTTATTTTTATAATGGGGTTTAGCTGCTTTTCACAGCTGTGTTTATGCGGCTTTACACCCACTTGACTCACTTCCAGACAGATATCAATACATAGGTTTTAAGATTCTTACTAGTCACATATATTCTTGTGCGGTGAATAGGGGGTGTTGAGTCCAGTTCACTGAGCAACGAGTAGGTCTTGTCTATTACATATTGGGTGTATGGAACGGTATCTGAGCGAATTTGAAACCCTTGTTTTATGCATCACCCCACCTCACCTTTCCCGCTCAGCAGCCATAGTGTGTTTTCTAAACGTGTGACTCTGTTCTGTTTTGTAATTCAGTTCAAGTGTAGCGGTTTTTACATTCCCTCTATAAGTGATAGCTTATGATAAGTGTCTTTTTCTGTGTGACTTATTTCACTTAGGATCATCGTACCTAAATCCACTCATCTTGCTTCTACTAGCCTTATGATATTGATTTCATGTCTGAGTGATATTCCATTGTACATAAGGACCACAACTTCTTTATCCATTTTTCTCTTTCCTGGGATATTTAAGGTGTCATGAAGTGGAGGTTCTTATCAACAGAGCAGCCCTAAACTTTGGGGTGCCTGTGTCTTGCTGATTTTTAGTTTTCCCAATTTATACGCCCATGAGTGGACGTGCCCTATGCTCCCTAAGCTGTGTTTTTTCGATGTTTCAGGACACACCGTACACTTTTCCAGAGTGGCTGTTGGCAATTTACATCCCGCCCATCAGCGTAGCAAGGCTGCCATTTCTCCATGGCCTGTCCTGCATTTCTGGTTTTGACACTTTTTGCAGCATGACACTTTTGACCGTTGGGAAGCGAGACTTCTTTGTAGCGCTGATTAGCCTTTCCAGGTTGCTTGGTTGGCCAAACAGGGCGTATGCGTTTTTTCCTGAATATATTCAGGAAAAAACGCATACGCCCTGTTTGGCCAAGGGCATCATTGTCGACGTTTTGCCACTTTTCATATGCTTTAAAGGCGATTCGAATCTACCTCCTGAAACCTGTTTCCTGAAATTCTGCCTTGCTTTCAAATCCTCTTCGTTGCCTTCCCTCAATATATCTGTGGATGAGAGTTATCATTTAATGCTCTGCGGGTTTGTGAATTGCAGTGTCCCTGAGCTCCATTTTTCAACTGGCTTTTTTGGGAGCTGGCCGCAAAAGCGCGGGATTGCCTCAGGCCCTATTCTGCTTCTGGGCGGCAGGCTGAGCCTGTGGTTAAATCTTCTTCCTGATGGGAAAATAGAGTGACCTGTGCCTGTCCCAACACATAGATCTAGTCTCTCATTGGTTGCCCCTCTTCCCGTTCATCCTCAGGACAAATTGCATCCTGTAGGGGACAGGAGCTTAAAGGTGCTGATTCTCCAAGTAGGGAGATTGCTAGTAAAGTAGCTGGAAAGGCGAACCCGAGCACAAGGAGATGAGAAATGAGGTGCGTATTAGAAACCTTTCAAAATCACACGGTGTACCATCTTCTGGGTTTCTCATGCATGTTTTCCATATAGGAAGATGCCCTTGAACCTGGAGATTTGGGACCCATGGGATGGGTACCAGGCAGTATTACTTTAAAGGGTCTGCGTTTGCTCACCCAACCTCACCCAACCTTTCAGCCACAAGAGTGTCCACCCTTATGTCTCATCCAGCTGTGGGTCTAGATATGGTTAATCCAGGTTGCATCACAGCCTCTGAACGAATTTTGTAAGAATTTCTCTCTCTTTCACTGTCTTTGTTTTACGGGTTTTTAAAAGTAATTTATTTTTATAATGGGGTTTAGCTGCTTTTCACGGCTGTGTTTATGCGGCTTTACACCCAATTGACTCACTTCCAGACAGATATCAATACATAGGTTTTAAGATTCTTACTAGTCACATATATTCTTGTGCGGTGAATAGGGGGTGTTGAGTCCAGTTCACTGAGCAAGGAGTAGGTCTTGTCTATTACATATTGGGTGTATGGAACGGTATCTGAGCGAATTTGAAACCCTTGTTTTATGCATCACCCCACCTCACCTTTCCCGTTAAGCAGCCATAGTGTGTTTTCTAAACGTGTGACTCTGTTCTGTTTTGTAATTCAGTTCAAGTGTAGCGGTTTTTACATTCCCTCTATAAGTGATAGCCTATGATAAGTGTCTTTTTCTGTGTGACTTATTTCACTTAGGATCATCGTACCTAAATCCACTCATCTTGCCTCTACTAGCCTTATGACATTGATTTCATGTCTGAGTGATATTCCATTGTACATAAGGACCACAACTTCTTTATCCATTTTTCTCTTTCCTGGGATATTTAAGGTGTCATGAAGTGGAGGTTCTTGTCAACAGAGCAGCCCTAAACTTTGGGGTGCCTGTGTCTTGCTGATTTCTATTTTTCCCAATTTATACGCCCATGAGTGGACGTGCCCTATGCTCCCTAAGCTGTGTTTTTTCGATGTTTCAGGACAAACCGTACACTTTTCCAGAGTGGCTGTTGGCAATTTACATCCCGCCCATCAGCGTAGCAAGGCTGCCATTTCTCCATGGCCTGTCCTGCATTTCTGGTTTTGACACTTTTTGCAGCATGGCACTTTTGACCGATGGGAAGCGAGACTTCTTTGTAGCACTGATTTGCCTTTCCAGGTTGCTTGGTTGGCCAAAAAGTGCGTATGCGTTTTTTCCTGAATATATTCAGGAAAAAACGCATACGCCCTTTTTGGCCAAGGGCATCATTGTCGACGTTTTTCCGCTTTTCATGTGCTTTAAAGGCGATTCGAATCTACCTCCTGAAATCTGTTTCCTGCAATTCTGCCTTGCTTTCAAATCCTCTTCGTTGCCTTCCCTCAATATATCTGTGGATGAGAGTTATCATTCATAACTCTGCGGGTTTCTGAATTGCAGTGTCCCTGAGCTCCATTTTTCAACTGGCTTTTTTGGGAGCTGGCCGCAAAACTGCGGGATTGCCTCAGGCCCTATTCTGCTTCTGGGCGGCAGGCTTAGCCTGTGGTTAATTCTTCTTCCTGTTGGGAAAATAGAGTGACCTGTGCCTGTCCCAACACCTAGATCTAGTCTCTCATTGGTTGCCCCTCTTCCCGTTCATCCTCAGGACAAATTGCAACCTGTAGGGAACAGGAGCTTAAAGGTGCTGATTCTCCAAGTAGGGAGATTGCTAGTAAAGTAGCTGGAATGGCGAACCCGAGCACAAGGAAATGAGAAATGAGGTGCGTTTTAGAAACCTTTCAAAATCACATGGTGTACCATCTTCTGGGTTTCTCATGCATGTTTTCGATGTAGGAAGATGCCCTTGAACCTGGAGATTTGGGACCCATGGGATGGGTACCACGCAGTATTACTTTAAAGGGTCTGCGTTTGCTCACGCAACCTCACCCAACCTCTCAGCCCCAAGAGTGTCCACCCTTATGTCTCATCCAGCTGTGGGTCTAGATATGGTCAATCCAGGTTGCATCACAGCCTCAGAACGAATTTTGTAAGAATGTCTCTCTCTTTCACTGTCTTTGTTTTACGGGTTTTTAAAAGTAATTTATTTTTATAATGGGGTTTAGCTGCTTTTCATGGCTCTGTTTATGCGGCTTTACACCCCCTTGACTCACTTCCAGAGAGATATCAATACATAGGTTTTAAGATTCTTACTAGTCACATATATTCTTGTGCGGTGAATAGGGGGTGTTGAGTCCAGTTCACTGAGCAAGGAGTAGGTCTTGTCTATTACATATTGGGTGTATGGAACGGTATCTGAGCGAATTTGAAACCCTTGTTTTATGCATCACCCCACCTCACCTTTCCCGTTAAGCAGCCATAGTGTGTTTTCTAAACGTGTGACTCTGTTCTGTTTTGTAATTCAGTTGAAGTGTAGCGGTTTTTACATTCCCTCTATAAGTGATAGCTTATGATAAGTGTCTTTTTCTGTGTGACTTATTTCACTTAGAATCGTCGTACCTAACTCCACTCATCTTGCTTCTACTAGCCTTATAACATTGATTTCATGTCTGAGTGATATTCCATTGTACATAAGGACCACAACTCCTTTATCCATTTTTCTCTTTCCTGGGATATTTAAGGTGTCATGAAGTGGAGGTTCTTGTCAACAGAGCAGCCCTAAACTTTCGGGTGCCTGTGTCTTGCTGATTTTTAGTTTTTCCAATTTATATGCCCATGAGTGGACGTGCCCTATGCTCCCTAAGCTGTTTTTTTTCGATGTTTCAGGACACAACGTACACTTCTCCAGAGTGGCTGTTGGCAATTTACATCCCGCCCATCAGTGTAGCAAGACTGCCATTTCTCCATGGCCTGTCCTGCATTTCTGGTTTTGACACTTTTTGCAGCATGACCCTTTTGACCGATGGGAAGCGAGACTTCTTTGTAGCGCTGATTAGCCTTTCCAGGTTGCTTGGTTGGCCAAACAGGGCGTATGCGTTTTTTCCTGAATATATTCAGGAAAAAACGCATACGCCCTGTTTGGCCAAGGGCATCATTGTCGACGTTTTGCCACTTTTCATATGCTTTAAAGGCGATTCGAATCTACCTCCTGAAACCTGTTTCCTGAAATTCTGCCTTGCTTTCAAATCCTCTTCGTTGCCTTCCCTCAATATATCTGTGGATGAGAGTTATCATTTATAGCTCTGCGGGTTTGTGAATTGCAGTGTCCCTGAGCTCCATTTTTCAACTGTCTTTTTTGGGAGCTGGCCGAAAAAGCGCGGGATTGCCTCAGGCCCTATTCTGCTTCTGGGCGGCAGGCTGAGCCTGTGGTTAATTCTTCTTCCTGATGGGAAAATAGAGTGACCTGTGCCTGTCCCAACACATAGATCTAGTCTCTCATTGGTTGCCCCTCTTCCCGTTCATCCTCAGGACAAATTGCATCCTGTAGGGGACAGGAGCTTAAAGGTGCTGATTCTCCAAGTAGGGAGATTGCTAGTAAAGTAGCTGGAAAGGCGAACCCGAGCACAAGGAGATGAGAAATGAGGTGCGTATTAGAAACCTTTCAAAATCACACGGTGTACCATCTTCTGGGTTTCTCATGCATGTTTTCCATATAGGAAGATGCCCTTGAACCTGGAGATTTGGGACCCATGGGATGGGTACCAGGCAGTATTACTTTAAAGGGTCTGCGTTTGCTCACCCAACCTCACCCAACCTTTCAGCCCCAAGAGTGTCCACCCTTATGTCTCATCCAGCTGTGGGTCTAGATATGGTTAATCCAGGTTGCATCACAGCCTCTGAACGAATTTTGTAAGAATTTCTCTCTCTTTCACTGTCTTTGTTTTACGGGTTTTTAAAAGTAATTTATTTTTATAATGGGGTTTAGCTGCTTTTCACGGCTGTGTTTATGCGGCTTTACACCCAATTGACTCACTTCCAGACAGATATCAATACATAGGTTTTAAGATTCTTACTAGTCACATATATTCTTGTGGGGTGAATAGGGGGTGTTGAGTCCAGTTCACTGAGCAAGGAGTAGGTCTTGTCTATTACATATTGGGTGTATGGAACGGTATCTGAGCGAATTTGAACCCCTTGTTTTATGCATCACCCCACCTCACCTTTCCCGTTAAGCAGCCATAGTGTGTTTTCTAAACGTGTGACTCTGTTCTGTTTTGTAATTCAGTTCAAGTGTAGCGGTTTTTACATTCCCTCTATAAGTGATAGCCTATGATAAGTGTCTTTTTCTGTGTGACTTATTTCACTTAGGATCATCGTACCTAAATCCACTCATCTTGCCTCTACTAGCCTTATGACATTGATTTCATGTCTGAGTGATATTCCATTGTACATAAGGACCACAACTTCTTTATCCATTTTTCTCTTTCCTGGGATATTTAAGGTGTCATGAAGTGGAGGTTCTTGTCAACAGAGCAGCCCTAAACTTTGGGGTGCCTGTGTCTTGCTGATTTTTAGTTTTCCCAATTTATACGCCCATGAGTGGACATGCCCTATGCTCCCTAAGCTGTGTTTTTTCGATGTTTCAGGACAAACCGTACACTTTTCCAGAGTGGCTGTTGGCAATTTACATCCCGCCCATCAGCGTAGCAAGGCTGCCATTTCTCCATGGCCTGTCCTGCATTTCTGGTTTTGACACTTTTTGCAGCATGGCACTTTTGACCGATGGGAAGCGAGACTTCTTTGTAGCACTGATTTGCCTTTCCTGGTTGCTTGGTTGGCCAAAAAGGGCGTATGCGTTTTTTCCTGAATATATTCAGGAAAAAACGCATACGCCCTTTTTGGCCAAGGGCATCATTGTCGACGTTTTTCCGCTTTTCATGTGCTTTAAAGGCGATTCGAATCTACCTCCTGAAATCTGTTTCCTGCAATTCTGCCTTGCTTTCAAATCCTCTTCGTTGCCTTCCCTCAATATATCTGTGGATGAGAGTTATCATTCATAACTCTGCGGGTTTCTGAATTGCAGTGTCCCTGAGCTCCATTTTTCAACTGGCTTTTTTGGGAGCTGGCCGCAAAACTGCGGGATTGCCTCAGGCCCTATTCTGCTTCTGGGCGGCAGGCTTAGCCTGTGGTTAATTCTTCTTCCTGATGGGAAATAGAGTGACCTGTGCCTGTCCCAACACCTAGATCTAGTCTCTCATTGGTTGCCCCTCTTCCCGTTCATCCTCAGGACAAATTGCAACCTGTAGGGAACAGGAGCTTAAAAGTGCTGATTCTCCAAGTAGGGAGATTGCTAGTAAAGTAGCTGGAATGGCGAACCCGAGCACAAGGAGATGAGAAATGAGGTGCGTTTTAGAAACCTTTCAAAATCACATGGTGTACCATCTTCTGGGTTTCTCATGCATGTTTTCGATGTAGGAAGATGCCCTTGAACCTGGAGATTTGGGACCCATGGGATGGGTACCACGCAGTATTACTTTAAAGGGTCTGCGTTTGCTCACGCAACCTCACCCAACCTCTCAGCCCCAAGAGTGTCCACCCTTATGTCTCATCCAGCTGTGGGTCTAGATATGGTCAATCCAGGTTGCATCACAGCCTCTGAACGAATTTTGTAAGAATGTCTCTCTCTTTCACTGTCTTTGTTTTACGGGTTTTTAAAAGTAATTTATTTTTATAATGGGGTTTAGCTGCTTTTCATGGCTCTGTTTATGCGGCTTTACACCCCCTTGACTCACTTCCAGAGAGATATCAATACATAGGTTTTAAGATTCTTACTAGTCACATATATTCTTGTGCGGTGAATAGGGGGTGTTGAGTCCAGTTCACTGAGCAAGGAGTAGGTCTTGTCTATTACATATTGGGTGTATGGAACGGTATCTGAGCGAATTTGAAACCCTTGTTTTATGCATCACCCCACCTCACCTTTCCCGTTAAGCAGCCATAGTGTGTTTTCTAAACGTGTGACTCTGTTCTGTTTTGTAATTCAGTTGAAGTGTAGCGGTTTTTACATTCCCTCTATAAGTGATAGCTTATGATAAGTGTCTTTTTCTGTGTGACTTATTTCACTTAGAATCGTCGTACCTAACTCCACTCATCTTGCTTCTACTAGCCTTATAACATTGATTTCATGTCTGAGTGATATTCCATTGTACATAAGGACCACAACTTCTTTATCCATTTTTCTCTTTCCTGGGATAGTTAAGGTGTCATGAAGTGGAGGTTCTTGTCAACAGAGCAGCCCTAAACTTTCGGGTGCCTGTGTCTTGCTGATTTTTAGTTTTTCCAATTTATATGCCCATGAGTGGACGTGCCCTATGCTCCCTAAGCTGTTTTTTTTCGATGTTTCAGGACACAACGTACACTTCTCCAGAGTGGCTGTTGGCAATTTACATCCCGCCCATCAGTGTAGCAAGACTGCCATTTCTCCATGGCCTGTCCTGCATTTCTCGTTTTGACACTTTTTGCAGCATGGCCCTTTTCACCGATGGGAAGCGAGACTTCTTTGTAGCGCTGATTTGCCTTTCCATGTTGCTTGGTTGGCCAAAAAGGGCGTATGCGTTTTTTCCTGAATATATTCAGGAAAAAACGCATACGCCCTTTTTGGCCAAGGGCATCATTGTCGACGTTTTGCCGCTTTTCATGTGCTTTAAAGGCGATTCGTATCTACCTCCTGAAATCTGTTTCCTGCAATTCTTCCTTGCTTTCAATTCCTCTTCGTTGCCTTCCCTCAATATATTTGTGGACGAGAGTTATCATTTATAACTCTGCAGGTTTGTGAATTGCAGTGCCCCTGAGCTCCATTTTTCAACTGTCTTTTTTGGGAGCTGGCCGCAAAAGCACGGGATTGCCTCAGGCCCTATTCTGGTTCCGGGCGGCAGGCTGAGCCTGTGGTTAATTCTTCTTCCTGTTGGGAAAATAGTGTGACCTGTGCCTGTCCCAACACCAAGATCTAGTCTCTCATTGGTTGCCCCTCTTCCCGTTCATCCTCAGGACAAATTGCAACCTGTAGGGAACAGGAGCTTAAAGGTGCTGATTCTCCAAGTAGGGAGATTGCTAGTAAAGTAGCTGGAATGGCGAACCCGAGCACAAGGAGATGAGAAATGAGGTGCGTTTTAGAAACCTTTCAAAATCACATGGTGTACCATCTTCTGGGTTTCTCATGCATGTTTTCGATGTAGGAAGATGCCCTTGAACCTGGAGATTTGGGACCCATGGGATGGGTACCACACAGTATTACTTTAAAGGGTCTGCGTTTGCTCACCCAACCTCACCCAACATTTCAGCCCCAAGAGTGTCCACCCTTATGTCTCATCCAGCTGTGGGTCTAGATTTGGTCAATCCAGGTTGCATCACAGCCTCTGAACGAATTTTGTAAGAATTTCTCTCTCTTTCACTGTCTTTGTTTTACGGATTTTTAAAAGTAATTTATTTTTATAATGGGGTTTAGCTGCTTTTCACAGCTGTGTTTATGCGGCTTTACACCCACTTGACTCACTTCCAGACAGATATCAATACATAGGTTTTAAGATTCTTACTAGTCACATATATTCTTGTGCGGTGAATAGGGGGTGTTGAGTCCAGTTCACTGAGCAAGGAGTAGGTCTTGTCTATTACATATTGGGTGTATGGAACGGTATCTGAGCGAATTTGAAACCCTTGTTTTATGCATCACCCCACCTCACCTTTCTCGCTCAGCAGCCATAGTGTGTTTTCTAAACGTGTGACTCTGTTCTGTTTTGTAATTCAGTTCAAGTGTACCGGTTTTTACATTCCCTCTATAAGTGATAGCTTATGATAAGTGTCTTTTTCTGTGTGACTTATTTCACTTAGGATCATCGTACCTAAATCCACTCATCTTGCTTCTACTAGCCTTATGATATTGATTTCATGTCTGAGTGATATTCCATTGTACATAAGGACCACAACTTCTTTATCCATTTTTCTCTTTCCTGGGATATTTAAGGTGTCATGAAGTGGAGGTTCTTGTCAACAGAGCAGCCCTAAACTTTGGGGTGCCTGTGTCTTGCTGATTTTTAGTTTTCCCAATTTATACGCCCATGAGTGGACATGCCCTATGCTCCCTAAGCTGTGTTTTTTCGATGTTTCAGGACAAACCGTACACTTTTCCAGAGTGGCTGTTGGCAATTTACATCCCGCCCATCAGCGTAGCAAGGCTGCCATTTCTCCATGGCCTGTCCTGCATTTCTGGTTTTGACACTTTTTGCAGCATGGCACTTTTGACCGATGGGAAACGAGACTTCTTTGTAGCACTGATTTGCCTTTCCTGGTTGCTTGGTTGGCCAAAAAGGGCGTATGCGTTTTTTCCTGAATATATTCAGGAAAAAACGCATACGCCCTTTTTGGCCAAGGGCATCATTGTCGACGTTTTTCCGCTTTTCATGTGCTTTAAAGGCGATTCGAATCTACCTCCTGAAATCTGTTTCCTGCAATTCTGCCTTGCTTTCAAATCCTCTTCGTTGCCTTCCCTCAATATATCTGTGGATGAGAGTTATCATTCATAACTCTGCGGGTTTCTGAATTGCAGTGTACCTGAGCTCCATTTTTCAACTGGCTTTTTTGGGAGCTGGCCGCAAAACTGCGGGATTGCCTCAGGCCCTATTCTGCTTCTGGGAGGCAGGCTTAGCCTGTGGTTAATTCTTCTTCCTGATGGGAAATAGAGTGACCTGTGCCTGTCCCAACACCTAGATCTAGTCTCTCATTGGTTGCCCCTCTTCCCGTTCATCCTCAGGACAAATTGCAACCTGTAGGGAACAGGAGCTTAAAAGTGCTGATTCTCCAAGTAGGGAGATTGCTAGTAAAGTAGCTGGAATGGCGAACCCGAGCACAAGGAGATGAGAAATGAGGTGCGTTTTAGAAACCTTTCAAAATCACATGGTGTACCATCTTCTGGGTTTCTCATGCATGTTTTCGATGTAGGAAGATGCCCTTGAACCTGGAGATTTGGGACCCATGGGATGGGTACCACGCAGTATTACTTTAAAGGGTCTGCGTTTGCTCACGCAACCTCACCCAACCTCTCAGCCCCAAGAGTGTCCACCCTTATGTCTCATCCAGCTGTGGGTCTAGATATGGTCAATCCAGGTTGCATCACAGCCTCTGAACGAATTTTGTAAGAATGTCTCTCTCTTTCACTGTCTTTGTTTTACGGGTTTTTAAAAGTAATTTATTTTTATAATGGGGTTTAGCTGCTTTTCATGGCTCTGTTTATGCGGCTTTACACCCCCTTGACTCACTTCCAGAGAGATATCAATACATAGGTTTTAAGATTCTTACTAGTCACATATATTCTTGTGCGGTGAATAGGGGGTGTTGAGTCCAGTTCACTGAGCAAGGAGTAGGTCTTGTCTATTACATATTGGGTGTATGGAACGGTATCTGAGCGAATTTGAAACCCTTGTTTTATGCATCACCCCACCTCACCTTTCCCGTTAAGCAGCCATAGTGTGTTTTCTAAACGTGTGACTCTGTTCTGTTTTGTAATTCAGTTCAAGTGTAGCGGTTTTTACATTCCCTCTATAAGTGATAGCTTATGATAAGTGTCTTTTTCTGTGTGACTTATTTCACTTAGAATCGTCGTACCTAACTCCACTCATCTTGCTTCTACTAGCCTTATAACATTGATTTCATGTCTGAGTGATATTCCATTGTACATAAGGACCACAACTTCTTTATCCATTTTTCTCTTTCCTGGGATATTTAAGGTGTCATGAAGTGGAGGTTCTTGTCAACAGAGCAGCCCTAAACTTTCGGGTGCCTGTGTCTTGCTGATTTTTAGTTTTTCCAATTTATATGCCCATGAGTGGACGTGCCCTATGCTCCCTAAGCTGTTTTTTTTCGATGTTTCAGGACACAACGTACACTTCTCCAGAGCGGCTGTTGGCAATTTACATCCCGCCCATCAGTGTAGCAAGACTGCCATTTCTCCATGGCCTGTCCTGCATTTCTCGTTTTGACACTTTTTGCAGCATGGCCCTTTTCACCGATGGGAAGCGAGACTTCTTTGTAGCGCTGATTTGCCTTTCCATGTTGCTTGGTTGGCCAAAAAGGGCGTATGCGTTTTTTCCTGAATATATTCAGGAAAAAACGCATACGCCCTTTTTGGCCAAGGGCATCATTGTCGACGTTTTGCCGCTTTTCATGTGCTTTAAAGGCGATTCGTATCTACCTCCTGAAATCTGTTTCCTGCAATTCTTCCTTGCTTTCAATTCCTCTTCGTTGCCTTCCCTCAATATATTTGTGGACGAGAGTTATCATTTATAACTCTGCAGGTTTGTGAATTGCAGTGCCCCTGAGCTCCATTTTTCAACTGTCTTTTTTGGGAGCTGGCCGCAAAAGCACGGGATTGCCTCAGGCCCTATTCTGGTTCCGGGCGGCAGGCTGAGCCTGTGGTTAATTCTTCTTCCTTTTGGGAAAATAGTGTGACCTGTGCCTGTCCCAACACCTAGATCTAGTCTCTCATTGGTTGCCCCTCTTCCCGTTCATCCTCAGGACAAATTGCAACCTGTAGGGAACAGGAGCTTAAAGGTGCTGATTCTCCAAGTAGGGAGATTGCTAGTAAAGTAGCTGGAATGGCGAACCCGAGCACAAGGAGATGAGAAATGAGGTGCGTTTTAGAAACCTTTCAAAATCACATGGTGTACCATCTTCTGGGTTTCTCATGCATGTTTTCGATGTAGGAAGATGCCCTTGAACCTGGAGATTTGGGACCCATGGGATGGGTACCACACAGTATTACTTTAAAGGGTCTGCGTTTGCTCACCCAACCTCACCCAACATTTCAGCCCCAAGAGTGTCCACCCTTATGTCTCATGCAGCTGTGGGTCTAGATTTGGTCAATCCAGGTTGCATCACAGCCTCTGAACGAATTTTGTAAGAATTTCTCTCTCTTTCACTGTCTTTGTTTTACGGATTTTTAAAAGTAATTTATTTTTATAATGGGGTTTAGCTGCTTTTCACAGCTGTGTTTATGCGGCTTTACACCCACTTGACTCACTTCCAGACAGATATCAATACATAGGTTTTAAGATTCTTACTAGTCACATATATTCTTGTGCGGTGAATAGGGGGTGTTGAGTCCAGTTCACTGAGCAAGGAGTAGGTCTTGTCTATTACATATTGGGTGTATGGAACGGTATCTGAGCGAATTTGAAACCCTTGTTTTATGCATCACCCCACCTCACCTTTCTCGCTCAGCAGCCATAGTGTGTTTTCTAAACGTGTGACTCTGTTCTGTTTTGTAATTCAGTTCAAGTGTAGCGGTTTTTACATTCCCTCTATAAGTGATAGCTTATGATAAGTGTCTTTTTCTGTGTGACTTATTTCACTTAGGATCATCGTACCTAAATCCACTCATCTTGCTTCTACTAGCCTTATGATATTGATTTCATGTCTGAGTGATATTCCATTGTACATAAGGACCACAACTTCTTTATCCATTTTTCTCTTTCCTGGGATATTTAAGGTGTCATGAAGTGGAGGTTCTTGTCAACAGAGCAGCCCTAAACTTTGGGGTGCCTGTGTCTTGCTGATTTTTAGTTTTCCCAATTTATACGCCCATGAGTGGACGTGCCCTATGCTCCCTAAGCTGTGTTTTTTCGATGTTTCAGGACACACCGTACACTTTTCCAGAGTGGCTGTTGGCAATTTACATCCCGCCCATCAGCGTAGCAAGGCTGCCATTTCTCCATGGCCTGTCCTGCATTTCTGGTTTTGACACTTTTTGCAGCATGACCCTTTTGACCGATGGGAAGCGAGACTTCTTTGTAGCGCTGATTAGCCTTTCCAGGTTGCTTGGTTGGCCAAACAGGGCGTATGCGTTTTTTCCTGAATATATTCAGGAAAAAACGCATACGCCCTGTTTGGCCAAGGGCATCATTGTCGACGTTTTGCCACTTTTCATATGCTTTAAAGGCGATTCGAATCTACCTCCTGAAACCTGTTTCCTGAAATTCTGCCTTGCTTTCAAATCCTCTTCGTTGCCTTCCCTCAATATATCTGTGGATGAGAGTTATCATTTATAGCTCTGCGGGTTTGTGAATTGCAGTGTCCCTGAGCTCCATTTTTCAACTGTCTTTTTTGGGAGCTGGCCGAAAAAGCGCGGGATTGCCTCAGGCCCTATTCTGCTTCTGGGCGGCAGGCTGAGCCTGTGGTTAATTCTTCTTCCTGATGGGAAAATAGAGTGACCTGTGCCTGTCCCAACACATAGATCTAGTCTCTCATTGGTTGCCCCTCTTCCCGTTCATCCTCAGGACAAATTGCATCCTGTAGGGGACAGGAGCTTAAAGGTGCTGATTCTCCAAGTAGGGAGATTGCTAGTAAAGTAGCTGGAAAGGCGAACCCGAGCACAAGGAGATGAGAAATGAGGTGCGTATTAGAAACCTTTCAAAATCACACGGTGTACCATCTTCTGGGTTTCTCATGCATGTTTTCCATATAGGAAGATGCCCTTGAACCTGGAGATTTGGGACCCATGGGATGGGTACCAGGCAGTATTACTTTAAAGGGTCTGCGTTTGCTCACCCAACCTCACCCAAACTTTCAGCCCCAAGAGTGTCCACCCTTATGTCTCATCCAGCTGTGGGTCTAGATATGGTTAATCCAGGTTGCATCACAGCCTCTGAACGAATTTTGTAAGAATTTCTCTCTCTTTCACTGTCTTTGTTTTACGGGTTTTTAAAAGTAATTTATTTTTATAATGGGGTTTAGCTGCTTTTCACAGCTGTGTTTATGCGGCTTTACACCCACTTGACTCACTTCCAGACAGATATCAATACATAGGTTTTAAGATTCTTACTAGTCACATATATTCTTGTGCGGTGAATAGGGGGTGTTGAGTCCAGTTCACTGAGCAAGGAGTAGGTCTTGTCTATTACATATTGGGTGTATGGAACGGTATCTGAGCGAATTTGAACCCCTTGTTTTATGCATCACCCCACCTCACCTTTCCCGTTAAGCAGCCATAGTGTGTTTTCTAAACGTGTGACTCTGTTCTGTTTTGTAATTCAGTTCAAGTGTAGCGGTTTTTACATTCCCTCTATAAGTGATAGCCTATGATAAGTGTCTTTTTCTGTGTGACTTATTTCACTTAGGATCATCGTACCGAAATCCACTCATCTTGCCTCTACTAGCCTTATGACATTGATTTCATGTCTGAGTGATATTCCATTGTACATAAGGACCACAACTTCTTTATCCATTTTTCTCTTTCCTGGGATATTTAAGGTGTCATGAAGTGGAGGTTCTTGTCAACAGAGCAGCCCTAAACTTTGGGGTGCCTGTGTCTTGCTGATTTTTAGTTTTCCCAATTTATACGCCCATGAGTGGACATGCCCTATGCTCCCTAAGCTGTGTTTTTTCGATGTTTCAGGACAAACCGTACACTTTTCCAGAGTGGCTGTTGGCAATTTACATCCCGCCCATCAGCGTAGCAAGGCTGCCATTTCTCCATGGCCTGTCCTGCATTTCTGGTTTTGACACTTTTTGCAGCATGGCACTTTTGACCGATGGGAAGCGAGACTTCTTTGTAGCACTGATTTGCCTTTCCTGGTTGCTTGGTTGGCCAAAAAGGGCGTATGCGTTTTTTCCTGAATATATTCAGGAAAAAACGCATACGCCCTTTTTGGCCAAGGGCATCATTGTCGACGTTTTGCCGCTTTTCATGTGCTTTAAAGGCGATTCGAATCTACCTCCTGAAATCTGTTTCCTGCAATTCTGCCTTGCTTTCAAATCCTCTTCGTTGCCTTCCCTCAATATATCTGTGGATGAGAGTTATCATTCATAACTCTGCGGGTTTCTGAATTGCAGTGTCCCTGAGCTCCATTTTTCAACTGGCTTTTTTGGGAGCTGGCCGCAAAACTGCGGGATTGCCTCAGGCCCTATTCTGCTTCTGGGCGGCAGGCTTAGCCTGTGGTTAATTCTTCTTCCTGATGGGAAATAGAGTGACCTGTGCCTGTCCCAACACCTAGATCTAGTCTCTCATTGGTTGCCCCTCTTCCCGTTCATCCTCAGGACAAATTGCAACCTGTAGGGAACAGGAGCTTAAAAGTGCTGATTCTCCAAGTAGGGAGATTGCTAGTAAAGTAGCTGGAATGGCGAACCCGAGCACAAGGAGATGAGAAATGAGGTGCGTTTTAGAAACCTTTCAAAATCACATGGTGTACCATCTTCTGGGTTTCTCATGCATGTTTTCGATGTAGGAAGATGCCCTTGAACCTGGAGATTTGGGACCCATGGGATGGGTACCACGCAGTATTACTTTAAAGGGTCTGCGTTTGCTCACGCAACCTCACCCAACCTCTCAGCCCCAAGAGTGTCCACCCTTATGTCTCATCCAGCTGTGGGTCTAGATATGGTCAATCCAGGTTGCATCACAGCCTCTGAACGAATTTTGTAAGAATGTCTCTCTCTTTCACTGTCTTTGTTTTACGGGTTTTTAAAAGTAATTTATTTTTATAATGGGGTTTAGCTGCTTTTCATGGCTCTGTTTATGCGGCTTTACACCCACTTGACTCACTTCCAGAGAGATATCAATACATAGGTTTTAAGATTCTTACTAGTCACATATATTCTTGTGCGGTGAATAGGGGGTGTTGAGTCCAGTTCACTGAGCAAGGAGTAGGTCTTGTCTATTACATATTGGGTGTATGGAACGGTATCTGAGCGAATTTGAAACCCTTGTTTTATGCATCACCCCACCTCACCTTTCCCGTTAAGCAGCCATAGTGTGTTTTCTAAACGTGTGACTCTGTTCTGTTTTGTAATTCAGTTCAAGTGTAGCGGTTTTTACATTCCCTCTATAAGTGATAGCTTATGATAAGTGTCTTTTTCTGTGTGACTTATTTCACTTAGAATCGTCGTACCTAACTCCACTCATCTTGCTTCTACTAGCCTTATAGCATTGATTTCATGTCTGAGTGATATTCCATTGTACATAAGGACCACAACTTCTTTATCCATTTTTCTCTTTCCTGGGATATTTAAGGTGTCATGAAGTGGAGGTTCTTGTCAACAGAGCAGCCCTAAACTTTCGGGTGCCTGTGTCTTGCTGATTTTTAGTTTTTCCAATTTATATGCCCATGAGTGGACGTGCCCTATGCTCCCTAAGCTGTGTTTTTTCGATGTTTCAGGACACAACGTACACTTCTCCAGAGTGGCTGTTGGCAATTTACATCCCGCCCATCAGTGTAGCAAGGCTGCCATTTCTCCATGGCCTGTCCTGCATTTCTCGTTTTGACACTTTTTGCAGCATGGCCCTTTTCACCGATGGGAAGCGAGACTTCTTTGTAGCGCTGATTTGCCTTTCCAGGTTGCTTGGTTGGCCAAAAAGGGCGTATGCGTTTTTTCCTGAATATATTCAGGAAAAAACGCATACGCCCTTCTTGGCCAAGGGCATCATTGTCGACGTTTTGCCCCTTTTCATGTGCTTTAAATGTGATTCGTATCTACCTCCTGAAATCTGTTTCCTGCAATTCTGCCTTACTTTCAATTCCTCTTCGTTGCCTTCCCTCAATATATTTGTGGACGAGAGTTATCATTTATAACTCTGCAGGTTTGTGAATTGCAGTGACCCTGAGCTCCATTTTTCAACTGTCTTTTTTGGGAGCTGGCCGCAAAAGCACGGGATTGCCTCAGGCCCTATTCTGGTTCCGGGTGGCAGGCTGAGCCTGTGGTTAATTCTTCTTCCTGTTGGGAAAATAGAGTGACCTGTGCCTGTCCCAACACCTAGATCTAGTCTCTCATTGGTTGCCCCTCTTCCCGTTCATCCTCAGGACAAATTGCAACCTGTAGGGAACAGGAGCTTAAAGGTGCTGATTCTCCAAGTAGGGAGATTGCTAGTAAAGTAGCTGGAATGGCGAACCCGAGCACAAGGAAATGAGAAATGAGGTGCGTTTTAGAAACCTTTCAAAATCACATGGTGTACCATCTTCTTGGTTTCTCATGCATGTTTTCGATGTAGGAAGATGCCCTTGAACCTGGAGATTTGGGACCCATGGGATGGGTACCACGCAGTATTACTTTAAAGGGTCTGCGTTTGCTCACGCAACCTCACCCAACCTCTCAGCCCCAAGAGTGTCCACCCTTATGTCTCATCCAGCTGTGGGTCTAGATATGGTCAATCCAGGTTGCATCACAGCCTCTGAACGAATTTTGTAAGAATGTCTCTCTCTTTCACTGTCTTTGTTTTACGGGTTTTTAAAAGTAATTTATTTTTATAATGGGGTTTAGCTGCTTTTCATGGCTCTGTTTATGCGGCTTTACACCCCCTTGACTCACTTCCAGAGAGATATCAATACATAGGTTTTAAGATTCTTACTAGTCACATATATTCTTGTGCGGTGAATAGGGGGTGTTGAGTCCAGTTCTCTGAGCAAGGAGTAGGTCTTGTCTATTACATATTGGGTGTATGGAACGGTATCTGAGCGAATTTGAAACCCTTGTTTTATGCATCACCCCACCTCACCTTTCCCGTTAAGCAGCCATAGTGTGTTTTCTAAACGTGTGACTCTGTTCTGTTTTGTAATTCAGTTCAAGTGTAGCGGTTTTTACATTCCCTCTATAAGTGATAGCTTATGATAAGTGTCTTTTTCTGTGTGACTTATTTCACTTAGAATCGTCGTACCTAACTCCACTCATCTTGCTTCTACTAGCCTTATAACATTGATTTCATGTCTGAGTGATATTCCATTGTACATAAGGACCACAACTTCTTTATCCATTTTTCTCTTTCCTGGGATATTTAAGGTGTCATGAAGTGGAGGTTCTTGTCAACAGAGCAGCCCTAAACTTTCGGGTGCCTGTGTCTTGCTGATTTTTAGTTTTTCCAATTTATATGCCCATGAGTGGACGTGCCCTATGCTCCCTAAGCTGTTTTTTTTCGATGTTTCAGGACACAACGTACACTTCTCCAGAGTGGCTGTTGGCAATTTACATCCCGCCCATCAGTGTAGCAAGACTGCCATTTCTCCATGGCCTGTCCTGCATTTCTCGTTTTGACACTTTTTGCAGCATGGCCCTTTTCACCGATGGGAAGCGAGACTTCTTTGTAGCGCTGATTTGCCTTTCCAGGTTGCTTGGTTGGCCAAAAAGGGCGTATGCGTTTTTTCCTGAATATATTCAGGAAAAAACGCATACGCCCTTTTTGGCCAAGGGCATCATTGTCGACGTTTTGCCGCTTTTCATGTGCTTTAAAGGCGATTCGTATCTACCTCCTGAAATCTGTTTCCTGCAATTCTTCCTTGCTTTCAATTCCTCTTCGTTGCCTTCCCTCAATATATTTGTGGACGAGAGTTATCATTTATAACTCTGCAGGTTTGTGAATTGCAGTGCCCCTGAGCTCCATTTTTCAACTGTCATTTTTGGGAGCTGGCCGCAAAAGCACGGGATTGCCTCAGGCCCTATTCTGGTTCCGGGCGGCAGGCTGAGCCTGTGGTTAATTCTTCTTCCTGTTGGGAAAATAGTGTGACCTGTGCCTGTCCCAACACCTAGATCTAGTCTCTCATTGGTTGCCCCTCTTCCCGTTCATCCTCAGGACAAATTGCAACCTGTAGGGAACAGGAGCTTAAAGGTGCTGATTCTCCAAGTAGGGAGATTGCTAGTAAAGTAGCTGGAATGGCGAACCCGAGCACAAGGAGATGAGAAATGAGGTGCGTTTTAGAAACCTTTCAAAATCACATGGTGTACCATCTTCTGGGTTTCTCATGCATGTTTTCGATGTAGGAAGATGCCCTTGAACCTGGAGATTTGGGACCCATGGGATGGGTACCACGCAGTATTACTTTAAAGGGTCTGCGTTTGCTCACGCAACCTCACCCAACCTCTCAGCCCCAAGAGTGTCCACCCTTATGTCTCATCCAGCTGTGGGTCTAGATATGGTCAATCCAGGTTGCATCACAGCCTCTGAACGAATTTTGTAAGAATGTCTCTCTCTTTCACTGTCTTTGTTTTACGGGTTTTTAAAAGTAATTTATTTTTATAATGGGGTTTAGCTGCTTTTCATGGCTCTGTTTATGCGGCTTTACACCCACTTGACTCACTTCCAGACAGATATCAATACATAGGTTTTAAGATTCTTACTAGTCACATATATTCTTGTGCGGTGAATAGGGGGTGTTGAGTCCAGTTCACTGAGCAAGGAGTAGGTCTTGTCTATTACATATTGGGTGTATGGAACGGTATCTGAGCGAATTTGAAACCCTTGTTTTATGCATCACCCCACCTCACCTTTCCCGTTAAGCAGCCATAGTGTGTTTTCTAAACGTGTGATTCTGTTCTGTTCTGTAATTCAGTTCAAGTGTAGCGGTTTTTACATTCCCTCTATAAGTGATAGCTTATGATAAGTGTCTTTTTCTGTGTGACTTATTTCACTTAGAATCATCGTACCTAACTCCACTCAACTTGCTTCTAATAGCCTTATGACATTGATTTCATGTCTGAGTGATATTCCATTGTACATAAGGACCACGACTTCTTTATCCATTTTTCTCTTTCCTGGGATATTTAAGTTGTCATGAAGTGGAGGTTCTTGTCAACAGAGCAGCCCCAAACTTTGGGGAGCCTGTGTCTTGCTGATTTTTCTTTTTCCCAATTTATACGCCCATGAGTGGACGTGCCCTACGCTCCCTAAGCTGTGTTTTTTCGATGTTTCAGGACACACCATACACTTCTCCAGAGTGGCTGCTGGCAATTAACATCCCGCCCATCAGCGTAGCAAGGCTGCCATTTCTCCATGGCCTGTCCTGCATTTCTGGTTTTGACACTTTTTGCAGCATGGCCCTTTTGACCCATGGGAAGCGAGACTTCTTTATAGCGCTGATTTGCCTTTCCAGGTTGCTTGGTTGGCCAAAAAGGGCGTATGCGTTTTTTCCTGAATATATGCAGGAAAAAACGCGTACGCCCTTTTTGGCCAAGGGCATCATTGTCGACGTTTTGCCGCTTTTCATGTGCTTTAAAGGCGATTCGTATCTACCTCCTGAAACCTGTTTCCTGCAATTCTGCCTTGCTTTCAAATCCTCTTCGTTGCCTTACCTCAATATATTTGTGGACGAGAGTTATCATTTATAACTCAGCAGGTTTGTGAATGGCAGTGCCCCTGAGCTCCATTTTTCAACTTTCTTGTTTGGGAGCTGGCCGCAAAAGCACGGGATTGCCTGAGGCCCTATTCTGGTTCCCGGCGGCAGGCTGAGCCTGTGGTTAAGTCTTCTTCCTGATGGGAAAATAGAGTGACCTGTGCCTGTCCCAACACCTAGATCTAGTCTCTCATTGGTTGCCCCTCTTCCCGTTCATCCTCAGGACAAATTGCAACCTGTACAGAACAGGAGGTTAAAGGTGCTGATTCTCTAAGTAGGGAGATTGCTAGTGAAGTAGCTGGAATGGCGAACCCGAGCACAAGGAGATGAGAAATGAGGTGCGTTTTAGAAACCTTTCAAAATCACACGGTGTACCTTCTTCTGGGTTCCTCATGCAAGATTTCGATGTAGGAAGATGCCCTTGAACCTGGAGATTTGGGACCCATGGGATGGGTACCATGCAGTATTACTTTAAAGGGTCTGCGTTTTCTCACCCAACCTCACCCAACCTCTCAGCCCCAAGAGTGTCCACCCTTATGTCTCATCCAGCTGTGGGTCTAGATATGGTCAATCCAGGTTGCATCACAGCCTCTGAACGAATTTTGTAAGAATTTCTCTCTCTTTCACTGTCTTTGTTTTACGGGTTTTTAAAAGTAATTTATTTTTATAATGGGGTTTAGCTGCTTTTCACGGCTGTGTTTATGCGGATTTACACCCACTTGACTCACTTCCAGACAGATATCAATACATAGGTTTTAAGATTTTTACTAGTCACATATATTCTTGTGCGGTGAATAGGGGGTGTTGAGTCCAGTTCACTGAGCAAAGAGTAGGTCTGGTCTATTACATATTGGGTGTATGGAACGGTATCTGAGCGAATTTGAACCCCTTGTTTTATGCATCACCCCACTTCACCTTTCCCGTTAAGCAGCCATAGTGTGTTTTCTAAACGTGTGACTCTGTTCTGTTTTGTAATTCAGTTCAAGTGTAGCGGTTTTTACATTCCCTCTATAAGTGATAGCTTATGATAAGTGTCTTTTTCTGTGTGACTTATTTCACTTAGAATTGTCGTACCTAAGTCCACTCATCTTGCTTCTACTAGCCTTATGACATTCATTTCATGTCTGAGTGATATTGCATTGTACATAAGAACCACAACTTCTTTATCCATTTTTCTCTTTCCTGGGATATTTAAGGTGTCATGAAGTGGAGGTTATTGTCAACAGAGCAGCCCCAAACTTTGGGGTGCCTGTGTCTTGCTGATTTTTAGTTTTCCCAATTTATACGCCCATGAGTGGACGTGCCCTATGCTCCCTAAGCTGTGTTTTTTCGATGTTTCAGGACACACCGTACACTTCTCCAGAGTGGCTGCTGGCAATTAACATCCCGCCCATCAGCGTAGCAAGGCTGCCATTTCTCCATGGCCTGTCCTGCATTTCTGGTTTTGACACTTTTTGCAGCATGACCCTTTTGACCGATGGGAAGCGAGACTTCTTTGTAGCGCTGATTTGCCTTTCCAGGTTGCTTGGTTGGCCAAAAAGGGCGTATGCGTTTTTTCCTGAATATATTCAGGAAAAAACGCATACGCCCTTTTTGGCCAAGGGCATCATTGTCGACGTTTTGCCGCTTTTCATGTGCTTTAAAGGCGATTCGTATCTACCTCCTGAAACCTGTTTCCTGCAATTCTGCCTTGCTTTCAAATCCTCTTCGTTGCCTTACCTCAATATATTTGTGGACGAGAGTTATCATTTATAACTCAGCAGGTTTGTGAATGGCAGTGCCCCTGAGCTCCATTTTTCAACTGTCTTGTTTGGGAGCTGGCCGCAAAAGCACGCGATTGCCTGAGGCCCTATTCTGGTTCCCGGCGGCAGGCTGAGCCTGTGGTTAAGTCTTCTTCCTGATGGGAAAATAGAGTGACCTGTGCCTGTCCCAACACCTAGATCTAGTCTCTCATTGGTTGCCCCTCTTCCCGTTCATCCTCAGGACAAATTGCAACCTGTACAGAACAGGAGGTTAAAGGTGCTGATTCTCCAAGTAGGGAGATTGCTAGTGAAGTAGCTGGAATGGCGAACCCGAGCACAAGGAGATGAGAAATGAGGTGCGTTTTAGAAACCTTTCAAAATCACACGGTGTACCTTCTTCTGGGTTCCTCATGCAAGATTTCGATGTAGGAAGATGCCCTTGAACCTGGAGATTTGGGACCCATGGGATGGGTACCATGCAGTATTACTTTAAAGGGTCTGCGTTTTCTCACCCAACCTCACCCAACCTCTCAGCCCCAAGAGTGTCCACCCTTATGTCTCATCCAGCTGTGGGTCTAGATATGGTCAATTGAGGTTGCATCACAGCCTCTGAACGAATTTTGTAAGAATTTCTCTCTCTTTCACTGTCTTTGTTTTACAGGTTTTTAAAAGTAATTTATTTTTATAATGGGGTTTAGCTGCTTTTCACGGCTGTGTTTATGCGGCTTTACACCCACTTGACTCACTTCCAGACATATATCAATACATAGGTTTTAAGATTCTTACTAGTCACATATATTCTTGTGCGGTGAATAGGGGGTGTTGAGTCCAGTTCACTGAGCAAAGAGTAGGTCTTGTCTATTACATATTGGGTGTATGGAACGGTATCTGAGCGAATTTGAACCCCTTGTTTTATGCATCACCCCACCTCACCTTTCCCGTTAAGCAGCCATAGTGTGTTTTTTAAACGTGTCATTCTGTTCTGTTCTGTAATTCAGTTCAAGTGTAGCGGTTTTTACATTCCCTCTATAAGTGATAGCTTATGATAAGTGTCTTTTTCTGTGTGACTTATTTCACTTAGAATCGTCGTACCTAAGTCCACTCATCTTGCTTCTACTAGCATTATGACATTGATTTCATGTCTGAGTGATATTGCATTGTACATAAGGACCACAACTTCTTTATCCATTTTTCTCTTTCCTGGGATATTTAAGGTGTCATGAAGTGGAGGTTCTTGTCAACAGAGCAGCCCTAAACTTTGGGGTGCCTGTGTCTTGCTGATTTTTACTTTTCCCAATTTATACGCCCATGAGTGGACGTGCCCTATGCTCCCTAAGCTGTGTTTTTTCGATGTTTCAGGACACACTGTACACTTCTCCAGAGTGCCTGTTGGCAATTTACATCCGGCTCATCAGCGTAGCAAGGCTGCCATTTCTCCATGGCCTGTCCTGCATTTCTGGTTTTGACACTTTTTGCAGCATGGCCCTTTTGACCGATGGGAAGCGAGACTTCTTTGTAGCGCTGATTTGCCTTTCCAGGTTGCTTGGTTGGCCAAAAAGGGCGTATGCGTTTTTTCCTGAATATATTCAGGAAAAAACGCATACGCCCTTTTTGGCCAAGGGCATCATTGTCGACCTTTTGCCGCTTTTCTTGTGCTTTAAAGGCGATTCGAATCTACCTCCTGAAATCTGTTTTCTGCAATTCTGCCTTGCTTTCAAATCCTCTTCGTTGCCTTCCCTCAATATATCTGTGGATGAGAGTTATCATTTATAACTCTGCGGGTTTGTGAATTGCAGTGTTCCTGAGCTCCATTTTTCAACTCGCTTTTTTGGGAGCTGGCCGCAAAAGCGCGGGATTGCCTCAGGCCCTATTGTGCTTCTGGGCGGTAGGCTGAGCCTGTGAATAATTCTTCTTCCTGATGGGAAATTAGAGTGACCTGTGCCTGTCCCAACACCTAGATCTAGTCTCTCAATGGTTGCCCCTCTTCCCGTTCATCCTCAGGACAAATTGCAACCTGTACAGAACAGGAGGTTAAAGGTGCTGATTCTCCAAGTAGGGAGATTGCTAGTAAAGTAGCTGGAATGGCGAACCCGAGCACAAGGAGATGAGAAATGAGGTGCGTTTTAGAAACCTTTCAAAATCACACGGTGTACCATCTTCTGAGTTTCTCATGCATGTTTTCGATGTAGGAAGATGCCCTTGAATCTGGAGACTTGGGACCCATGGGATGGGTACCACGCAGTATTACTTTAAAGGGTCTGCGTTTGCTCACCCAACCTAACCCAACCTTTCAGCCCCAAGAGTGTCCACCCTTATGTCTCATCCACCTGTGCGTGTAGATATGGTCAATCCAGGTTGCATCACAGCCTCTGAACGAATTTTGTAAGAATTTCTCTCTCTTTCACTGTCTTTGTTTTACGGGTTTTTAAAAGTAATTTATTTTTATAATGGGGTTTAGTTGCTTTTCACGGCTGTGTTTATGCGGCTTTACACCCACTTGACTCACTTCCAGACATATATCAATACATAGGTTTTAAGATTCTTACTAGTCACATATATTCATGTGCGGTGAATAGGGGGTGTTGAGTCCAGTTCACTGAACAAGGAGTAGGTCTTGTCTATTACATATTGGGTGTATGGAACGGTATCTGAGCGAATTTGAACCCCTTGTTTTATGCATCACCCCACCTCACCTTTCCCGTTAAGCAGCCATAGTGTGTTTTCTAAATGTGTGACTCTGTTCTTTTTGTAATTCAGTTCAAGTGTAGCGGTTTTTACATTCCCTCTATAAGTGATAGCTTATGATAAGTGTCTTTTTCTGTGTGACTTATTTCACTTAGAATCGTCGTACCTAACTCCACTCATCTTGCTTCTACTAGTCTTATGACATTGATTTCATGTCTGAGTGATATTCCATTGTACATAAGGACCACGACTTCTTTATCCATTTTTCTCTTTCCTGGGATATTTAAGTTGTCATGAAGTGGAGGTTCTTGTCAACAGAGCAGCCCTAAACTTTGGGGTGCCTGTGTCATGCTGATTTTTCTTTTTCCCAATTTATACGCCCATGAGTAGACGTGCCCTATGCTCCCTAAGCTCTGTTCTTTTGATGTTTCAGGACACACCGTACACTTATCCAGAGTGGCTGCTGGCAATTAACATCCTGCCCATCAGCGTAGCAAGGCTGCCATTTCTCCATGGCCTGTCCTGCATTTCTGGTTTTGACACTTTTTGCAGCATGACCCTTTTGACCGATGGGAAGCGAGACTTCTTTGTAGCGCTGATTTGCCTTTCCAGGTTGCTTGGTTGGCCAAAAAGGGCGTATGCGTTTTTTCCTGAATATATTCAGGAAAAAACGCATACGCCCTTTTTGGCCAAGGGCATCATTGTCGACGTTTTGCCGCTTTTCATGTGCTTTAAAGGCGATTCGAATCTACCTCCTGAAACCTGTTTCCTGCAATTCTGCCTTGCTTTCAAATCCTCTTCGTTGCCTTCCCTCAATATATTTGTGGACGAGAGTTATCATTTATAACTCAGCAGGTTTGTGAATGGCAGTGCCCCTGAGCTCCATTTTTCAACTGTCTTGTTTGGGAGCTGGCCGCAAAAGCACGGGATTGCCTGAGGCCCTATTCTGGTTCCCGGCGGCAGGCTGAGCCTGTGGTTAATTCTTCTTCCTGATGGGAAAATAGAGTGACCTGTGCCTGTCCCAACACCTAGATCTAGTCTCTCATTGGTTTCCCCTCTTCCCGTTCATCCTCAGGACAAATTGCAACCTGTACAGAACAGGAGGTTAAAGGTGCTGATTCTCCAAGTAGGGAGATTGCTAGTGAAGTAGCTGGAATGGCGAACCCGAGCACAAGGAGATGAGAAATGAGGTGCGTTTTAGAAACCTTTCAAAATCACACGGTGTACCTTCTTCTGGGTTCCTCATGCAAGATTTCGATGTAGGAAGATGCCCTTGAACCTGGAGATTTGGGACGCATGGGATGGGTACCATGCAGTATTACTTTAAAGGGTCTGCTTTTTCTCACCCAACCTCACCCAACCTCTCAGCCCCAAGAGTGTCCACCCTTATGTCTCATCCAGCTGTGGGTCTAGATATGGTCAATCCAGGTTGCATCACAGCCCCTGAACGAATTTTGTAAGAATTTCTCTCTCTTTCACTGTCTTTGTTTTACGGGTTTTTAAAAGTAATTTATTTTTATAATGGGGTTTAGCTGCTTTTCACGTCTGTGTTTATGCGGATTTACACCCACTTGACTCACTTCCAGACAGATATCAATACATAGGTTTTAAGATTGTTACTAGTCACATATATTCTTGTGCGGTGAATAGGGGGTGTTGAGTCCAGTTCACTGAGCAAGAGTAGGTCTTGTCTATTACATATTGGGTGTATGGAACGGTATCTGAGCGAAGTTGAAACCCTTGTTTTATGCATCACCCCACCTCACCTTTCCCGTTAAGCAGCCATAGTGTGTTTTCTAAACGTGTGATTCTGTTCTGTTCTGTAATTCAGTTCAAGTGTAGCGGTTTTTACATTCCCTCTATAAGTGATAGCTTATGATAAGTGTCTTTTTCTGTGTGACTTATTTCACTTAGAATCGTCGTACCTAAGTCCACTCATCTTGCTTCTACTAGCCTTATGACATTGATTTCATGTCTGAGTGATATTGCATTGTACATAAGGACCACAACTTCTTTATCCATTTTTCTCTTTCCTGGGATATTTAAGGTGTCATGAAGTGGAGGTTCTTGTCAACAGAGCAGCCCTAAACTTTGGGGTGCCTGTGTCTTGCTGATTTTTAGTTTTCCCAATTTATACGCCCATGAGTGGACGTGCCCTATGCTCACTAAGCTCTGTTTTTTCGATGTTTCAGGACACACCGTACACTTCTCCAGAGTGGCTTTTGGCAATTTACATCCCGCCCATCAGCGTAGCAAGGCTGCCATTTCTGCATGGCCTGTCCTGCATTTCTGGTTTTGACACTTTTTGCAGCATGGTCCATTTGACCGATGGGAAGCGAGACTTCTTTGTAGCGCTGATTTGCCTTTCCAGGTTGCTTGGTTGGCCAAAAAGGGCGTATGCGTTTTTTCCTGAATATATTCAGGAAAAAACGCATACGCCCTTTTTGGCCAAGGGCATCATTGTCGACCTTTTGCCGCTTCTCATGTGCTTTAAAGGCGATTCGAATCTACCTCATGAAATCTGTTTCCTGCAATTCTGACTTGCTTTCAAATCCTCTTCGTTGCCTTCCCTCAATATATCTGTGGATGAGAGTTATCATTTATAACTCTGCGGGTTTGTGAATTGCAGTGTCCCTGAGCTCCATTTTTCAACTCGCTTTTTTGGGAGCTGGCCGCAAAAGCGCGGGATTGCCTCAGGCCCTATTGTGCTTCTGGGCGGCAGGCTGAGCCTGTGATTAATTCTTCTTCCTGATGGGAAATTAGAGTGACCTGTGCCTGTCCCAACACCTAGATCTAGTCTCTCATTGGTTGCCCCTCTTCCCGTTCATCCTCAGGACAAATTGCAACCTGTACAGAAGAGGAGGTTAAAGGTGCTGATTCTCCAAGTAGGGAGATTGCTAGTAAAGTAGCTGGAATGGCGAACCCGAGCACAAGGAGATGAGAAATGAGGTGCGTTTTAGAAACCTTTCAAAATCACACGGTGTACCATCTTCTGAGTTTCTCATGCATGTTTTCGATGTAGGAAGATGCCCTTGAACCTGGAGACTTGGGACCCATGGGATGGGTACCACGCAGTATTACTTTAAAGGGTCTGCGTTTGCTCACCCAACCTAACCCAACCTTGCAGCCCCAAGAGTGTCCACCCTTATGTCTCATCCAGCTGTGCGTGTAGATATGGTCAATCCAGGTTGCATCACAGCCTCTGAACGAATTTTGTAAGAATTTCTCTCTCTTTCACTGTCTTTGTTTTACGGGTTTTTAAAAGTAATTTATTTTTATAATGGGGTTTAGCTGCTTTTCACGGCTGTGTTTATGCGGCTTTACACCCACTTGACTCACTTCCAGACATATATCAATACATAGGTTTTAAGATTCTTAATAGTCACATATATTCTTGTGCGGTGAATAGGGGGTGTTGAGTCCAGTTCACTGAGCAAGGAGTAGGTCTTGTCTATTACATATTGGGTGTATGGAACGGTATCTGAGCGAATTTGAACCCCTTGTTTTATGCATCACCCCACCTCACCTTTCCCGTTAAGCAGCCATAGTGTGTTTTCTAAACGTGTGACTCTGTTCTGTTTTGTAATTCAGTTCAAGTGTAGCGGTTTTTACATTCCCTCTATAAGTGATAGCTTATGATAAGTGTCTTTTTCTGTGTGACTTATTTCACTTAGAATCGTCGTACCTAACTCCACTCATCTTGCTTCTAATAGCCTTATGACATTGATTTCATGTCTGAGTGATATTCCATTGTACATAAGGACCACGACTTCTTTATCCATTTTTCTCTTTCCTGGGATATTTAAGTTGTCATGAAGTGGAGGTTCTTGTCAACAGAGCAGCCCTAAACTTTGGGGTGCCTGTGTCTTGCTGATTTTTCTTTTTCCCAATTTATACGCCCATGAGTGGACGTGCCCTACGCTCCCTAAGCTGTGTTTTTTCGATGTTTCAGGACACACCATACACTTCTCCAGAGTGGCTGCTGGCAATTAACATCCCGCCCATCAGCGTAGCAAGGCTGCCATTTCTCCATGGCCTGTCCTGCATTTCTGGTTTTGACACTTTTTGCAGCATGACCCTTTTGACCGATGGGAAGCGAGACTTCTTTGTAGCGCTGATTTGCCTTTCCAGGTTGCTTGGTTGGCCAAAAAGGGCGTATGCGTTTTTTCCTGAATATATTCAGGAAAAAACGCATACGCCCTTTTTGGCCAAGGGCATCATTGTCGACGTTTTGCCGCTTTTCATGTGCTTTAAAGGCGATTCGTATCTACCTCCTGAAACCTGTTTCCTGCAATTCTGCCTTGCTTTCAAATCCTCTTCGTTGCCTTACCTCAATATATTTGTGGACGAGAGTTATCATTTATAACTCAGCAGGTTTGTGAATGGCAGTGCCCCTGAGCTCCATTTTTCAACTGTCTTGTTTGGGAGCTGGCCGCAAAAGCACGGGATTGCCTGAGGCCCTATTCTGGTTCCCGGCGGCAGGCTGAGCCTGTGGTTAAGTCTTCTTCCTGATGGGAAAATAGAGTGACCTGTGCCTGTCCCAACACCTAGATCTAGTCTCTCATTGGTTGCCCCTCTTCCCGTTCATCCTCAGGACAAATTGCAACCTGTACAGAACAGGAGGTTAAAGGTGCTGATTCTCCAAGTAGGGAGATTGCTAGTGAAGTAGCTGGAATGGCGAACCCGAGCACAAGGAGATGAGAAATGAGGTGCGTTTTAGAAACCTTTCAAAATCACACGGTGTACCTTCTTCTGGGTTCCTCATGCAAGATTTCGATGTAGGAAGATGCCCTTGAACCTGGAGATTTGGGACCCATGGGATGGGTACCATGCAGTATTACTTTAAAGGGTCTGCGTTTTCTCACCCAACCTCACCCAACCTCTCAGCCCCAAGAGTGTCCACCCTTATGTCTCATCCAGCTGTGGGTCTAGATATGGTCAATCCAGGTTGCATCACAGCCTCTGAACGAATTTTGTAAGAATTTCTCTCTCTTTCACTGTCTTTGTTTTACGGGTTTTTAAAAGTAATTTATTTTTATAATGGGGTTTAGCTGCTTTTCACGGCTGTGTTTATGCGGATTTACACCCACTTGACTCACTTCCAGACAGATATCAATACATAGGTTTTAAGATTTTTACTAGTCACATATATTCTTGTGCGGTGAATAGGGGGTGTTGAGTCCAGTTCACTGAGCAAAGAGTAGGTCTTGTCTATTACATATTGGGTGTATGGAACGGTATCTGAGCGAATTTGAACCCCTTGTTTTATGCATCACCCCACCTCACCTTTCCCGTTAAGCAGCCATAGTGTGTTTTTTAAACGTGTGATTCTGTTCTGTTCTGTAATTCAGTTCAAGTGTAGCGGTTTTTACATTCCCTCTATAAGTGATAGCTTATGATAAGTGTCTTTTTCTGTGTGACTTATTTCACTTAGAATCGTCGTACCTAAGTCCACTCATCTTGCTTCTACTAGCATTATGACATTGATTTCATGTCTGAGTGATATTGCATTGTACATAAGGACCACAACTTCTTTATCCATTTTTCTCTTTCCTGGGATATTTAAGGTGTCATGAAGTGGAGGTTCTTGTCAACAGAGCAGCCCTAAACTTTGGGGTGCCTGTGTCTTGCTGATTTTTACTTTTCCCAATTTATACGCCCATGAGTGGACGTGCCCTATGCTCCCTAAGCTGTGTTTTTTCGATGTTTCAGGACACACTGTACACTTCTCCAGAGTGCCTGTTGGCAATTTACATCCGGCTCATCAGCGTAGCAAGGCTGCCATTTCTCCATGGCCTGTCCTGCATTTCTGGTTTTGACACTTTTTGCAGCATGGCCCTTTTGACCGATGGGAAGCGAGACTTCTTTGTAGCGCTGATTTGCCTTTCCAGGTTGCTTGGTTGGCCAAAAAGGGCGTATGCGTTTTTTCCTGAATATATTCAGGAAAAAACGCATACGCCCTTTTTGGCCAAGGGCATCATTGTCGACCTTTTGCCGCTTTTCATGTGCTTTAAAGGCGATTCGAATCTACCTCCTGAAATCTGTTTTCTGCAATTCTGCCTTGCTTTCAAATCCTCTTCGTTGCCTTCCCTCAATATATCTGTGGATGAGAGTTATCATTTATAACTCTGCGGGTTTGTGAATTGCAGTGTTCCTGAGCTCCATTTTTCAACTCGCTTTTTTGGGAGCTGGCCGCAAAAGCGCGGGATTGCCTCAGGCCCTATTGTGCTTCTGGGCGGTAGGCTGAGCCTGTGAATAATTCTTCTTCCTGATGGGAAATTAGAGTGACCTGTGCCTGTCCCAACACCTAGATCTAGTCTCTCAATGGTTGCCCCTCTTCCCGTTCATCCTCAGGACAAATTGCAACCTGTACAGAACAGGAGGTTAAAGGTGCTGATTCTCCAAGTAGGGAGATTGCTAGTAAAGTAGCTGGAATGGCGAACCCGAGCACAAGGAGATGAGAAATGAGGTGCGTTTTAGAAACCTTTCAAAATCACACGGTGTACCATCTTCTGAGTTTCTCATGCATGTTTTCGATGTAGGAAGATGCCCTTGAATCTGGAGACTTGGGACCCATGGGATGGGTACCACGCAGTATTACTTTAAAGGGTCTGCGTTTGCTCACCCAACCTAACCCAACCTTTCAGCCCCAAGAGTGTCCACCCTTATGTCTCATCCACCTGTGCGTGTAGATATGGTCAATCCAGGTTGCATCACAGCCTCTGAACGAATTTTGTAAGAATTTCTCTCTCTTTCACTGTCTTTGTTTTACGGGTTTTTAAAAGTAATTTATTTTTATAATGGGGTTTAGTTGCTTTTCACGGCTGTGTTTATGCGGCTTTACACCCACTTGACTCACTTCCAGACATATATCAATACATAGGTTTTAAGATTCTTAATAGTCACATATATTCTTGTGCGGTGAATAGGGGGTGTTCAGTCCAGTTCACTGAGCAAGGAGTAGGTCTTGTCTATTACATATTGGGTGTATGGAACGGTATCTGAGCGAATTTGAACCCCTTGTTTTATGCATCACCCCACCTCACCTTTCCCGTTAAGCAGCCATAGTGTGTTTTCTAAACGTGTGACTCTGTTCTGTTTTGTAATTCAGTTCAAGTGTAGAGGTTTTTACATTCCCTCTATAAATGATAGCTTATGATAAGTGTCTTTTTCTGTGTGAATTATTTCACTTAGAATCGTCGTACCTAACTCCACTCATCTTGCTTCTAATAGCCTTATGACATTGATTTCATGTCTGAGTGATATTCCATTGTACATAAGGACCACGACTTCTTTATCCATTTTTCTCTTTCCTGGGATATTTAAGTTGTCATGAAGTGGAGGTTCTTGTCAACAGAGCAGCCCTAAACTTTGGGGTGCCTGTGTCTTGCTGATTTTTCTTTTTCCCAATTTATACGCCCATGAGTGGACGTGCCCTATGCTCCCTAAGCTGTGTTTTTTCGATGTTTCAGGACACACCATACACTTCTCCAGAGTGGCTGCTGGCAATTAACATCCCGCCCATCAGCGTAGCAAGGCTGCCATTTCTCCATGGCCTGTCCTGCATTTCTGGTTTTGACACTTTTTGCAGCATGACCCTTTTGACCGATGGGAAGCGAGACTTCTTTGTAGCGCTGATTTGCCTTTCCAGGTTGCTTGGTTGGCCAAAAAGGGCGTATGTGTTTTTTCCTGAATATATTCAGGAAAAAACGCATACGCCCTTTTTGGCCAAGGGCATCATTGTCGACGTTTTGCCGCTTTTCATGTGCTTTAAAGGCGATTCGAATCTACCTCCTGAAATCTGTTTCCTGCAATTCTGCCTTGCTTTCAAATCCTCTTCGTTGCCTTCCCTCAATATATTTGTGGAGGAGAGTTATCATTTATAACTCAGCAGGTTTGTGAATGGCAGTGCCCCTGAGCTCCATTTTTCAACTGTCTTGTTTGGGAGCTGGCCGCAAAAGCACGGGATTGCCTCAGGCCCTATTCTGGTTCCCGGCGGCAGGCTGAGCCTGTGGTTAATTCTTCTTCCTGATGGGAAAATAGAGTGACCTGTGCCTGTCCCAACACCTAGATCTAGTCTCTCATTGGTTGCCCCTCTTCCCGTTCATCCTCAGGACAAATTGCAACCTGTACAGAACAGGAGGTTAAAGGTGCTGATTCTCCAAGTAGGGAGATTGCTAGTGAAGTAGCTGGAATGGCGAACCCGAACACAAGGAGATGAGAAATGAGGTGCGTTTTAGAAACCTTTCAAAATCACACGGTGTACCTTCTTCTGGGTTCCTCATGCAAGATTTCGATGTAGGAAGATGCCCTTGAACCTGGAGATTTGGGACCCATGGGATGGTTACCATGCAGTATTACTTTAAAGGGTCTGCGTTTTCTCACCCAACCTCACCCAACCTCTCAGCCCCATGTGTGTCCACCCTTATGTCTCATTCAGCTGTGGGTCTAGATATGGTCAATCCAGGTTGCATGACAGCCCCTGAACGAATTTTGTAAGAATTTGTCTCTCTTTCACTGTCTTTGTTTTACGGGTTTTTAAAAGTAATTTATTTTTATAATGGGGTTTAGCTGCTTTTCACGGCTGTGTTTATGCGGATTTACACCCACTTGACTCACTTCCAGACAGATATCAATACATAGGTTTTAAGATTGTTACTAGTCACATATATTCTTGTGCGGTGAATAGGGGGTGTTGAGTCCAGTTCACTGAGCAAAGAGTAGGTCTTGTCTATTACATATTGGGTGTATGGAACGGTATCTGAGCGAATTTGAAACCCTTGTTTTATGCATCACCCCACCTCACCTTTCCCGTTAAGCAGCCATAGTGTGGTTTCTAAACGTGTGATTCTGTTCTGTTCTGTAATTCAGTTCAAGTGTAGCGGTTTTTACATTCCCTCTATAAGTGATAGCTTATGATAAGTGTCTTTTTCTGTGTGACTTATTTCACTTAGAATCGTCGTACCTAAGTCCACTCATCTTGCTTCTACTAGCCTTATGACATTGATTTCATGTCTGAGTGATATTGCATTGTACATAAGGACCACAACTTCTTTATCCATTTTTCTCGTTCCTGGGATATTTAAGGTGTCATGAAGTGGAGGTTCTTGTTAACAGAACAGCCCTAAACTTTGGGGTGCCTGTGTCTTGCTGATTTTTAGTTTTCCCAATTTATACGCCCATGAGTGGACGTGCCCTATGCTCCCTAAGCTGTGTTTTTTCGATGTTTCAGGACACACTGTACACTTCTCCAGAGTGGCTGTTGGCAATTTACATCCCGCTCATCAGCGTAGCAAGGCTGCCATTTCTCCATGGACTGTCCTGCATTTCTGGTTTTGACACTTTTTTCAGCATGGCCCTTTTGACCGATGGGAAGCGAGACTACATTGTAGCGCTGATTTGCCTTTCCAGGTTGCTTGGTTTGCCAAAAAGGGCGTATGCGTTTTTTCCTGAATATATTCAGGAAAAAACGCATACGCCCTTTTTGGCCAAGGGCATCATTGTCGACCTTTTGCCGCTTTTCATGTGCTTTAAAGGCGATTCGAATCTACCTCCTGAAATCTGTTTTCTGCAATTCTGCCTTGCTTTCAAATCCTCTTCGTTGCCTTCCCTCAATATATCTGTGGATGAGAGTTATCATTTATAACTCTGCGGGTTTGTGAATTGCAGTGTCCCTGAGCTCCATTTTTCAACTCGCTTTTTTGGGAGCTGGCCGCAAAAGCGCGGGATTGCCTCAGGCCCTATTGTGCTTCTGGGCGGCAGGCTGAGCCTGTGATTAATTCTTCTTCCTGATGGGAAATTAGAGTGACCTGTGCCTGTCCCAACACCTAGATCTAGTCTCTCATTGGTTGCCCCTCTTCCCGTTCATCCTCAGGACAAATTGCAACCTGTACAGAACAGGAGGTTAAAGGTGCTGATTCTCCAAGTAGGGAGATTGCTAGTAAATTAGCTGGAATGGCGAACCCGAGCACAAGGATATGAGAAATGAGGTGCGTTTTAGAAACCTTTCAAAATCACCCGGTGTACCATCTTCTGAGTTTCTCATGCATGTTTTCGATGTAGGAAGATGCCCTTGAACCTGGAGATTTGGGACCCATGGGATGGGTACCATGCAGTATTACTTTAAAGGGTCTGCGTTTGCTCACCCAACCTCACCCAACCTCTCAGCCCCAAGAGTGTCCACCCTTATGTCTCATCCAGCTGTGGGTCTAGATATGGTCAATCCAGGTTGCATCACAGCCCCTGAACGAATTTTGTAAGAATTTCTCTCTCTTTCACTGTCTTTGTTTTACGGGTTTTTAAAAGTAATTTATTTTTATAATGGAGTTTAGCTGCTTTTCACGGCTGTGTTTATGCGGATTTACACCCACTTGACTCACTTCCAGACAGATATCAATACATAGGTTTTAAGATTGTTACTAGTCCCATATATTCTTGTGCGGTGAATAGGGGGTGTTGAGTCCAGTTCACTGAGCAAGGAGTAGGTCTTGTCTATTACATATTGGGTGTATGGAACGGTATCTGAGCGAATTTGAACCCCTTGTTTTATGCATCACCCCACCTCACCTTTCCCGTTAAGCAGCCATAGTGTGTCTTCTAAACGTGTGATTCTGTTCTGTTCTGTAATTCAGTTCAAGTGTAGCGGTTTTTACATTCCCTCTATAAGTGATAGCTTATGATAAGTGTCTTTTTCTGTGTGACTTATTTCACTTAGAATCGTCGTACCTAAGTCCACTCATCTTGCTTCTACTAGCCTTATGACATTGATTTCATGTCTGAGTGATATTGCATTGTACATAAGGACCACAACTTCTTTATCCATTTTTCTCTTTCCTGGGATATTTAAGGTGTCATGAAGTGGAGGTTCTTGTCAACAGAGCAGCCCTAAACTTTGGGGTGCCTGTGTCTTGCTGATTTTTAGTTTTCCCAATTTATACGCCCATGAGTGGACGTGCCCTATGCTCCCTAAGCTGTGTTTTTTCGATGTTTCAGGACACACCGTACACTTCTCCAGAGTGGCTGTTGGCAATTTACATCCCGCTCATCAGCGTAGCAAGGCTGCCATTTCTCCATGGCCTGTCCTGCATTTCTGGTTTTGACACTTTTTGCAGCATGGCCGTTTTGACCGATGGGAAGCGAGACTTCTTTGTAGCGCTGATTTGCCTTTCCAGTTTGCTTGGTTGGCCAAAAAGGGCGTATGCGTTTTTTCCTGAATATATTCAGGAAAAAACGCATACGCCCTTTTTGGCCAAGGGCATCATTGTCGACGTTTTGCCGCTTTTCATGTGCTTTAAAGACGATTCGAATCTACCTCCTGAAATCTGTTTTCTGCAATTCTGCCTTGCTTTCAAATCCTCTTCGTTGCCTTCCCTCAATATATCTGTGGATGAGAGTTATCATTTATAACTCTGCGGGTTTGTGAATTGCAGTGTCCCTGAGCTCCATTTTTCAACTCGCTTTTTTGGGAGCTGGCCGCAAAAGCGCGGGATTGCCTCAGGCCCTATTGTGCTTCTGGGCGGCAGGCTGAGCCTGTGATTAATTCTTCTTCCTGATGGGAAATTAGAGTGACCTGTGCCTGTCCCAACACCTAGATCTAGTCTCTCATTGGTTGCCCCTCTTCCCGTTCATCCTCAGGACAAATTGCAACCTGTACAGAACAGGAGGTTAAAGGTGCTGATTCTCCAAGTAGGGAGATTGCTAGTAAAGTAGCTGGAATGGCGAACCCGAGCACAAGGAGATGAGAAATGAGGTGCGTTTTAGAAACCTTTCAAAATCACACGATGTACCATCTTCTGAGTTTCTCATGCATGTTTTCGATGTAGGAAGATGCCCTTGAACCTGGAGACTTGGGACCCATGGGATGGGTACCACGCAGTATTACTTTAAAGGGTCTGCGTTTGCTCACCCAACCTAACCCAACCTTTCAGCCCCAAGAGTGTCCACCCTTATGTCTCATCCAGCTGTGCATGTAGATATGGTCAATCGAGGTTGCATCACAGCCTCTGAACGAATTTTGTAAGAATTTCTCTCTCTTTCACTGTCTTTGTTTTACAGGTTTTTAAAAGTAATTTATTTTTATAATGGGGTTTAGCTGCTTTTCACGGCTGTGTTTATGCGGCTTTACACCCACTTGACTCACTTCCAGACATATATCAATACATAGGTTTTAAGATTCTTACTAGTCACATATATTCTTGTGCGGTGAATAGGGGGTGTTGAGTCCAGTTCACTGAGCAAGGAGTAGGTCTTGTCTATTACATATTGGGTGTATGGAACGGTATCTGAGCGAATTTGAACCCCTTGTTTTATGCATCACCCCACCTCACCTTTCCCGTTAAGCAGCCATAGTGTGTTTTCTAAACGTGTGACTCTGTTCTGTTTTGTAATTCAGTTCAAGTGTAGCGGTTTTTACATTCCCTCTATAAATGATAGCTTATGATAAGTGTCATTTTCTGTGTGACTTATTTCACTTAGAATCGTCGTACCTAACTCCACTCATCTTGCTTCTACTACCCTTATGACATTGATTTCATGTCTGAGTGATATTCCATTGTACATAAGGACCACGACTTCTTTATCCATTTTTCTCTTTCCTGGGATATTTAAGTTGTCATGAAGTGGAGGTTCTTGTCAACAGAGCAGCCCTAAACTTTGGGGTGCCTGTGTCTTGCTGATTTTTCTTTTTCCCAATTTATACGCCCATGAGTGGACGTGCCCTATGCTCCCTAAGCTGTGTTTTTTCGATGTTTCAGGACACACCGTACACTTCTCCAGAGTGGCTGCTGGCAATTAACATCCCGCCCATCAGCGTAGCAAGGCTGCCATTTCTCCATGGCCAGTCCTGCATTTCTGGTTTTGACACTTTTTGCAGCATGACCCTTTTGACCGATGGGAAGCGAGACTACTTTGTAGCGCTGATTTGCCTTTCCAGGTTGCTTGGTTGGCCAAAAAGGGCGTATGCGTTTTTTCCTGAATATATTCAGGAAAAAACGCATACGCCCTTTTTGGCCAAGGGCATAATTGTCGACGTTTTGCCGCTTTTCATGTGCTTTAAAGGCGATTCGAATCTACCTCCTGAAACCTGTTTCCTGCAATTCTGCCTTGCTTTCAAATCCTCTTCGTTGCCTTCCCTCAATATATTTGTGGACGAGATTTATCATTTATAACTCTGAAGGTTTGTGAATGGCAGTGCCCCTGAGCTCCATTTTTCAAGTGTCTTGTTTGAGAGCTGGCCGCAAAAGCACGGGATTGCCTCAGGCCCTATTCTGGTTCCCGGCGGCAGGCTGAGCCTGTGGTTAATTCTTCTTCCTGATGGGAAAATAGAGTGACCTGTGCCTGTCCCAACACCTAGATCTAGTCTCTCATTGGTTTCCCCTCTTCCCGTTCATCCTCAGGACAAATTGCAACCTGTACAGAACAGGCGGTTAAAGGTGCTGATTCTCCAAGTAGGGAGATTTCTAGTGAAGTAGCTGGAAAGGCGAACCCGAGCACAAGGAGATGAGAAATGAGGTGCGTTTTAGAAACCTTTCAAAATCACACGGTGTACCTTCTTCTGGGTTCCTCATGCAAGATTTCGATGTAGGAAGATGCCCTTGAACCTGGAGATTTGGGACCCATGGGATGGGTACCATGCAGTATTACTTTAAAGGGTCTGCGTTTTCTCACCCAACCTCACCCAACCTCTCAGCCCCAAGAGTGTCCACCCTTATGTCTCATCCAGCTGTGGGTCTAGATATGGTCAATCCAGGTTGCATCACAGCCCCTGAACGAATTTTGTAAGAATTTCTCTCTCTTTCACTGTCTTTGTTTTACGGGTTTTTAAAAGTAATTTATTTTTATAATGGGGTTTAGCTGCTTTTCACGGCTGTGTTTATGCGGATTTACACCCACTTGACTCACTTCCAGACAGATATCAATACATAGGTTTTAAGATTGTTACTAGTCACATATATTCTTGTGCGGTGAATAGGGGGTGTTGAGTCCAGTTCACTGAGCAAGGAGTAGGTCTTGTCTATTACATATTGGGTGTATGGAACGGTATCTGAGCTAATTTGAAACCCTTGTTTTATGCATCACCCCACCTCATCTTTCCCGTTAAGCAGGCATAGTGTGTTTTCTAAACGTGTGACTCTGTTCTGTTTTGTAATTCAGTTCAAGTGTAGCGGTTTTTATATTCCCTCTATAAGTGATAGCTTATGATAAGTGTCTTTTTCTGTGTGACTTATTTCACTTAGAATCGTCGTACCTAACTCCACTCATCTTGCTTCTACTAGCCTTATGACATTGATTTCATGTCTGAGTGATATTCCATTGTACATAAGGACCACGACTTCTTTATCCATTTTTCTCTTTCCTGGGATATTTAAGTTGTCATGAAGTGGAGGTTCTTGTCAACAGAGCAGCCCTAAACTTTGGGGTGCCTGTGTGTTGCTGATTTTTCTTTTTCCCAATTTATACGCCCATGAGTGGACGTGCCCTATGCTCCCTAAGCTGTGTTTTTTCGATGTTTCAGGACACACCGTACACTTCTCCAGAGTGGCTGCTGGCAATTAACATCCCGCCCATCAGCGTAGCAAGGCTGCCATTTCTCCATGGCCAGTCGTGCATTTCTGGTTTTGACACTTTTTGCAGCATGACCCTTTTGACCAATGGGAAGCGAGACTTCTTTGTAGCGCTGATTTGCCTTTCCAGGTTGCTTGGTTGGCCAAAAAGGGCGTATGCGTTTTTTCCTGAATATATTCAGGAAAAAACGCATACGCCCTTCTTGGCCAAGGGCATCATTGTCGACGTTTTGCCGCTTTTCATGTGCTTTAAAGGCGATTCGAATCTACATCCTGAAACCTGTTTCCTGCAATTCTGCCTTGATTTCAAATCCTCTTCGTTGCCTTCCCTCAATATATTTTTGGACGAGAGTTATCATTTATAACTCAGCAGATTTGTGAATGGCAGTGCCCCTGAGCTCCATTTTTCAACTGTCTTGTTTGGGAGCTGGCCGCAAAATCACGGGATTGCCTCAGGCCCTATTCTGGTTCCCAGCGGCAGGCTGAGCCTGTGGTTAATTCTTCTTCCTGATGGGAAAATAGAGTGACCTGTGCCTGTCCCAAAACCTAGATCTAGTCTCTCATTGGTTTCCCCTCTTCCCGTTCATCCTCAGGACAAATTGCAACCTGTACAGAACAGGAGGTTAAAGGTGCTGATTCTCCAAGTAGGGAGATTGCTAGTGAAGTAGCTGGAATGGCGAACCCGAGCACAAGGAGATGAGAAATGAGGTGCGTTTTAGAAACCTTTCAAAATCACACGGTGTACCTTCTTCTGGGTTCCTCATGCAAGATTTCGATGTAGGAAGATGCCCTTGAACCTGGAGATTTGGGACCCATGGGATGGGTACCATGCAGTATTACTTTAAAGGGTCTGCGTTTGCTCACCCAACCTCACCCAAACTCTCAGCCCCAAGAGTGTCCACCCTTATGTCTCATCCAGCTGTGGGTCTAGATATGGTCAATCCAGGTTGCATCACAGCCCCTGAACGAATTTTGTAAGAATTTCTCTCTCTTTCACTGTCTTTGTTTTACGGGTTTTTAAAAGTAATTTATTTTTATAATGGGGTTTAGCTGCTTTTCACGGCTGTGTTTATGCGGATTTACACCCACTTGACTCACTTCCAGACAGATATCAATACATAGGTTTTAAGATTGTTACTAGTCCCATATATTCTTGTGCGGTGAATAGGGGGTGTTGAGTCCAGTTCACTGAGCAAGGAGTAGGTCTTGTCTATTACATATTGGGTGTATGGAACGGTATCTGAGCGAATTTGAACCCCTTGTTTTATGCATCACCCCACCTCACCTTTCCCGTTAAGCAGCCATAGTGTGTTTTCTAAACGTGTGATTCTGTTCTGTTCTGTAATTCAGTTCAAGTGTAGCGGTTTTTACATTCCCTCTATAAGTGATAGCTTATGATAAGTGTCTTTTTCTGTGTGACTTATTTCACTTAGAATCGTCGTACCTAAGTCCACTCATCTTGCTTCTACTAGCCTTATGACATTGATTTCATGTCTGAGTGATATTGCATTGTACATAAGGACCACAACTTCTTTATCCATTTTTCTCTTTCCTGGGATATTTAAGGTGTCATGAAGTGGAGGTTCTTGTCAACAGAGCAGCCCTAAACTTTGGGGTGCCTGTGTCTTGCTGATTTTTAGTTTTCCCAATTTATACGCCCATGAGTGGACGTGCCCTATGCTCCCTAAGCTGTGTTTTTTCGATGTTTCAGGACACACCGTACCCTTCTCCAGAGTGGCTGTTGGCAATTTACATCCCGCTCATCAGCGTAGCAAGGCTGCCATTTCTCCATGGCCTGTCCTGCATTTCTGGTTTTGACACTTTTTGCAGCCTGGCCCTTTTGGCCGATGGGAAGCGAGACTTCTTTGTAGCGCTGATTTGCCTTTCCAGGTTGCTTGGTTGGCCAAAAAGGGCGTATGCGTTTTTTCCTGAATATATTCAGGAAAAAACGCATACGCCGTTTTTGGCCAAGGGCATCATTGTCGACGTTTTGCTGCTTTTCATGTGCGTTAAAGGCGATTCGAATCTACCTCCTGAAATCTGTTTTCTGCAATTCTGCCTTGCTTTCAAATCCTCTTCGTTGCCTTCCCTCAATATATCTGTGGATGAGAGTTATCATTTATAACTCTGCGGGTTTGTGAATTGCAGTGTCCCTGAGCTCCATTTTTCAACTCGCTTTTTTGGGAGCTGGCCGCAAAAGCGCGGGATTGCCTCAGGCCCTATTGTGCTTCTGGGGGGCAGGCTGAGCCTGTGATTAATTCTTCTTCCTGATGGGAAATTAGAGTGACCTGTGCCTGTCCCAACACCTAGATCTAGTCTCTCATTGGTTGCCCCTCTTCCCGTTCATCCTCAGGACAAATTGCAACCTGTACAGAACAGGAGGTTAAAGGTGCTGATTCTCCAAGTAGGGAGATTGCTAGTAAAGTAGCTGGAATGGCGAACCCGAGCACAAGGAGATGAGAAATGAGGTGCGTTTTAGAAAGCTTTCAAAATCACACGATGTACCATCTTCTGAGTTTCTCATGCATGTTTTCGATGTAGGAAGATGCCCTTGAACCTGGAGACTTGGGACCCATGGGATGGGTACCACGCAGTATTACTTTAAAGGGTCTGCGTTTGCTCACCCAACCTAACCCAACCTTTCAGCCCCAAGAGTGTCCACCCTTATGTCTCATCCAGCTGTGCATGTAGATATGGTCAATCGAGGTTGCATCACAGCCTCTGAACGAATTTTGTAAGAATTTCTCTCTCTTTCACTGTCTTTGTTTTACAGGTTTTTAAAAGTAATTTATTTTTATAATGGGGTTTAGCTGCTTTTCACGGCTGTGTTTATGCGGCTTTACACCCACTTGACTCACTTCCAGACATATATCAATACATAGGTTTTAAGATTCTTACTAGTCACATATATTCTTGTGCGGTGAATAGGGGGTGTTGAGTCCAGTTCACTGAGCAAGGAGTAGGTCTTGTCTATTACATATTGGGTGTATGGAACGGTATCTGAGCGAATTTGAACCCCTTGTTTTATGCATCACCCCACCTCACCTTTCCCGTTAAGCACCCACAGTGTGTTTTCTAAACGTGTGACTCTGTTCTGTTTTGTAATTCAGTTCAAGTGTAGCGGTTTTTACATTCCCTCTATAAATGATAGCTTATGATAAGTGTCATTTTCTGTGTGACTTATTTCACTTAGAATCGTCGTACCTAACTCCACTCATCTTGCTTCTACTAGCCTTATGACATTAATTTCATATCTGAGTGATATTCCATTGTACATAAGGACCACGACTTCTTTATCCATTTTTCTCTTTCCTGGGATATTTAAGTTGTCATGAAGTGGAGGTTCTTGTCAACAGAGCAGCCCTAAACTTTGGGGTGCCTGTGTCTTGCTGATTTTTAGTTTTCCCAATTTATACGCCCATGAGTGGACGTGCCCTATGCTCCCTAAGCTGTGTTTTTTCGATGTTTCAGGACACACCGTACACTTCTCCAGAGTGGCTGCTGGCAATTAACATCCCGCCCATCAGCGTAGCAAGGCTGCCATTTCTCCATGGCCAGTCCTGCATTTCTGTTTTTGACACTTTTTGCAGCATGACCCTTTTGACCGATGGGAAGCGAGACTTCTTTGTAGCGCTGATTTGCCTTTCCAGGTTGCTTGGTTGGCCAAAAAGGGCGTATGCGTTTTTTCCTGAATATATTCAGGAAAAAACGCATACACCCTTTTTGGCCAAGGGCATAATTGTCGACGTTTTGCCGCTTTTCATGTGCTTTAAAGGCGATTCGAATCTACCTCCTGAAACCTGTTTCCTGCAATTCTGCCTTGCTTTCAAATCCTCTTCGTTGCCTTCCCTCAATATATTTTTGGACGAGAGTTATCATTTATAACTCAGCAAGTTTGTGAATGGCAGTGCCCCTGAGCTCCATTTTTCAACTGTCTTGTTTGGGAGCTGGCCGCAAAATCACGGGATTGCCTCAGGCCCTATTCTGGTTCCCGGCGGCAGGCTGAGCCTGTGGTTAATTCTTCTTCCTGATGGGAAAATAGAGTGACCTGTGCCTGTCCCAACACCTAGATCTAGTCTCTCATTGGTTTCCCCTCTTCCCGTTCATCCTCAGGACAAATTGCAACCTGTACAGAACAGGAGGTTAAAGGTGCTGATTCTCCAAGTAGGGAGATTTCTAGTGAAGTAGCTGGAATGGCGAACCCGAGCACAAGGAGATGAGAAATGAGGTGCGTTTTAGAAACCTTTCAAAATCACACGGTGTACCTTCTTCTGGGTTCCTCATGCAAGATTTCGATGTAGGAAGATGCCCTTGAACCTGGAGATTTGGGACCCATGGGATGGGTACCATGCAGTATTACTTTAAAGGGTCTGCGTTTGCTCACCCAACCTCACCCAACCTCTCAGCCCCAAGAGTGTCCACCCTTATGTCTCATCCAGCTGTGGGTCTACATATGGTCAATCCAGGTTGCATCACAGCCCCTGAACGAATTTTGTAAGAATTTCTCTCTCTTTCACTGTCTTTGTTTTACGGGTTTTTAAAAGTAATTTATTTTTATAATGGGGTTTAGCTGCTTTTCACGGCTGTGTTTATGCGGATTTACACCCACTTGACTCACTTCCAGACAGATATCAATACATAGGTTTTAAGATTGTTACTAGTCACATATATTCTTGTGCGGTGAATAGGGGGTGTTGAGTCCAGTTCACTGAGCAAGGAGTAGGTCTTGTCTATTACATATTGGGTGTATGAAACGGTATCTGAGCGAATTTGAACCCCTTGTTTTATGCATCACCCCACCTCACCTTTCCCGTTAAGCAACCATAGTGTGTTTTCTAAACGTGTGATTCTGTTCTGTTCTGTAATTCAGTTCAAGTGTAGCGGTTTTTACATTCCCTCTATAAGTGATAGCTTATGATAAGTGTCTTTTTCTGTGTGACTTATTTCACTTAGAATCGTCGTACCTAAGTCCACTCATCTTGCTTTTACTAGCCTTATGACATTGATTTCATGTCTGAGTGATATTGCATTGTACATAAGGACCACAACTTCTTTATCCATTTTTCTCTTTCCTGGGATATTTAAGGTGTCATGAAGTGGAGGTTCTTGTCAACAGAGCAGCCCTAAACTTTGGGGTGCCTGTGTCTTGCTGATTTTTAGTTTTCCCAATTTATACGCCCATGAGTGGACGTGCCCTATGCTCCCTAAGCTGTGTTTTTTCGATGTTTCAGGACACACCGTACACTTCTCCAGAGTGGCTGCTGGCAATTAACATCCCGCCCATCAGCGTAGCAAGGCTGCCATTTCTCCATGGCCTGTCCTGCATTTCTGGTTTTGACACTTTTTGCAGCATGACCCTTTTGACCAATGGGAAGCGAGACTTCTTTGTAGCGCTGATTTGCCTTTCCAGGTTGCTTGGTTGGCCAAAAAGTGCGTATGCGTTTTTTCCTGAATAAATTCAGGAAAAAACGCATACGCCCTTTTTGGCCTAGGGCATCATTGTCGACCTTTTGCCGCTTTTCATGTGATTTAAAGGCGATTCGAATCTACCTCCTGAAATCTGTTTTCTGCAATTCTGCCTTGCTTTCAAATCCTCTTCGTTGCCTTCCCTCAATATATCTGTGGATGAGAGTTATCATTTATAACTCTGCGGGTTTGTGAATTGCAGTGTCCCTGAGCTCCATTTTTCAACTCGCCTTTTTGGGAGCTGGCCGCAAAAGCGCGGGATTGCCTCAGGCCCTATTGTGCGTCTGGGCGGCAGGCTGAGCCTGTGATTAATTCTTCTTCCTGATGGGAAATTAGAGTGACCTGTGCCTGTCCCAACACCTAGATCTAGTCTCTCATTGGTTGCCCCTCTTCCCGTTCATCCTCAGGACAAATTGCAACCTGTACAGAACAGGAGGTTAAAGGTGCTGATTCTCCAAGTAGGGAGATTGCTAGTAAAGTAGCTGGAATGGCGAACCCGAGCACAAGGAGATGAGAAATGAGGTGCGTTTTAGAAACCTTTCAAAATCACACGGTGTACCATCTTCTGAGTTTCTCATGCATGTTTTCGATGTAGGAAGATGCCCTTGAACCTGGAGACTTGGGACCCATGGGATGGGTACCACGCAGTATTACTTTAAAGGGTCTGCGTTTGCTCACCCAACCTAACCCAACCTTTCAGCCCCGAGAGTGTCCACCCTTATGTCTCATCCAGCTGTGCGTGTAGATATGGTCAATCCAGGTTGCATCACAGCCTCTGAACGAATTTTGTAAGAATTTCTCTCTCTTTCACTGTCTTTGTTTTACGGGTTTTTAAAAGTAATTTATTTTTATAATGGGGTTTAGCTGCTTTTCACGGCTGTGTTTATGCGGCTTTACACCCACTTGACTCACTTCCAGACATATATCAATACATAGGTTTTAAGATTCTTAATAGTCACATATATTCTTGTGCGGTGAATAGGGGGTGTTGAGTCCAGTTCACTGAGCAAGGAGTAGGTCTTGTCTATTACATATTGGGTGTATGGAACGGTATCTGAGCGAATTTGAACCCCTTGTTTTATGCATCACCCCACCTCACCTTTCCCGTTAAGCAGCCATAGTGTGTTTTCTAAACGTGTGACTCTGTTCTGTTTTGTAATTCAGTTCAAGTGTAGCGGTTTTTACATTCCCTCTATAAATGATAGCTTATGATAAGTGTCTTTTTCTGTGTGACTTATTTCACTTAGAATCGTCGTACCTAACTCCACTCATCTTGCTTCTAATAGCCTTATGACATTGATTTCATGTCTGAGTGATATTCCATTGTACATAAGGACCACGACTTCTTTATCCATTTTTCTCTTTCCTGGGATATTTAAGTTGTCATGAAGTGGAGGTTCTTGTCAACAGAGCAGCCCTAAACTTTGGGGTGCCTGTGTCTTGCTGATTTTTCTTTTTCCCAATTTATACGCCCATGAGTGGACGTGCCCTATGCTCCCTAAGCTGTGTTTTTTCGATGTTTCAGGACACACCATACACTTCTCCAGAGTGGCTGCTGGCAATTAACATCCCGCCCATCAGCGTAGCAAGGCTGCCATTTCTCCATGGCCTGTCCTGCATTTCTGGTTTTGACACTTTTTGCAGCATGACCCTTTTGACCGATGGGAAGCGAGACTTCTTTGTAGCGCTGATTTGCCTTTCCAGGTTGCTTGGTTGGCCAAAAAGGGCGTATGTGTTTTTTCCTGAATATATTCAGGAAAAAACGCATACGCCCTTTTTGGCCAAGGGCATCATTGTCGACGTTTTGCCGCTTTTCATGTGCTTTAAAGGCGATTCGAATCTACCTCCTGAAATCTGTTTCCTGCAATTCTGCCTTGCTTTCAAATCCTCTTCGTTGCCTTCCCTCAATATATTTGTGGACGAGAGTTATCATTTATAACTCAGCAGGTTTGTGAATGGCAGTGCCCCTGAGCTCCATTTTTCAACTGTCTTGTTTGGGAGCTGGCCGCAAAAGCACGGGATTGCCTCAGGCCCTATTCTGGTTCCCGGCGGCAGGCTGAGCCTGTGGTTAATTCTTCTTCCTGATGGGAAAATAGAGTGACCTGTGCCTGTCCCAACACCTAGATCTAGTCTCTCATTGGTTGCCCCTCTTCCCATTCATCCTCAGGACAAATTGCAACCTGTACAGAACAGGAGGTTAAAGGTGCTGATTCTCCAAGTAGGGAGATTGCTAGTGAAGTAGCTGGAATGGCGAACCCGAGCACAAGGAGATGAGAAATGAGGTGCGTTTTAGAAACCTTTCAAAATCACACGGTGTACCTTCTTCTGGGTTCCTCATGCAAGATTTCGATGTAGGAAGATGCCCTTGAACCTGGAGATTTGGGACCCATGGGATGGTTACCATGCAGTATTACTTTAAAGGGTCTGCGTTTTCTCACCCAACCTCACCCAACCTCTCAGCCCCAAGTGTGTCCACCCTTATGTCTCATCCAGCTGTGGGTCTAGATATGGTCAATCCAGGTTGCATCACAGCCCCTGAACGAATTTTGTAAGAATTTGTCTCTCTTTCACTGTCTTTGTTTTACGGGTTTTTAAAAGTAATTTATTTTTATAATGGGGTTTAGCTGCTTTTCACGGCTGTGTTTATGCGGATTTACACCCACTTGACTCACTTCCAGACAGATATCAATACATAGGTTTTAAGATTGTTACTAGTCGCATATATTCTTGTGCGGTGAATAGGGGGTGTTGAGTCCAGTTCACTGAGCAAAGAGTAGGTCTTGTCTATTACATATTGGGTGTATGGAACGGTATCTGAGCGAATTTGAAACCCTTGTTTTATGCATCACCCCACCTCACCTTTCCCGTTAAGCAGCCATAGTGTGGTTTCTAAACGTGTGATTCTGTTCTGTTCTGTAATTCAGTTCAAGTGTAGCGGTTTTTACATTCCCTCTATAAGTGATAGCTTATGATAAGTGTCTTTTTCTGTGTGACTTATTTCACTTAGAATCGTCGTACCTAAGTCCACTCATCTTGCTTCTACTAGCCTTATGACATTGATTTCATGTCTGAGTGATATTGCATTGTACATAAGGACCACAACTTCTTTATCCATTTTTCTCGTTCCTGGGATATTTAAGGTGTCATGAAGTGGAGGTTCTTGTTAACAGAACAGCCCTAAACTTTGGGGTGCCTGTGTCTTGCTGATTTTTAGTTTTCCCAATTTATACGCCCATGAGTGGACGTGCCCTATGCTCCCTAAGCTGTGTTTTTTCGATGTTTCAGGACACACTGTACACTTCTCCAGAGTGGCTGTTGGCAATTTACATCCCGCTCATCAGCGTAGCAAGGCTGCCATTTCTCCATGGACTGTCCTGCATTTCTGGTTTTGACACTTTTTTCAGCATGGCCCTTTTGACCGATGGGAAGCGAGACTACATTGTAGCGCTGATTTGCCTTTCCAGGTTGCTTGGTTGGCCAAAAAGGGCGTATGCGTTTTTTCCTGAATATATTCAGGAAAAAACGCATACGCCCTTTTTGGCCAAGGGCATCATTGTCGACCTTTTGCCGCTTTTCATGTGCTTTAAAGGCGATTCGAATCTACCTCCTGAAATCTGTTTTCTGCAATTCTGCCTTGCTTTCAAATCCTCTTCGTTGCCTTCCCTCAATATATCTGTGGATGAGAGTTATCATTTATAACTCTGCGGGTTTGTGAATTGCAGTGTCCCTGAGCTCCATTTTTCAACTCGCTTTTTTGGGAGCTGGCCACAAAAGCGCGGGATTGCCTCAGGCCCTATTGTGCTTCTGGGCGGCAGGCTGATCCTGTGATTAATTCTTCTTCCTGATGGGAAATTAGAGTGACCTGTGCCTGTCCCAACACCTAGATCTAGTCTCTCATTGGTTGCCCCTCTTCCCGTTCATCCTCAGGACAAATTGCAACCTGTACAGAACAGGAGGTTAAAGGTGCTGATTCTCCAAGTAGGGAGATTTCTAGTGAAGTAGCTGGAATGGCGAACCCGAGCACAAGGATATGAGAAATGAGGTGCGTTTTAGAAACCTTTCAAAATCACACGCTGTACCATCTTCTGAGTTTCTCATGCATGTTTTCGATGTAGGAAGATGCCCTTGAACCTGGAGATTTGGGACCCATGGGATGGGTACCATGCAGTATTACTTTAAAGGGTCTGCGTTTGCTCACCCAACCTCACCCAACCTCTCAGCCCCAAGAGTGTCCACCCTTATGTCTCATCCAGCTGTGGGTCTAGATATGGTCAATCCAGGTTGCATCACAGCCCCTGAACGAATTTTGTAAGAATTTCTCTCTCTTTCACTGTCTTTGTTTTACGGGTTTTTAAAAGTAATTTATTTTTATAATGGGGTTTAGCTGCTTTTCACGGCTGTGTTTATGCGGATTTACACCCACTTGACTCACTTCCAGACAGATATCAATACATAGGTTTTAAGATTGTTACTAGTCCCATATATTCTTGTGCGGTGAATAGGGGGTGTTGAGTCCAGTTCACTGAGCAAGGAGTAGGTCTTGTCTATTACATATTGGGTGTATGGAACGGTATCTGAGCGAATTTGAACCCCTTGTTTTATGCATCACCCCACCTCACCTTTCCCGTTAAGCAGCCATAGTGTGTTTTCTAAACGTGTGACTCTGTTCTGTTTTGTAATTCAGTTCAAGTGTAGCGGTTTTTACATTCCCTCTATAAATGATAGCTTATGATAAGTGTCATTTTCTGTGTGACTTATTTCACTTAGAATCGTCGTACCTAACTCCACTCATCTTGCTTCTACTAGCCTTATGACATTGATTTCATGTCTGAGTGATATTCCATTGTACATAAGGACCACGACTTCTTTATCCATTTTTCTCTTTCCTGGGATATTTAAGTTGTCATGAAGTGGAGGTTCTTGTCAACAGAGCAGCCCTAAACTTTGGGGTGCCTGTGTCTTGCTGATTTTTCTTTTTCCCAATTTATACGCCCATGAGTGGACGTGCCCTATGCTCCCTAAGCTGTGTTTTTTCGATGTTTCAGGACACACCGTACACTTCTCCAGAGTGGCTGCTGGCAATTAACATCCCGCCCATCAGCGTAGCAAGGCTGCCATTTCTCCATGGCCAGTCCTGCATTTCTGGTTTTGACACTTTTTGCAGCATGACCCTTTTGACCGATGGGAAGCGAGACTTCTTTGTAGCGCTGATTTGCCTTTCCAGGTTGCTTGGTTGGCCAAAAAGGGCGTATGCGTTTTTTCCTGAATATATTCAGGAAAAAACGCATACGCCCTTTTTGGCCAAGGGCATAATTGTCGACGTTTTGCCGCTTTTCATGTGCTTTAAAGGCGATTCGAATCTACCTCCTGAAACCTGTTTCCTGCAATTCTGCCTTGCTTTCAAATCCTCTTCGTTGCCTTCCCTCAATATATTTGTGGACGAGAGTTATCATTTATAACACTGAAGGTTTGTGAATGGCAGTGCCCCTGAGCTCCATTTTTCAAGTGTCTTGTTTGGGAGCTGGCCGCAAAAGCACGGGATTGCCTCAGGCCCTATTCTGGTTCCCGGCGGCAGGCTGAGCCTGTGGTTAATTCTTCTTCCTGATGGGAAAATAGAGTAACCTGTGCCTGTCCCAACACCTAGATCTAGTCTCTCATTGGTTTCCCCTCTTCCCGTTCATCCTCAGGACAAATTGCAACCTGTACAGAACAGGAGGTTAAAGGTGCTGATTCTCCAAGTAGGGAGATTTCTAGTGAAGTAGCTGGAAAGGCGAACCCGAGCACAAGGAGATGAGAAATGAGGTGCGTTTTAGAAACCTTTCAAAATCACACGGTGTACCTTCTTCTGGGTTCCTCATGCAAGATTTCGATGTAGGAAGATGCCCTTGAACCTGGAGATTTGGGACCCATGGGATGGGTACCATGCAGTATTACTTTAAAGGGTCTGCGTTTGCTCACCCAACCTCACCCAACCTCTCAGCCCCAAGAGTGTCCACCCTTATGTCTCATCCAGCTGTGGGTCTAGATATGGTCAATCCAGGTTGCATCACAGCCCCTGAACGAATTTTGTAAGAATTTCTCTCTCTTTCACTGTCTTTGTTTTACGGGTTTTTAAAAGTAATTTATTTTTATAATGGGGTTTAGCTGCTTTTCACGGCTGTGTTTATGCGGATTTACTCCCACTTGACTCACTTCCAGACAGATATCAATACATAGGTTTTAAGATTGTTACTAGTCACATATATTCTTGTGCGGTGAATAGGGGGTGTTGAGTCCAGTTCACTGAGCAAGGAGTAGGTCTTGTCTATTACATATTGGGTGTATGGAACGGTATCTGAGCTAATTTGAAACCCTTGTTTTATGCATCACCCCACCTCATCTTTCCCGTTAAGCAGGCATAGTGTGTTTTCTAAAAGTGTGACTCTGTTCTGTTTTGTAATTCAGTTCAAGTGTAGCGGTTTTTATATTCCCTCTATAAGTGATAGATTATGATAAGTGTCTTTCTCTGTGTGACTTATTTCACTTAGAATCGTCGTACCTAACTCCACTCATCTTGCTTCTACTAGCCTTATGACATTGATTTCATGTCTGAGTGATATTCCATTGTACATAAGGACCACGACTTCTTTATCCATTTTTCTCTTTCCTGGGATATTTAAGTTGTCATGAAGTGGAGGTTCTTGTCAAAAGAGCAGCCCTAAACTTTGGGGTGCCTGTGTGTTGCTGATTTTTCTTTTTCCCAATTTATACGCCCATGAGTGGACGTGCCCTATGCTCCCTAAGCTGTGTTTTTTCGATGTTTCAGGACACACCGTACACTTCTCCAGAGTGGCTGCTGGCAATTAACATCCCGCCCATCAGCGTAGCAAGGCTGCCATTTCTCCATGGCCAGTCCTGCATTTCTGGTTTTGACACTTTTTGCAGCATGACCCTTTTGACCAATGGGAAGCTAGACTTCTTTGTAGCGCTGATTTGCCTTTCCAGGTTGCTTGGTTGGCCAAAAAGGGCGTATGCGTTTTTTCCTGAATATATTCAGGAAAAAACGCATACGCCCTTCTTGGCCAAGGGCATCATTGTCGACGTTTTGCCGCTCTTCATGTGCTTTAAATGCGATTCGAATCTACCTCCTGAAACCTGTTTCCTGCAATTCTGCCTTGATTTCAAATCCTCTTCGTTGCCTTCCCTCAATATATTTTTGGACGAGAGTTATCATTTATAACTCAGCAGATTTGTGAATGGCAGTGCCCCTGAGCTCCATTTTTCAACTGTCTTGTTTGGGAGCTGGCCGCAAAATCACGGGATTGCCTCAGGCCCTATTCTGGTTCCCAGTGGCAGGCTGAGCCTGTGGTTAATTCTTCTTCCTGATGGGAAAATAGAGTGACCTGTGCCTGTCCCAACACCTAGATCTAGTCTCTCATTGGTTTCCCCTCTTCCCGTTCATCCTCAGGACAAATTGCAACCTGTACAGAACAGGAGGTTAAAGGTGCTGATTCTCCAAGTAGGGAGATTGCTAGTGAAGTAGCTGGAATGGCGAACCCGAGCACAAGGAGATGAGAAATGAGGTGCGTTTTAGAAACCTTTCAAAATCACACGGTGTACCTTCTTCTGGGTTCCTCATGCAAGATTTCGATGTAGGAAGATGCCCTTGAACCTGGAGATTTGGGACCCATGGGATGGGTACCATGCAGTATTACTTTAAAGGGTCTGCGTTTGCTCACCCAACCTCACCCAACCTCTCAGCCCCAAGAGTGTCCACCCTTATGTCTCATCCAGCTGTGGGTCTAGATATGGTCAATCCAGGTTGCATCACAGCCCCTGAACGAATTTTGTAAGAATTTCTCTCTCTTTCACTGTCTTTGTTTTACGGGTTTTTAAAAGTAATTTATTTTTATAATGGGGTTTAGCTGCTTTTCACGGCTGTGTTTATGCGGATTTACACCCACTTGACTCACTTCCAGACAGATATCAATACATAGGTTTTAAGATTGTTACTAGTCCCATATATTCTTGTGCGGTGAATAGGGGGTGTTGAGTCCAGTTCACTGAGCAAGGAGTAGGTCTTGTCTATTACATATTGGGTGTATGGAACGGTATCTGAGCGAATTTGAACCCCTTGTTTTATGCATCACCCCACCTCACCTTTCCCGTTAAGCAGCCATAGTGTGTTTTCTAAACGTGTGATTCTGTTCTGTTCTGTAATTCAGTTCAAGTGTAGCGGTTTTTACATTCCCTCTATAAGTGATAGCTTATGATAAGTGTCTTTTTCTGTGTGACTTATTTCACTTAGAATCGTCGTACCTAAGTCCACTCATCTTGCTTCTACTAGCCTTATGACATTGATTTCATGTCTGAGTGATATTGCATTGTACATAAGGACCACAACTTCTTTATCCATTTTTCTCTTTCCTGGGATATTTAAGGTGTCATGAAGTGGAGGTTCTTGTCAACAGAGCAGCCCTAAACTTTGGGGTGCCTGTGTCTTGCTGATTTTTAGTTTTCCCAATTTATACGCCCATGAGTGGACGTGCCCTATGCTCCCTAAGCTGTGTTTTTTCGATGTTTCAGGACACACCGTACACTTCTCCAGAGTGGCTGTTGGCAATTTACATCCCGCTCATCAGCGTAGCAAGGCTGCCATTTCTCCATGGCCTGTCCTGCATTTCTGGTTTTGACACTTTTTGCAGCCTGGCCCTTTTGGCCGATGGGAAGCGAGACTTCTTTGTAGCGCTGATTTGCCTTTCCAGGTTGCTTGGTTGGCCAAAAAGGGCGTATGCGTTTTTTCCTGAATATATTCAGGACAAAACGCATACGCCGTTTTTGGCCAAGGGCATCATTGTCGACGTTTTGCTGCTTTTCATGTGCGTTAAAGGCGATTCGAATCTACCTCCCGAAATCTGTTTTCTGCAATTCTGCCTTGCTTTCAAATCCTCTTCGTTGCCTTCCCTCAATATATCTGTGGATGAGAGTTATCATTTATAACTCTGCGGGTTTGTGAATTGCAGTGTCCCTGAGCTCCATTTTTCAACTCGCTTTTTTGGGAGCTGGCCGCAAAAGCGCGGGATTGCCTCAGGCCCTATTGTGCTTCTTGGCGGCAGGCTGAGCCTGTGATTAATTCTTCTTCCTGATGGGAAATTAGAGTGACCTGTGCCTGTCCCAACACCTAGATCTAGTCTCTCATTGGTTGCCCCTCTTCCCGTTCATCCTCAGGACAAATTGCAACCTGTACAGAACAGGAGGTTAAAGGTGCTGATTCTCCAAGTAGGGAGATTGCTAGTAAAGTAGCTGGAATGGCGAACCCGAGCACAAGGAGATGAGAAATGAGGTGCGTTTTAGAAACCTTTCAAAATCACACGATGTACCATCTTCTGAGTTTCTCATGCATGTTTTCGATGTAGGAAGATGCCCTTGAACCTGGAGACTTGGGACCCATGGGATGGGTACCACGCAGTATTACTTTAAAGGGTCTGCGTTTGCTCACCCAACCTAACCCAACCTTTCAGCCCCAAGAGTGTCCACCCTTATGTCTCATCCAGCTGTGCATGTAGATATGGTCAATAGAGGTTGCATCACAGCCTCTGAACGAATTTTGTAAGAATTTCTCTCTCTTTCACTGTCTTTGTTTTACAGGTTTTTAAAAGTAATTTATTTTTATAATGGGGTTTAGCTGCTTTTCATGGCTGTGTTTATGCGGCTTTACACCCACTTGACTCACTTCCAGACAGATATCAATACATAGGTTTTAAGATTCTTACTAGTCACATATATTCTTGTGCGGTGAATAGGGGGTGTTGAGTCCAGTTCACTGAGCAAGGAGTAGGTCTTGTCTATTACATATTGGGTGTATGGAACGGTATCTGAGCGAATTTGAACCCCTTGTTTTATGCATCACCCCACCTCACCTTTCCCGTTAAGCACCCACAGTGTGTTTTCTAAACGTGTGACTCTGTTCTGTTTTGTAATTCAGTTCAAGTGTAGAGGTTTTTACATTCCCTCTATAAATGATAGCTTATGATAAGTGTCATTTTCTGTGTGACTTATTTCACTTAGAATCGTCGTACCTAACTCCACTCATCTTGCTTCTACTAGCCTTATGACATTAATTTCATATCTGAGTGATATTCCATTGTACATAAGGACCAGGACTTCTTTATCCATTTTTCTCTTTCCTGGGATATTTAAGTTGTCATGAAGTGGAGGTTCTTGTCAACAGAGCAGCCCTAAACTTTGGGGTGCCTGTGTCTTGCTGATTTTTCTTTTTCCCAATTTATACGCCCATGAGTGGACGTGCCCTATGCTCCCTAAGCTGTGTTTTTTCGATGTTTCAGGACACACCGTACACTTCTCCAGAGTGGCTGCTGGCAATTAACATCCCGCCCATCAGCGTAGCAAGGCTGCCATTTCTCCATGGCCAGTCCTGCATTTCTGTTTTTGACACTTTTTGCAGCATGACCCTTTTGACCGATGGGAAGCGAGACTTCTTTGTAGCGCTGATTTGCCTTTCCAGGTTGCTTGGTTGGCCAAAAAGGGCGTATGCGTTTTTTCCTGAATATATTCAGGAAAAAACGCATACGCCCTTTTTGGCCAAGGGCATAATTGTCGACGTTTTGCCGCTTTTCATGTGCTTTAAAGTCGATTCGAATCTACCTCCTGAAACCTGTTTCCTGCAATTCTGCCTTGCTTTCAAATCCTCTTCGTTGCCTTCCCTCAATATATTTGTGGACGAGAGTTATCATTTATAACTCTGAATGTTTGTGAATGGCAGTGCCCCTGAGCTCCATTTTTCAAGTGTCTTGTTTGGGAGCTGGCCGCAAAAGCACGGGATTGCCTCAGGCCCTATTCTGGTTCCCGGCGGCAGGCTGAGCCTGTGGTTAATTCTTCTTCCTGATGGGAAAATAGAGTGACCTGTGCCTGTCCCAACACCTAGATCTAGTCTCTCATTGGTTTCCCCTCTTCCCGTTCATCCTCAGGACAAATTGCAACCTGTACAGAACAGGAGGTTAAAGGTGCTGATTCTCCAAGTAGGGAGATTTCTAGTGAAGTAGCTGGAATGGCGAACCCGAGCACAAGGAGATGAGAAATGAGGTGCGTTTTAGAAACCTTTCAAAATCACACGGTGTACCTTTTTCTGGGTTCCTCATGCAAGATTTCGATGTAGGAAGATGCCCTTGAACCTGGAGATTTGGGACCCATGGGATGGTTACCATGCAGTATTACTTTAAAGGGTCTGCGTTTGCTCACCCAACCTCACCCAACCTCTCAGCCCCAAGAGTGTCCACCCTTATGTCTCATCCAGCTGTGGGTCTAGATATGGTCAATCCAGGTTGCATCACAGCCCCTGAACGAATTTTGTAAGAATTTCTCTCTCTTTCACTGTCTTTGTTTTACGGGTTTTTAAAAGTAATTTATTTTTATAATGGGGTTTAGCTGCTTTTCACGGCCGTGTTTATGCGGCTTTACACACAATTGACTCACTTCCAGACAGATATCAATACATAGGTTTTAAGATTGTTACTAGTCACATATATTCCTGTGCGTTGAATAGGGGGTGTTGAGTCCAGTTCACTGAGCAAGGAGTAGGTCTTGTCTATTACATATTGGGTGTATGGAACGGTATCTGAGCGAATTTGAACCCCTTGTTTTATGCATCACCCCACCTCACCTTTCCCGTTAAGCAGCCATAGTGTGTTTTCTAAACGTGTGATTCTGTTCTGTTCTGTAATTCAGTTCAAGTGTAGCGGTTTTTACATTCCCTCTGTAAGTGATAGCTTATGATAAGTGTCTTTTTCTGTGTGACTTATTTCACTTAGAATCGTCGTACCTAAGTCCACTCATCTTGCTTCTACTAGCCTTATGACATTGATTTCATGTCTGAGTGATATTGCATTGTACATAAGGACCACAACTTCTTTATCCATTTTTCTCTTTCCTGGGATATTTAAGGTGTCATGAAGTGGAGGTTCTTGTCAACAGAGCAGCCCTAAACTTTGGGGTGCCTGTGTCTTGCTGATTTTTAGTTTTCCCAATTTATACGCCCATGAGTGGATGTGCCCTATGCTCCCTATGCTGTGTTTTTTCGATGTTTCAGGACACACCGTACACTTCTCCAGAGTGGCTGTTGGCAATTTACATCCCGCTCATCAGCGTAGCAAGGCTGCCATTTCTCCATGGCCTGTCCTGCATTTCTGGTTTTGACACTTTTTGCAGCCTGGCCCTTTTGGCCGATGGGAAGCGAGACTTTTTGTAGCGCTGATTTGCCTTTCCAGGTTGCTTGGTTGGCCAAAAAGGGCGTATGCGTTTTTTCCTGAATATATTCAGGAAAAAACGCATACGCCCTTTTTGGCCAAGGGCATCATTGTCGACGTTTTGCTGCTTTTCATGTGCGTTAAAGGCGATTCGAATCTACCTCCTGAAATCTGTTTTCTGCAATTCTGCCTTGCTTTCAAATCCTCTTCGTTGCCTTCCCTCAATATATCTGTGGATGAGAGTTATCATTTATAACTCTGCGGGTTTGTGAATTGCAGTGTCCCTGAGCTCCATTTTTCAACTCGCTTTTTTGGGAGCTGGCCGCAAAAGCGCGGGATTGCCTCAGGCCCTATTGTGCTTCTGGGCGGCAGGCTGAGCCTGTGATTAATTCTGCTTCCTGATGGGAAATTAGAGTGACCTGTGCCTGTCCCAACACCTAGATCTAGTCTCTCATTGGTTGCCCCTCTTCCCGTTCATCCTCAGGACAAATTGCAACCTGTACAGAACAGGAGGTTAAAGGTGCTGATTCTCCAAGTAGGGAGATTGCTAGTAAAGTAGCTGGAATGGCGAACCCGAGCACAAGGAGATGAGAAATGAGGTGCGTTTTAGAAACCTTCCAAAATCACACGGTGTACCATCTTCTGAGTTTCTCATGCATGTTTTCGATGTAGGAAGATGCCCTTGAACCTGGAGACTTGGGACCCATGGGATGGGTACCACGCAGTATTACTTTAAAGGGTCTGCGTTTGCTCACCCAACCTAACCCAAACTTTCAGCCCCAAGAGTGTCCACCCTTATGTCTCATCCAGCTGTGCGTGTAGATATGGTCAATCCAGGTTGCATCACAGCCTCTGAACGAATTTTGTAAGAATTTCTCTCTCTTTCACTGTCTTTGTTTTACGGGTTTTTAAAAGTAATTTATTTTTATAATGGGGTTTAGCTGCTTTTCACGGCTGTGTTTATGCGGCTTTACACCCACTTGACTCACTTCCAGACATATATCAATACATAGGTTTTAAGATTATTACTAGTCACATATATTCTTGTGCGGTGAATAGGGGGTGTTGAGTCCAGTTCACTGAGCAAGGAGTAGGTCTTGTCTATTACGTATAGGGTGTATGGAACGGTATCTGAGCTAATTTGAAACCCTTGTTTTATGCATCACCCCACCTCATCTTTCCCGTTAAGCAGGCATAGTGTGTTTTCTAAACGTGTGACTCTGTTCTGTTTTGTAATTCAGTTCAAGTGTAGCGGTTTTTACATTCCCTCTATAAGTGATAGCTTATGATAAGTGTCTTTTTCTGTGTGACTTATTTCACTTAGAATCGTCGTACCTAACTCCACTCATCTTGCTTCTACTAGCCTTATAACATTGATTTCATGTCTGAGTGATATTCCATTGTACATAAGGACCACAACTTCTTTATCCATTTTTCTCTTTCCTGGGATATTTAAGGTTTCATGAAGTGGAGGTTCTTGTCAACAGAGCAGCCCTAAACTTTCGGGTGCCTGTGTCTTGCTGATTTTTAGTTTTTCCAATTTATACGCCCATGAGTGGACGTGCCCTATGCTCCCTAAGCTGTGTTTTTTCGATGTTTCAGGACACAACGTACACTTCTCCAGAGTGGCTGTTGGCAATTTACATCCCGCCCATCAGTGTAGCAAGGCTGCCATTTCTCCATGGCCAGTCCTGCATTTCTGGTTTTGATACTTTTTGCAGCATGACCCTTTTGACCGATGGGAAGCGAGACTTCTTTGTAGCGCTGATTTGCCTTTCCAGGTTGCTTGGTTGGCCAAAAAGGGCGTATGCGTTTTTTCCTGAATATATTCAGGAAAAAACGCATACGCCCTTCTTGGCCAAGGGCATCATTGTCGACGTTTTGCCGCTTTTCATGTGCTTTAAAGGCGATTCGAATCTACCTCCTGAAACCTGTTTCCTGCAATTCTGCCTTGATTTCAAATCCTCTTCGTTGCCTTCCCTCAATATATTTTTGGACGAGACTTATCATTTATAACTAAGCAGGTTTGTGAATGGCAGTGCCCCTGAGCTCCATTTTTCAACTGTCTTGTTTGGGAGCTGGCCGCAAAAGCACGGGATTGCCTCAGGCCCTATTCTGGTTCCCGGCGGCAGGCTGAGCCTGTGGTTAATTCTTCTTCCTGATGGGAAAATAGAGTGACCTGTGCCTGTCCCAACACCTAGATCTAGTCTCTCATTGGTTGCCCCTCTTCCCGTACATCCTCAGGACAAATTGCAACCTGTACAGAACAGGAGGTTAAAGGTGCTGATTCTCCAAGTAGGGAGATTTCTAGTGAAGTAGCTGGAATGGCGAACCCGAGCACAAGGAGATGAGAAATGAGGTGCGTTTTAGAAACCTTTCAAAATCACACGGTGTACCTTCTTCTGGGTTCCTCATGCAAGATTTCGATGTAGGAAGATGCCCTTGAACCTGGAGATTTGGGACCCATGGGATGGGTACCATGCAGTATTACTTTAAAGGGTCTGCGTTTGCTCACCCAACCTCACCCAACCTCTCAGCCCCAAGAGTGTCCACCCTTATGTCTCATCCAGCTGTGGGTCTAGATATGGTCAATCCAGGTTGCATCACAGCCCCTGAACGAATTTTGTAAGAATTTCTCTCTCTTTCACTGTCTTTGTTTTACGGGTTTTTAAAAGTAATTTATTTTTATAATGGGGTTTAGCTGCTTTTCACGGCCGTGTTTATGCGGATTTACACCCACTTGACTCACTTCCAGACAGATATCAATACATAGGTTTTAAGATTGTTACTAGTCACATATATTCTTGTGCGGTGAATAGGGGGTGTTGAGTCCAGTTCACTGAGCAAGGAGTAGGTCTTGTCTATTACATATTGGGTGTATGGAACGGTATCTGAGCGAATTTGAACCCTTTGTTTTATGCATCACCCCACCTCACCTTTCCCGTTAAGCAGCCATAGTGTGTTTTCTAAACGTGTGATTCTGTTCTGTTCTGTAATTCAGTTCAAGTGTAGCGGTTTTTACATTCCCTCTATAAGTGATAGCTTATGATAAGTGTCTTTTTCTGTGTGACTTATTTCACTTAGAATCGTCGTACCTAAGTCCACTCATCTTGCTTCTACTAGCCTTATGACATTGATTTCATGTCTGAGTGATATTGCATTGTACATAAGGACCACAACTTCTTTATCCATTTTTCTCTTTCCTGGGATATTTAAGGTGTCATGAAGTGGAGGTTCTTGTCAACAGGGCAGCCCTAAACTTTGGGGTGCCTGTGTCTTGCTGATTTTTAGTTTTCCCAATTTATACGCCCATGAGTGGATGTGCCCTATGCTCCCTAAGCTGTGTTTTTTCGATGTTTCAGGACACACCGTACACTTCTCCAGAGTGGCTGTTGGCAATTTACATCCCGCTCATCAGCGTAGCAAGGCTGCCATTTCTCCATGGCCTGTCCTGCATTTCTGGTTTTGACACTTTTTGCAGCCTGGCCCTTTTGGCCGATGGGAAGCGAGACTTCTTTGTAGCGCTGATTTGCCTTTCCAGGTTGCTTGGTTGGCCAAAAAGGGCGTATGCGTTTTTTCCTGAATATATTCAGGAAAAAACGCATAAGCCCTTTTTGGCCAAGGGCATCATTGTCGACGTTTTGCTGCTTTTCATGTGCTTTAAAGGCGATTCGAATCTACCTCCTGAAATCTGTTTTCTCTAATTCTGCCTTGCTTTCAAATCCTCTTCGTTGCCTTCCCTCAATATATCTGTGGATGAGAGTTATCATTTATAACTCTGCGGGTTTGTGAATTGCAGTGTCCCTGAGCTCCATTTTTCAACTCGCTTTTTTGGGAGCTGGCCGCAAAAGCGCGGGATTGCCTCAGGCCCTATTGTGCTTCTGGGCGGCAGGCTGAGCCTGTGATTAATTCTTCTTCCTGAAGGGAAATTAGAGTGACCTGTGCCTGTCCCAACACCTAGATCTAGTCTCTCATTGGTTACCCCTCTTCCCGTTCATCCTGAGGACAAATTGCAACCTGTACAGAACAGGAGGTTAAAGGTGCTGATTCTCCAAGTAGGGAGATTTCTAGTGAAGTAGCTGGAATGGCGAACCCGAGCACAAGGAGATGAGAAATGAGGTGCGTTTTAGAAACCTTTCAAAATCACACGGTGTACCATCTTCTGAGTTTCTCATGCATGTTTTCGATGTAGGAAGATGCCCTTGAACCTGGAGACTTGGGACCCATGGGATGGGTACCACGCAGTATTACTTTAAAGGGTCTGCGTTTGCTCACCCAACCTAACCCAACCTTTCAGCCCCAAGAGTGTCCACCCTTATGTCTCATCCAGCTGTGCGTGTAGATATGGTCAATCCAGGTTGCATCACAGCCTCTGAACGAATTTTGTAAGAATTTCTCTCTCTTTCACTGTCTTTGTTTTACAGATTTTTAAAAGTAATTTATTTTTATAATGGGGTTTAGCTGCTTTTCACGGCTGTGTTTATGCGGCTTTACACCCACTTGACTCACTTCCAGACATATATCAATACATAGGTTTTAAGATTCTTACTAGTCACATATATTCTTGTGCGGTGAATAGGGGGTGTTGAGTCCAGTTCACTGAGCAAGGAGTAGGTCTTGTCTATTACATATTGGGTGTATGGAACGGTATCTGAGCGAATTTGAACCCCTTGTTTTATGCATCACCCCACCTCACCTTTCCCGTTAAGCAGCCATAGTGTGTTTTCTAAACGTGTGACTCTGTTCTGTTTTGTAATTCAGTTCAAGTGTAGCGGTTTTTACATTCCCTCTATAAATGATAGCTTATGATAAGTGTCATTTTCTGTGTGACTTATTTCACTTAGAATCGTCGTACCTAACTCCACTCATCTTGCTTCTACTAGCCTTATGACATTGATTTCATGTCTGAGTGATATTCCATTGTACATAAGGACCACGACTTCTTTATCCATTTTTCTCTTTCCTGGGATATTTAAGTTTTCATGAAGTGGAGGTTCTTGTCAACAGAGCAGCCCTAAACTTTGGGGTGCCTGTGTCTTGCTGATTTTTCTTTTTCCCAATTTATACGTCCATGAGTGGACGTGCCCTATGCTCCCTAAGCTGTGTTTTTTCGATGTTTCAGGACACACCGTACACTTCTCCAGAGTGGCTGCTGGCAATTAACATCCCGCCCATCAGCGTAGCAAGGCTGCCATTTCTCCATGGCCAGTCCTGCATTTCTGGTTTTGACACATTTTGCAGCATGACCCTTTTGACCGATGGGAAGCGAGACTTCTTTGTAGCGCTGATTTGCCTTTCCAGGTTGCTTGGTTGGCCAAAAAGGGCGTATGCGTTTTTTCCTGAATATATTCAGGAAAAAACGCATACGCCCTTTTTGGCCAAGGGCATAATTGTCGACGTTTTGCCGCTTTTCATGTGCTTTAAAGGCGATTCGAATCTACCTCCTGAAACCTGTTTCCTGCAATTCTGCCTTGCTTTCAAATCCTCTTCGTTGCCTTCCCTCAATATATTTGTGGACGAGAGTTATCATTTATAACTCTGCAGGTTTGTGAATGGCAGTGCCCCTGAGCTCCATTTTTCAAGTGTCTTGTTTGGGAGCTGGCCGCAAAAGCACGGGATTGCCTCAGGCCCTATTCTGGTTCCCCGCGGCAGGCTGAGCCTGTGGTTAATTCTTCTTCCTGATGGGAAAATAGAGTGACCTGTGCCTGTCCCAACACCTAGATCTAGTCTCTCATTGGTTGCCCCTCTTCCCGTTCATCCTCAGGACAAATTGCAACCTGTACAGAACAGGAGGTTAAAGGTGCTGATTCTCCAAGTAGGGAGATTTCTAGTGAAGTAGCTGGAATGGCGAACCCGAGCACAAGGAGATGAGAAATGAGGTGCGTTTTAGAAACCTTTCAAAATCACACGGTGTACCTTCTTCTGGGTTCCTCATGCAAGATTTCGATGTAGGAAGATGCCCTTGAACCTGGAGATTTGGGACCCATGGGATGGGTACCATGCAGTATTACTTTAAAGGGTCTGCGTTTGCTCACCCAACCTCACCCAACCTCTCAGCCCCAAGAGTGTCCACCCTTATGTCTCATCCAGCTGTGGGTCTAGATATGGTCAATCCAGGTTGCATCACAGCCCCTGAACGAATTTTGTAAGAATTTCTCTCTCTTTCACTGTCTTTGTTTTACGGGTTTTTAAAAGTAATTTAATTTTATAATGGGGTTTAGCTGCTTTTCACGGCTGTGTTTATGCGGATTTACACCCACTTGACTCACTTCCAGACAGATATCAATACATAGGTTTTAAGATTGTTACTAGTCACATATATTCTTGTGCGGTGAATAGGGGGTGTTGAGTCCAGTTCACTGAGCAAGGAGTAGGTCTTGTCTATTACATATTGGGTGTATGGAACGGTATCTGAGCGAATTTGAACCCCTTGTTTTATGCATCACCCCACCTCACCTTTCCCGTTAAGCAGCCATAGTGTGTTTTCTAAACGTGTGATTCTGTTCTGTTCGGTAATTCAGTTCAAGTGTAGCGGTTTTTACATTCCCTCTATAAGTGATAGCTTATGATAAGTGTCTTTTTCTGTGTGACTTATTTCACTTAGAATCGTCGTACCTAAGTCCACTCATCTTGCTTCTACTAGCCTTATGACATTGATTTCATGTCTGAGTGATATTGCATTGTACATAAGGACCACAACTTCTTTATCCATTTTTCTCTTTCCTGGGATATTTAAGGTGTCATGAAGTGGAGGTTCTTGTCAACAGAGCAGCCCTAAACTTTGGGGTGCCTGTGTCTTGCTGATTTTTAGTTTTCCCAATTTATACGCCCATGAGTGGATGTGCCCTATGCTCCCTAAGCTGTGTTTTTTCGATGTTTCAGGACACACCGTACACTTCTCCAGAGTGGCTGTTGGCAATTTACATCCCGCTCATCAGCGTAGCAAGGCTGCCATTTCTCCATGGCCTGTCCTGCATTTCTGGTTTTGACACTTTTTGCAGCCTGGCCCTTTTGGCCGATGGGAAGCGAGACTTCTTTGTAGCGCTGATTTGCCTTTCCAGGTTGCTTGGTTGGCCAAAAAGGGCGTATGCGTTTTTTCCTGAATATATTCAGGAAAAAACGCATACGCCCTTTTTGGCCAAGGGCATCATTGTCGACGTTTTGCTGCTTTTCATGTGCTTTAAAGGCGATTCGAATCTACCTCCTGAAATCTGTTTTCTGCAATTCTGCCTTGCTTTCAAATCCTCTTCGTTGCCTTCCCTCAATATATCTGTGGATGAGAGTTATCATTTATAACTCTGCGGGTTTGTGAATTGCAGTGTCCCTGAGCTCCATTTTTCAACTCGCTTTTTTGGGAGCTGGCCGCAAAAGCGCGGGATTGCCTCAGGCCCTATTCTGGTTCCCCGCGGCAGGCTGAGCCTGTGGTTAATTCTTCTTCCTGATGGGAAATTAGAGTGACCTGTGCCTGTCCCAACACCTAGATCTAGTCTCTCATTGGTTGCCCCTCTTCCCGTTCATCCTCAGGACAAATTGCAACCTGTACAGAACAGGAGGTTAAAGGTGCTGATTCTCCAAGTAGGGAGATTGCTAGTAAAGTAGCTGGAATGGCGAACCCGAGCACAAGGAGATGAGAAATGAGGTGCGTTTTAGAAACCTTTCAAAATCACACGGTGTACCATCTTCTGAGTTTCTCATGCATGTTTTCGATGTAGAAAGATGCCCTTGAACCTGGAGACTTGGGACCCATGGGATGGGTACCACGCAGTATTACTTTAAAGGGTCTGCGTTTGCTCACCCAACCTAACCCAACCTTTCAGCCCCAAGAGTGTCCACCCTTATGTCTCATCCAGCTGTGCGTGTAGATATGGTCAATCCAGGTTGCATCACAGCCTCTGAACGAATTTTGTAAGAATTTCTCTCTCTTTCACTGTCTTTGTTTTACGGGTTTTTAAAAGTAATTTATTTTTATAATGGGGTTTAGCTGCTTTTCACGGCTGTGTTTATGCGGCTTTACACCCACTTGACTCACTTCCAGACATATATCAATACATAGGTTTTAAGATTCTTACTAGTCACATATATTCTTGTGCGGTGAATAGGGGGTGTTGAGTCCAGTTCACTGAGCAAGGAGTAGGTCTTGTCTATTACATATTGGGTGTATGGAACGGTATCTGAGCGAATTTGAACCCCTTGTTTTATGCATCACCCCACCTCACCTTTCCCGTTAAGCAGCCATAGTGTGTTTTCTAAACGTGTGACTCTGTTCTGTTTTGTAATTCTGTTCAAGTGTAGCGGTTTTTACATTCCCTCTATAAATGATAGCTTATGATAAGTGTCTTTTTCTGTGTGACTTATTTCACTTAGAATCGTCGTACCTAACTCCACTCATCTTGCTTCTACTAGCCTTATGACATTGATTTCATGTCTGAGTGATATTCCATTGTACATAAGGACCACGACTTCTTTATCCATTTTTCTCTTTCCTGGGATATTTAAGTTTTCATGAAGTGGAGGTTCTTGTCAACAGAGCAGCCCTAAACTTTGGGGTGCCTGTGTCTTGCTGATTTTTTCTTTTTCCCAATTTATACGCCCATGAGTGGACGTGCCCAATGCTCCCTAAGCTGTGTTTTTTCGATGTTTCAGGACACACCGTACACTTCTCCAGAGTGGCTGCTGGCAATTAACATCCCGCCCATCAGCGTAGCAAGGCTGCCATTTCTCCATGGCCTGTCCTGCATTTCTGGTTTTGACACTTTTTGCAGCATGACCCTTTTGACCAATGGGAAGCGAGACTTCTTGTAGCGCTGATTTGCCTTTCCAGGTTGCTTGGTTGGCCAAAAAGGGCGTATGCGTTTTTTCCTGAATATATTCAGGAAAAAACGCATACGCCCTTCTTGGCCAAGGGCATCATTGTCGACGTTTTGCCGCTTTTCATGTGCTTTAAAGGCGATTCGAATCTACCTCCTGAAACCTGTTTCCTGCAATTCTGCCTTGATTTCAAATCCTCTTCGTTGCCTTCCCTCAATATATTTTTGGACGAGAGTTATCATTTATAACTAAGCAGGTTTGTGAATGGCAGTGCCCCTGAGCTCCATTTTTCAACTGTCTTGTTTGGGAGCTGGCCGCAAAAGCACGGGATTGCCTCAGGCCCTATTCTGGTTCCCTGCGGCAGGCTGAGCCTGTGGTTAATTCTTCTTCCTGATGGGAAAATAGAGTGACCTGTGCCTGTCCCAACACCTAGATCTAGTCTCTCATTGGTTGCCCCTCTTCCCGTTCATCCTCAGGACAAATTGCAACCTGTACAGAACAGGAGGTTAAAGGTGCTGATTCTCCAAGTAGGGAGATTTCTAGTGAAGTAGCTGGAATGGCGAACCCGAGCACAAGGAGATGAGAAATGAGGTGCGTTTTAGAAACCTTTCAAAATCACACGGTGTACCTTCTTCTGGGTTCCTCATGCAAGATTTCGATGTAGGAAGATGCCCTTGAACCTGGAGATTTGGGACCCATGGGATGGGTACCATGCAGTATTACTTTAAAGGGTCTGCGTTTGCTCACCCAACCTCACCCAACCTCTCAGCCCCAAGAGTGTCCACCCTTATGTCTCATCCAGCTGTGGGTCTAGATATGGTCAATCCAGGTTGCATCACAGCCCCTGAACGAATTTTGTAAGAATTTCTCTCTCTTTCACTGTCTTTGTTTTACGGGTTTTTAAAAGTAATTTAATTTTATAATGGGGTTTAGCTGCTTTTCACGGCTGTGTTTATGCGGATTTACACCCACTTGACTCACTTCCAGACAGATATCAATACATAGGTTTTAAGATTGTTACTAGTCACATATATTCTTGTGCGGTGAATAGGGGGTGTTGAGTCCAGTTCACTGAGCAAGGAGTAGGTCTTGTCTATTACATATTGGGTGTATGGAACGGTATCTGAGCGAATTTGAACCCCTTGTTTTATGCATCACCCCACCTCACCTTTCCCGTTAAGCAGCCATAGTGTGTTTTCTAAACGTGTGATTCTGTTCTGTTCTGTAATTCAGTTCAAGTGTAGCGGTTTTTACATTCCCTCTATAAGTGATAGCTTATGATAAGTGTCTTTTTCTGTGTGACTTATTTCACTTAGAATCGTCGTACCTAAGTCCACTCATCTTGCTTCTACTAGCCTTATGACATTGATTTCATGTCTGAGTGATATTGCATTGTACATAAGGACCACAACTTCTTTATCCATTTTTCTCTTTCCTGGGATATTTAAGGTGTCATGAAGTGGAGGTTCTTGTCAACAGAGCAGCCCTAAACTTTGGGGTGCCTGTGTCTTGCTGATTTTTAGTTTTCCCAATTTATACGCCCATGAGTGGATGTGCCCTATGCTCCCTAAGCTGTGTTTTTTCGATGTTTCAGGACACACCGTACACTTCTCCAGAGTGGCTGTTGGCAATTTACATCCCGCTCATCAGCGTAGCAAGGCTGCCATTTCTCCATGGCCTGTCCTGCATTTCTGGTTTTGACACTTTTTGCAGCCTGGCCCTTTTGGCCGATGGGAAGCGAGACTTCTTTGTAGCGCTGATTTGCCTTTCCAGGTTGCTTGGTTGGCCAAAAAGGGCGTATGCGTTTTTTCCTGAATATATTCAGGAAAAAACGCATACGCCCTTTTTGGCCAAGGGCATCATTGTCGACGTTTTGCTGCTTTTCATGTGCTTTAAAGGCGATTCGAATCTACCTCCTGAAATCTGTTTTCTGCAATTCTGCCTTGCTTTCAAATCCTCTTCGTTGCCTTCCCTCAATATATCTGTGGATGAGAGTTATCATTTATAACTCTGCGGGTTTGTGAATTGCAGTGTCCCTGAGCTCCATTTTTCAACTCGCTTTTTTGGGAGCTGGCCGCAAAAGCGCGGGATTGCCTCAGGCCCTATTGCGCTTCTGGGCGGCAGGCTGAGCCTGTGATTAATTCTTCTTCCTGATGGGAAATTAGAGTGACCTGTGCCTGTCCCAACACCTAGATCTAGTCTCTCATTGGTTGCCCCTCTTCCCGTTCATCCTCAGGACAAATTGCAACCTGTACAGAACAGGAGGTTAAAGGTGCTGATTCTCCAAGTAGGGAGATTGCTAGTAAAGTAGCTGGAATGGCGAACCCGAGCACAAGGAGATGAGAAATGAGGTGCGTTTTAGAAACCTTCCAAAATCACACGGTGTACCATCTTCTGAGTTTCTCATGCATGTTTTCGATGTAGGAAGATGCCCTTGAACCTGGAGACTTGGGACCCATGGGATGGGTACCACGCAGTATTACTTTAAAGGGTCTGCGTTTGCTCACCCAACCTAACCCAACCTCTAAGCCCCAAGAGTGTCCACCCTTATGTCTCATCCAGCTGTGCGTGTAGATATGGTCAATCCAGGTTGCATCACAGCCTCTGAACGAATTTTGTAAGAATTTCTCTCTCTTTCACTGTCTTTGTTTTACGGGTTTTTAAAAGTAATTTATTTTTATAATGGGGTTTAGCTGCTTTTCACGGCTGTGTTTATGCGGCTTTACACCCACTTGACTCACTTCCAGACATATATCAATACATAGGTTTTAAGATTCTTACTAGTCACATATATTCTTATGCGGTGAATAGGGGGTGTTGAGTCCAGTTCACTGAGCAAGGAGTAGGTCTTGTCTATTACATATTGGGTGTATGGAACGGTATCTGAGCGAATTCGAACCCCTTGTTTTATGCATCACCCCACCTCACCTTTCCCGTTAAGCAGCCATAGTGTGTTTTCTAAACGTGTGACTCTGTTCTGTTTTGTAATTCAGTTCAAGTGTAGCGGTTTTTACATTCCCTCTATAAGTGATAGCTTATGATAAGTGTCTTTTTCTGTGTGACTTATTTCACTTAGAATCGTCGTACCTAACTCCACTTATCTTGCTTCTACTAGCCTTATGACATTGATTTCATGTCTGAGTGATATTCCATTGTACATAAGGACCACGACTTCTTTATCCATTTTTCTCTTTCCTGGGATATTTAAGTTTTCATGAAGTGGAGGTTCTTGTCAACAGAGCAGCCCTAAACTTTGGGGTGCCTGTGTGTTGCTGATTTTTCTTTTTCCCAATTTATACGCCCATGAGTGGACGTGCCCTATGCTCCCTAAGCTGTGTTTTTTCGATGTTTCAGGACACACCGTACACTTCTCCAGAGTGGCTGCTGGCAATTAACATCCCGCCCATCAGCGTAGCAAGGCTGCCATTTCTCCATGGCCTGTCCTGCATTTCTGGTTTTGACACTTTTTGCAGCATGACCCTTTTGACCAATGGGAAGCGAGACTTCTTGTAGCGCTGATTTGCCTTTCCAGGATGCTTGGTTGGCCAAAAAGGGCGTATGCGTTTTTTCCTGAATATATTCAGGAAAAAACGCATACGCCCTTCTTGGCCAAGGGCATCATTGTCGACGTTTTGCCGCTTTTCATGTGCTTTAAAGGCGATTCGAATCTACCTCCTGAAACCTGTTTCCTGCAATTCTGCCTTGATTTCAAATCCTCTTCGTTGCCTTCCCTCAATATATTTTTGGACGAGAGTTATCATTTATAACTAAGCAGGTTTGTGAATGGCAGTGCCCCTGAGCTCCATTTTTCAACTGTCTTGTTTGGGAGCTGGCCGCAAAAGCACGGGATTGCCTCAGGCCCTATTCTGGTTCCGGGCGGCAGGCTGAGCCTGTGGTTAATTCTTCTTCCTGATGGGAAAATAGAGTGACCTGTGCCTGTCCCAACACCTAGATCTAGTCTCTCATTGGTTGCCCCTCTTCCCGTTCATCCTCAGGACAAATTGCAACCTGTACAGAACAGGAGGTTAAAGGTGCTGATTCTCCAAGTAGGGAGATTTCTAGTGAAGTAGCTGGAATGGCGAACCCAAGCACAAGGAGATGAGAAATGAGGTGCGTTTTAGAAACCTTTCAAAATCACACGGTGTACCTTCTTCTGGGTTCCTCATGCAAGATTTCGATGTAGGAAGATGCCCTTGAACCTGGAGATTTGGGACCCATGGGATGGGTACCATGCAGTATTACTTTAAAGGGTCTGCGTTTGCTCACCCAACCTCACCCAACCTCTCAGCCCCAAGAGTGTCCACCCTTATGTCTCATCCAGCTGTGGGTCTAGATATGGTCAATCCAGGTTGCATCACAGCCCCTGAACGAATTTTGTAAGAATTTCTCTCTCTTTCACTGTCTTTGTTTTACGGGTTTTTAAAAGTAATTTAATTTTATAATGGGGTTTAGCTGCTTTTCACGGCTGTGTTTATGCGGATTTACACCCACTTGACTCACTTCCAGACAGATATCAATACATAGGTTTTAAGATTGTTACTAGTCACATATATTCTTGTGCGGTGAATAGGGGGTGTTGAGTCCAGTTCACTGAGCAAGGAGTAGGTCTTGTCTATTACATATTGGGTGTATGGAACGGTATCTGAGCGAATTTGAACCCCTTGTTTTATGCATCACCCCACCTCACCTTTCCCGTTAAGCAGCCATAGTGTGTTTTCTAAACGTGTGATTCTGTTCTGTTCTGTAATTCAGTTCAAGTGTAGCGGTTTTTACATTCCCTCTATAAGTGATAGCTTATGATAAGTGTCTTTTTCTGTGTGACTTATTTCACTTAGAATCGTCATACCTAAGTCCACTCATCTTGCTTCTACTAGCCTTATGACATTGATTTCATGTCTGAGTGATATTGCATTGTACATAAGGACCACAACTTCTTTATCCATTTTTCTCTTTCCTGGGATATTTAAGTTTTCATGAAGTGGAGGTTCTTGTCAACAGAGCAGCCCTAAACTTCGGGGTGCCTGTGTCTTGCTGATTTTTCTTTTTCCCAATTTATACGCCCATGAGTGGACGTGCCCTATGCTCCCTAAGCTGTGTTTTTTCGATGTTTCAGGACACACCGTACACTTCTCCAGAGTGGCTGCTGGCAATTAACATCCCGCCCATCAGCGTAGCAAGGCTGCCATTTCTCCATGGCCAGTCCTGCATTTCTGGTTTTGACACTTTTTGCAGCATGACCCTTTTGACCGATGGGAAGCGAGACTTCTTTGTAGCGCTGATTTGCCTTTCCAGGTTGCTTGGTTGGCCAAAAAGGGCATATGCGTTTTTTCCTGAATATATTCAGGAAAAAACGCATACGCCCTTTTTAGCCAAGGGCATAATTGTCGACGTTTTGCCGCTTTTCATGTGCTTTAAAGGTGATTCGAATCTACCTCCTGAAACCTGTTTCCTGCAATTCTGCCTTGCTTTCAAATCCTCTTCGTTGCCTTCCCTCAATATATTTGTGGACGAGAGTTATCATTTATAACTCAGCAGGTTTGTGAATGGCAGTGCCCCTGAGCTCCATTTTTCAAGTGTCTTGTTTGGGAGCTGGCCGCAAAAGCACGGGATTGCCTCAGGCCCTATTCTGGTTCCCCGCTGCAGGCTGAGCCTGTGGTTAATTCTTCTTCCTGATGGGAAAATAGAGTGACCTGTGCCTGTCCCAACACCTAGATCTAGTCTCTCATTGGTTGCCCCTCTTCCCGTTCATCCTCAGGACAAATTGCAACCTGTACAGAACAGGAGGTTAAAGTTGCTGATTCTCCAAGTAGGGAGATTTCTAGTGAAGTAGCTGGAATGGCGAACCCGAGCACAAGGAGATGAGAAATGAGGTGCGTTTTAGAAACCTTTCAAAATCACACGGTGTACCATCTTCTGAGTTTCTCATGCATGTTTTCGATGTAGGAAGATGCCCTTGAACCTGGAGACTTGGGACCCATGGGATGGGTACCACGCAGTATTACTTTAAAGGGCCTGCGTTTGCTCACCCAACCTAACCCAACCTTTCAGCCCCAAGAGTGTCCACCCTTATGTCTCATCCAGCTGTGCGTGTAGATATGGTCAATCGAGGTTGCATCACAGCCTCTGAACGAATTTTGTAAGAATTTCTCTCTCTTTCACTGTCTTTGTTTTACAGGTTTTTAAAAGTAATTTATTTTTATAATGGGGTTTAGCTGCTTTTCACGGCTGTGTTTATGCGGCTTTACACCCACTTGACTCACTTCCAGACATATATCAATACATAGGTTTTAAGATTCTTACTAGTCACATATATTCTTGTGCGGTGAATAGGGGGTGTTGAGTCCAGTTCACTGAGCAAGGAGTAGGTCTTGTCTATTACATATTGGGTGCATGGAACGGTATCTGAGCGAATTTGAACCCCTTGTTTTATGCATCACCCCACCTCACCTTTCCCGTTAAGCAGCCATAGTGTGTTTTCTAAACGTGTGGCTCTGTTCTGTTTTGTAATTCAGTTCAAGTGTAGCGGTTTTTACATTCCCTCTATAAATGATAGCTTATGATAAGTGTCATTTTCTGTGTGACTTATTTCACTTAGAATCGTCGTACCTAACTCCACTCATCTTGCTTCTACTAGCCTTATGACATTGATTTCATGTCTGAGTGATATTCCATTGTACATAAGGACCACGACTTCTTTATCCATTTTTCTCTTTCCTGGGATATTTAAGTTTTCATGAAGTGGAGGTTCTTGTCAACAGAGCAGCCCTAAACTTTGGGGTGCCTGTGTCTTGCTGATTTTTCTTTTTCCCAATTTATACGCCCATGAGTGGACGTGCCCTATGCTCCCTAAGCTGTGTTTTTTCGATGTTTCAGGACACACCGTACACTTCTCCAGAGTGGCTGTTGGCAATTAACATCCCGCCCATCAGCGTAGCAAGGCTGCCATTTCTCCATGGCCAGTCCTGCATTTCTGGTTTTGACACTTTTTGCAGCATGACCCTTTTGACCGATGGGAAGCGAGACTTCTTTGTAGCGCTGATTTGCCTTTCCAGGTTGCTTGGTTGGCCAAAAAGGGCATATGCGTTTTTTCCTGAATATATTCAGGAAAAAACGCATACGCCCTTTTTGGCCAAGGGCATAATTGTCGACGTTTTGCCGCTTTTAATGTGCTTTAAAGGTGATTCGAATCTACCTCCTGAAACCTGTTTCCTGCAATTCTGCCTTGCTTTCAAATCCTCTTCGTTGCCTTCCCTCAATATATTTGTGGACGAGAGTTATCATTTATAACTCAGCAGGTTTGTGAATGGCAGTGCCCCTGAGCTCCATTTTTCAAGTGTCTTGTTTGGGAGCTGGCCGCAAAAGCACGGGATTCCCTCAGGCCCTATTCTGGTTCCCCGCTGCAGGCTGAGCCTGTGGTTAATTCTTCTTCCTGATGGGAAAATAGAGTGACCTGTGCCTGTCCCAACACCTAGATCTAGTCTCTCATTGGTTGCCCCTCTTCCCGTTCATCCTCAGGACAAATTGCAACCTGTAGGGAACAGGAGCTTAAAGGTGCTGATTCTCCAAGTAGGGAGATTTCTAGTGAAGTAGCTGGAATGGCGAACCCGAGCACAAGGAGATGAGAAATGAGGTGCGTTTTAGAAACCTTTCAAAATCACACGGTGTACCATCTTCTGAGTTTCTCATGCATGTTTTCGATGTAGGAAGATGCCCTTGAACCTGGAGACTTGGGACCCATGGGATGGGTACCACGCAGTATTACTTTAAAGGGTCTGCGTTTGCTCACCCAACCTAACCCAACCTTTCAGCCCCAAGAGTGTCCACCCTTATGTCTCATCCAGCTGTGCGTGTAGATATGGTCAATCGAGGTTGCATCACAGCCCCTGAACGAATTTTGTAAGAATTTCTCTCTCTTTCACTGTCTTTGTTTTACGGGTTTTTAAAAGTAATTTATTTTTATAATGGGGTTTAGCTGCTTTTCACGGCTGTGTTTATGCGGATTTACACCCACTTGACTCACTTCCAGACAGATATCAATACATAGGTTTTAAGATTGTTACTAGTCACATATATTCTTGTGCGGTGAATAGGGGGTGTTGAGTCCAGTTCACTGAGCAAGGAGTAGGTCTTGTCTATTACATATTGGGTGTATGGAACGGTATCTGAGCGAATTTGAACCCCTTGTTTTATGCATCACCCCACCTCACCTTTCCCGTTAAGCAGCCATAGTGTGTTTTCTAAACGTGTGATTCTGTTCTGTTCTGTAATTCAGTTCAAGTGTAGCGGTTTTTACATTCCCTCTATAAGTGATAGCTTATGATAAGTGTCTTTTTCTGTGTGACTTATTTCACTTAGAATCGTCGTACCTAAGTCCACTCATCTTGCTTCTACTAGCCTTATGACATTGATTTCATGTCTGAGTGATATTGCATTGTACATAAGGACCACAACTTCTTTATCCATTTTTCTCTTTCCTGGGATATTTAAGGTGTCATGAAGTGGAGGTTCTTGTCAACAGAGCAGCCCTAAACTTTGGGGTGCCTGTGTCTTGCTGATTTTTAGTTTTCCCAATTTATACGCCCATGAGTGGATGTGCCCTATGCTCCCTAAGCTGTGTTTTTTCGATGTTTCAGGACACACCGTACACTTCTCCAGAGTGGCTGTTGGCAATTTACATCCCGCTCATCAGTGTAGCAAGGCTGCCATTTCTCCATGGCCTGTCCTGCATTTCTGGTTTTGACACTTTTTGCAGCCTGGCCCTTTTGGCCGATGGGAAGCGAGACTTCTTTGTAGCGCTGATTTGCCTTTCCAGGTTGCTTGGTTGGCCAAAAAGGGCGTATGCGTTTTTTCCTGAATATATTCAGGAAAAAACGCATACGCCCTTTTTGGCCAAGGGCATCATTGTCGACGTTTTGCTGCTCTTCATGTGCTTTAAAGGCGATTCGAATCTACCTCCTGAAATCTGTTTTCTGCAATTCTGCCTTGCTTTCAAATCCTCTTCGTTGCCTTCCCTCAATATATCTGTGGATGAGAGTTATCATTTATAACTCTGCGGGTTTGTGAATTGCCGTGTCCCTGAGCTCCATTTTTCAACTCGCTTTTTTGGGAGCTGGCCGCAAAAGCGTGGGATTGCCTCAGGCCCTATTGTGCTTCTGGGCGGCAGGCTGAGCCTGTGATTAATTCTTCTTCCTGATGGGAAAATAGAGTGACCTGTGCCTGTCCCAACACCTAGATCTAGTCTCTCATTGGTTGCCCCTCTTCCCGTTCATCCTCAGGACAAATTGCAACCTGTACAGAACAGGAGGTTAAAGGTGCTGATTCTCCAAGTAGGGAGATTGCTAGTAAAGTAGCTGGAATGGCGAACCCGAGCACAAGGAGATGAGAAATGAGGTGCGTTTTAGAAACCTTTCAAAATCACACGGTGTACCATCTTCTGAGTTTCTCATGCATGTTTTCGATGTAGGAAGATGCCCTTGAACCTGGAGACTTGGGACCCATGGGATGGGTACCACGCAGTATTACTTTAAAGGGTCTGCGTTTGCTCACCCAACCTAACCCAACCTTTCAGCCCCAAGAGTGTCCACCCTTATGTCTCATCCAGCTGTGCGTGTAGATATGGTCAATCCAGGTTGCATCACAGCCTCTGAACGAATTTTGTAAGAATTTCTCTCTCTTTCACTGTCTTTGTTTTACGGGTTTTTAAAAGTAATTTATTTTTATAATGGGGTTTAGCTGCTTTTCACGGCTGTGTTTATGCGGCTTTACACCCACTTGACTCACTTCCAGACATATATCAATACATACGTTTTAAGATTCTTACTAGTCACATATATTCTTGTGCGGTGAATAGGGGGTGTTGAGTCCAGTTCACTGAGCAAGGAGTAGGTCTTGTCTATTACATATTGGGTGTATGGAACGGTATCTGAGCGAATTTGAACCCCTTGTTTTATGCATCACCCCACCTCACCTTTCCCGTTAAGCAGCCATAGTGTGTTTTCTAAACGTGTGATTCTGTTCTGTTCTGTAATTCAGTTCAAGTGTAGCGGTTTTTACATTCCCTCTATAAGTGATAGCTTATGATAAGTGTCTTTTTCTGTGTGACTTATTTCACTTAGAATCGTCGTACCTAAGTCCACTCATCTTGCTTCTACTAGCCTTATGACATTGATTTCATGTCTGAGTGATATTGCATTGTACATAAGGACCACAACTTCTTTATCCATTTTTCTCTTTCCTGGGATATTTAAGTTTTCATGAAGTGGAGGTTCTTGTCAACAGAGCAGCCCTAAACTTCGGGGTGCCTGTGTCTTGCTGATTTTTCTTTTTCCCAATTTATACGCCCATGAGTGGACGTGCCCTATGCTCCCTAAGCTGTGTTTTTTCGATGTTTCAGGCCACACCGTACACTTCTCCAGAGTGGCTGCTGGCAATTAACATCCCGCCCATCAGCGTAGCAAGGCTGCCATTTCTCCATGGCCAGTCCTGCATTTCTGGTTTTGACACTTTTTGCAGCATGACCCTTTTGACCGATGGGAAGCGAGACTTCTTTGTAGCGCTGATTTGCCTTTCCAGGTTGCTTGGTTGGCCAAAAAGGGCGTATGCGTTTTTTCCTGAATATATTCAGGAAAAAACGCATACGCCCTTTTTGGCCAAGGGCATAATTGTCGACGTTTTGCCGCTTTTCATGTGCTTTAAAGGCGATTCGAATCTACCTCCTGAAACCTGTTTCCTGCAATTCTGCCTTGCTTTCAAATCCTCTTCGTTGCCTTCCCTCAATATATTTGTGGACGAGAGTTATCATTTATAACTCAGCAGGTTTGTGAATGGCAGTGCCCCTGAGCTCCATTTTTCAAGTGTCTTGTTTGGGAGCTGGCCGCAAAAGCATGGGATTGCCTCAGGCCCTATTCTGGTTCCCGGCGGCAGGCTGAGCCTGTGGTTAATTCTTCTTCCTGATGGGAAAATAGAGTGACCTGTGCCTGTCCCAACACCTAGATCTAGTCTCTCATTGGTTGCCCCTCTTCCCGTTCATCCTCAGGACAAATTGCAACCTGTACAGAACAGGAGGTTAAAGGTGCTGATTCTCCAAGTAGGGAGATTTCTAGTGAAGTAGCTGGAATGGCGAACCCGAGCACAAGGAGATGAGAAATGAGGTGCGTTTTAGAAACCTTTCAAAATCACACGGTGTACCATCTTCTGAGTTTCTCATGCATGTTTTCGATGTAGGAAGATGCCCTTGAACCTGGAGACTTCGGACCCATGGAATGGGTACCACGCAGTATTACTTTAAAGGGTCTGCGTTTGCTCACCCAACCTAACCCAACCTTTCAGCCCCAAGAGTGTCCACCCTTATGTCTCATCCAGCTGTGCGTGTAGATATGGTCAATCGAGGTTGCATCACAGCCTCTGAACGAATTTTGTAAGAATTTCTCTCTCTTTCACTGTCTTTGTTTTACAGGTTTTTAAAAGTAATTTATTTTTATAATGGGGTTTAGCTGCTTTTCACGGCTGTGTTTATGCGGCTTTACACCCACTTGACTCACTTCCAGACATATATCAATACATAGGTTTTAAGATTCTTACTAGTCACATATATTCTTGTGCGGTGAATAGGGGGTGTTGAGTCCAGTTCACTGAGCAAGGAGTAGGTCTTGTCTATTACATATTGGGTGTATGGAACGGTATCTGAGCGAATTTGAACCCCTTGTTTTATGCATCACCCCACCTCACCTTTCCCGTTAAGCAGCCATAGTGTGTTTTCTAAACGTGTGACTCTGTTCTGTTTTGTAATTCAGTTCAAGTGTAGCGGTTTTTACATTCCCTCTATAAATGATAGCTTATGATAAGTGTCATTTTCTGTGTGACTTATTTCACTTAGAATCGTCGTACCTAACTCCACTCATCTTGCTTCTACTAGCCTTATGACATTGATTTCATGTCTGAGTGATATTCCATTGTACATAAGGACCACGACTTCTTTATCCATTTTTCTCTTTCCTGGGATATTTAAGTTTTCATGAAGTGGAGGTTCTTGTCAACAGAGCAGCCCTAAACTTTGGGGTGCCTGTGTCTTGCTGATTTTTCTTTTTCCCAATTTATACGCCCATGAGTGGACGTGCCCTATGCTCCCTAAGCTGTGTTTTTTCGATGTTTCAGGACACACCGTACACTTCTCCAGAGTGGCTGCTGGCAATTAACATCCCGCCCATCAGCGTAGCAAGGCTGCCATTTCTCCATGGCCAGTCCTGCATTTCTGGTTTTGACACTTTTTGCAGCATGACCCTTTTGACCGATGGGAAGCGAGACTTCTTTGTAGCGCTGATTTGCATTTCCAGGTTGCTTGGTTGGCCAAAAAGGGCATATGCGTTTTTTCCTGAATATATTCAGGAAAAAACGCATACGCCCTTTTTGGCCAAGGGCATAATTGTCGACGTTTTGCCGCTTTTCATGTGCTTTAAAGGTGATTCGAATCTACCTCCTGAAACCTGTTTCCTGCAATTCTGCCTTGCTTTCAAATCCTCTTCGTTGCCTTCCCTCAATATATTTGTGGACGAGAGTTATCATTTATAACTCAGCAGGTTTGTGAATGGCAGTGCCCCTGAGCTCCATTTTTCAAGTGTCTTGTTTGGGAGCTGGCCGCAAAAGCACGGGATTGCCTCAGGCCCTATTCTGGTTCCCCGCTGCAGGCTGAGCCTGTGGTTAATTCTTCTTCCTGATGGGAAAATAGAGTGACCTGTGCCTGTCCCAACACCTAGATCTAGTCTCTCATTGGTTGCCCCTCTTCCCGTTCATCCTCAGGACAAATTGCAACCTGTACAGAACAGGAGGTTAAAGGTGCTGATTCTCCAAGTAGGGAGATTTCTAGTGAAGTAGCTGGAATGGCGAACCCGAGCACAAGGAGATGAGAAATGAGGTGCGTTTTAGAAACCTTTCAAAATCACACGGTGTACCATCTTCTGAGTTTCTCATGCATGTTTTCGATGTAGGAAGATGCCCTTGAACCTGGAGACTTGGGACCCATGGGATGGGTACCACGCAGTATTACTTTAAAGGGTCTGCGTTTGCTCACCCAACCTAACCCAACCTTTCAGCCCCAAGAGTGTCCACCCTTATGTCTCATCCAGCTGTGCGTGTAGATATGGTCAATCGAGGTTGCATCACAGCCTCTGAACGAATTTTGTAAGAATTTCTCTCTCTTTCACTGTCTTTGTTTTACAGGTTTTTAAAAGTAATTTATTTTTATAATGGGGTTTAGCTGCTTTTCACGGCTGTGTTTATGCGGCTTTACACCCACTTGACTCACTTCCAGACAGATATCAATACATAGGTTTTAAGATTCTTACTAGTCACATATATTCTTGTGCGGTGAATAGGGGGTGTTGAGTCCAGTTCACTGAGCAAGGAGTAGGTCTTGTCTATTACATATTGGGTGTATGGAACGGTATTTGAGCGAATTTGAACCCCTTGTTTTATGCATCACCCCACCTCACCTTTCCCGTTAAGCAGCCATAGTGTGTTTTCTAAACGTGTGACTCTGTTCTGTTTTGTAATTCAGTTCAAGTGTAGCGGTTTTTACATTCCCTCTATAAATGATAGCTTATGATAAGTGTCATTTTCTGTGTGACTTATTTCACTTAGAATCGTCGTACCTAACTCCACTCATCTTGCTTCTACTAGCCTTATGACATTGATTTCATGTCTGAGTGATATTCCATTGTACATAAGGACCACGACTTCTTTATCCATTTTTCTCTTTCCTGGGATATTTAAGTTTTCATGAAGTGGAGGTTCTTGTCAACAGAGCAGCCCTAAACTTTGGGGTGCCTGTGTCTTGCTGATTTTTCTTTTTCCCAATTTATACGCCCATGAGTGGACGTGCCCTATGCTCCCTAAGCTGTGTTTTTTCGATGTTTCAGGACACACCGTACACTTCTCCAGAGTGGCTGCTGGCAATTAACATCCCGCCCATCAGCGTAGCAAGGCTGCCATTTCTCCATGGCCAGTCCTGCATTTCTGGTTTTGACACTTTTTGCAGCATGACCCTTTTGACCGATGGGAAGCGAGACTTCTTTGTAGCGCTGATTTGCCTTTCCAGGTTGCTTGGTTGGCCAAAAAGGGCGTATGCGTTTTTTCCTGAATATATTCAGGAAAAAACGCATACGCCCTTTTTGGCCAAGGGCATAATTGTCGACGTTTTGCCGCTTTTCATGTGCTTTAAAGGTGATTCGAATCTACCTCCTGAAACCTGTTTCCTGCAATTCTGCCTTGCTTTCAAATCCTCTTCGTTGCCTTCCCTCAATATATTTGTGGACGAGAGTTATCATTTATAACTCAGCAGGTTTGTGAATGGCAGTGCCCCTGAGCTCCATTTTTCAAGTGTCTTGTTTGGGAGCTGGCCGCAAAAGCACGGGATTGCCTCAGGCCCTATTCTGGTTCCCCGCTGCAGGCTGAGCCTGTGGTTAATTCTTCTTCCTGATGGGAAAATAGAGTGACCTGTGCCTGTCCCAACACCTAGATCTAGTCTCTCATTGGTTGCCCCTCTTCCCGTTCATCCTCAGGACAAATTGCAACCTGTAGGGAACAGGAGCTTAAAGGTGCTGATTCTCCAAGTAGGGAGATTGCTAGTAAAGTAGCTGGAATGGCGAACCCGAGCACAAGGAGATGAGAAATGAGGTGCGTTTTAGAAACCTTTCAAAATCACACGGTGTACCATCTTCTGAGTTTCTCATGCATGTTTTCGATGTAGGAAGATGCCCTTGAACCTGGAGACTTGGGACCCATGGGATGGGTACCACGCAGTATTACTTTAAAGGGTCTGCGTTTGCTCACCCAACCTAACCCAAACTTTCAGCCCCAAGAGTGTCCACCCTTATGTCTCATCCAGCTGTGCGTGTAGATATGGTCAATCCAGGTTGCATCACAGCCTCTGAACGAATTTTGTAAGAATTTCTCTCTCTTTCACTGTCTTTGTTTTACGGGTTTTTAAAAGTAATTTATTTTTATAATGGGGTTTAGCTGCTTTTCACGGCTGTGTTTATGCGGCTTTACACCCACTTGACTCACTTCCAGACATATATCAATACATAGGTTTTAAGATTCTTACTAGTCACATATATTCTTGTGCGGTGAATAGGGGGTGTTGAGTCCAGTTCACTGAGCAAGGAGTAGGTCTTGTCTATTACATATTGGGTGTATGGAACGGTATCTGAGCGAATTTGAAATCCTTGTTTTATGCATCACCCCACCTCACCTTTCCCGTTAAGCAGCCATAGTGTGTTTTCTAAACGTGTGACTCTGTTCTGTTTTGTAATTCAGTTCAAGTGTAGCGGTTTTTACATTCCCTCTATAAGTGATAGCTTATGATAAGTGTCTTTTTCTGTGTGACTTATTTCACTTAGAATCGTCGTACCTAACTCCACTCATCTTGCTTCTACTAGCCTTATGACATTGATTTCATGTCTGAGTGATATTCCATTGTACATAAGGACCACGACTTCTTTATCCATTTTTCTCTTTCCTGGGATATTTAAGTTTTCATGAAGTGGAGGTTCTTGTCAACAGAGCAGCCCTAAACTTTGGGGTGCCTGTGTCTTGCTGATTTTTTCTTTTTCCCAATTTATACGCCCATGAGTGGACGTGCCCTATGCTCCCTAAGCTGTGTTTTTTCGATGTTTCAGGACACACCGTACACTTCTCCAGAGTGGCTGCTGGCAATTAACATCCCGCCCATCAGCGTAGCAAGGCTGCCATTTCTCCATGGCCTGTCCTGCATTTCTGGTTTTGACACATTTTGCAGCATGACCCTTTTGACCGATGGGAAGCGAGACTTCTTTGTAGCGCTGATTTGCCTTTCCAGGTTGCTTGGTTGGCCAAAAAGGGCGTATGCGTTTTTTCCTGAATATATTCAGGAAAAAACGCATACGCCCTTTTTGGCCAAGGGCATCATTGTCCACGTTTTGCCGCTTTTCATGTGCTTTAAAGGCGATTCGAATCTACCTCCTGAAACCTGTTTCCTGCAATTCTGCCTTGCTTTCAAATCCTCTTCGTTGCCTTCCCTCAGTATATTTGTGGACGAGAGTTATCATTTATAACTCTGCAGGGTTGTGAATTGCAGTGCCCATGTGCTCCATTTTTCAACTGGCTTTTTTGGGAGCTGGCCGCAGAAGCGCGGGATTGCCTCAGGCCCTATTCTGGTTCCGGGTGGCAGGCTGACCCTGTGGTTATTTCTTCTTCCTAATGAGAAAATAGAGTGACCTGTGCCTGTCCCAACACCTAGATCTAGTCTCTCATTGGTTGCCCCTCTTCCCGTTCATCCTCAGGACAAATTGCAACCTGTACAGAACAGGAGGTTAAAGGTGCTGATTCTCCAAGTAGGGAGATTGCTAGTGAAGTAGCTGGAATGGCGAACCCGAGCACAAGGAGATGAGAAATGAGGTGCGTTTTAGAAACCTTTCAAAATCACACGGTGTACCATCTTCTGGGTTCCTCATGCAAGTTTTCGATGTAGGAAGATGCCCTTGAACCTGGAGATTTGGGACCCATGGGATGGGTACCACGCAGTATTACCTTAAAGGGTCTGCGTTGGCTCACCCAACCTCACCAAACCTCTCAGCCCCAAGAATGTCCACCCTTATGTCTCATCCAGCTGTGGGTCTAGATATGGTCAATCCAGGTTGCGTCACAGCCCCTGAATGAATTTTGTAAGAATTTCTGTCCCTTTCACTGTCTTTGTTTCATGGGTTTTTAAAACTAATTTATTTTTATAATGGGGTTTAGCTGCTTTTCACGGCTGTGTTTATGCGGCTTTACACCCACTTGACACACTTCCAGAGAGATATCAATACATAGGTTTTAAGATTCTTACTAGTCACATATATTCTTGTGCGGTGAATAGGGGGTGTTCAGTCCAGTTCACTGAGCAAGGAGTAGGTCTTGTCTATTACGTATTGGGTGTATGGAACGGTATCTGAGCTAATTTGAAACCCTTGTATTATGCATCACCCCACCTCACCTTCCCCGTTAAGCAACCATAGTTTTTTTTCTAAATGTGTGACTTTGTTCTGTTTTCTAATTCAGTTCAAATGTAGCGGTTTTTACATTCCCTGTACAAGTTATAGCTTTTGATAAGTGTCTTTTTCTGTGTGATTTATTTCACTTAGAATCGTCGTACCTAAGTCCACCCATCTTGCTTCTACTAGCCTTATGACATTGATTTCATGGCTGAGTGATATTCCATTGTACATAAGGACCACAACTTCTTTATCCATTTTTCTCTTTCCTGGGATATTTAAGGTGTCATGAAGTGGAGGTTCTTGTCAACAGAGCAGCCCTAAACTTTGGGGTGCCTGTGTCTTGCTGATTTTTAGTTTTCAAAATTTATACGCCCATGAGTGGACGTGCCCTATGCTCCCTAAGCTGTGTTTTTTCGATGTTTCAGGCCTCACCGTACACTTCTCCAGAGTGGCTGTTGGCAATTTACATCCCGCCCATCAGCGTAGCAAGGCACCAATTTCTCCATGGCCTGTCCTGCATTTGTGGTTTTGACACTTTAATCAGCATGGCCCTTTTGACGGATGGGAAGCGAGACTTCTTTGTAGCGCTGATTTGCCTATCCAGGTTGCTTGGTTGGCCAAAAAGGGCGTATGCGTTTTTTCCTGAATACATTCAGGAAAAAACGCATACGCCCTTTTTAGCCAAGGGCATCATTGTCCACGTTTTGCCGCTTTTCATCTGCTTTAAAGGCGATTCGAATCTACCTCCTGAAACCTGTTTCCTGCAATTCTGCCTTGCTTTCAAATCCTCTTCGTTGCCTTCCCTCAATATATTTGTGGACGAGAGTTATCATTTATAACTCTGCAGGGTTGTGAATTGCAGTGCCCATGTGCTCCATTTTTCAACTGTCTTGTTTGGGAGCTGGCTGCAAAATCACGGGATTGCCTCAGGCCCTATTCTGGTTCCCGGCGGCAGGCTGAGACTGTGGTTATTTCTTCTTCCTGATGAGAAAATAGAGTGACCTGTGCCTGTCCCAACACCTAGATCTAGTCTCTCATTGGCTGCCCCTCTTCATGTTCATCCTCAGGACAAATTGCAACCTGTACGGAACAGGAGGTTAAAGGTGCTGATTCTCCAAGTAGGGAGATTGCTAGTGAAGTAGCTGGAATGGGGAACCCGAGCACAAGGAGATGAGAAATGAGGTGCGTTTTAGAAACCTTTCAAAATCACACGGTGTACCATCTTCTGGGTTCCTCATGCAAGTTTTCCATGTAGGAAGATGCCCTTGAACCTGGAGATTTGGGACCCAAGGGATGGGAACCACGCAGTATTACCTTAAAGGGTCTGCGTTGGCTCACCCAACCTCACCAAACCTCTCAGCCCCAAGAATGTTCACCCTTATGTCTCATCCAGCTGTGGGTCTAGATATGGTCAATCCAGGTTGCGTCACAGCCCCTGAATGAATTTTCTAAGAATTTCTGTCTCTTTCACTGTCTTTGTTTCATGGGTTTTTAAAACTAATTTATTTTTATAATGGGGTTTAGCTGCTTTTCACGGCTGTGTTTATGCGGCTTTACACCCACTTGACACACTTCCAGAGAGATATCAATACATAGGTTTTAAGATTCTTACTAGCATATATTCTTGTGCGGTGAATAGGGGGTGTTGAGTCCAGTTCACTGAGCAAGGAGTAGGTCTTGTCTATTACGTATTGGGTGTATGGAACGGTATCTGAGCTAATTTGAAACCCTTGTTTTATGCATCACCCCACCTCACCTTTCCCGTTAAGCAACCATAGATTTTTTTCTAAATGTGTGACTTTGTTCTGTTTTGTAATTCAGTTCAAATGTAGCGGTTTTTACATTCCCTGTATAAGTTATAGCTTTTGATAAGTGTCCTTTTCTGTGTGACTTATTTCACTTAGAATCGTCGTACCTAAGTCCACCCATCTTGCTTCTACTAGCCTTATGACATTGATTTCATGGCTGAGTGATATTCCATTGTACATAAGGACCACAACTTCTTTATCCATTTTTCTCTTTCCTGGGATATTTAAGGTGTCATGAAGTGGAGGTTCTTGTCAACAGAGCAGCCCTAAACTTTGGGGTGCCTGTGTCTTGCTGATTTTTAGTTTTCAAAATTTATACGCCCATGAGTGGACGTGCCCTATGCTCCCTAAGCTGTGTTTTTTCGATGTTTCAGGTATCACCGTACACTTCTCCAGAGTGGCTGTTGGCAATTTACATCCCGCCCATCAGCGTAGCAAGGCTCCCATTTCTCCATGGCCTGTCCTGCATTTGTGGTTTTGACACTTTTATCAGCATCGCCCTTTTGACGGATGGGAAGCGAGACTTCTTTGTAGCGCTGATTTGCCTTTCCAGGTTGCTTGGTTAGCCAAAAAGGGCGTATGCGTTTTTTCCTGAATATATTCAGGAAAAAACGCATACGCCCTTTTTGGCTAAGGGCATCATTGTCCACGTTTTGCCGCTTTTCATGTGCTTTAAAGGCGATTCGAATCTACCTCCTGAAACCTGTTTCCTGCAATTCTGCCTTGCTTTCAAATCCTCTTCATTGCCTTCGCTCAATATATTTGTGGACGAGAGTTATCATTTATAACTCTGCAGGGTTGTGAATTTCAGTGCCCATGTGCTCCATTTTTCAACTGGCTTTTTTGGGAGCTGGCCGCAGAAGCGCGGGATTGCCTCAGGCACTATTCTGCTTCCAGGCGGCAGGCTGAGCCTGTGCTTAATTCTTCTTCCTGATGGGAAAATAGAGTGACCTGTGCCTGTGCCAACACCTACATCTAGTCTCTCATTGGTTGCCCCTCTTCCCGTTCATCCTCAGGACAAATTGCAACCTGTACAGAACAGGAGGTTAAAGGTGCTGATTCTCCAAGAAGGGAGATTGCTAGTAAAGTAGCTGGAATGGCGAACCCGAGCACAAGGAGATGAGAAATGAGGTGCGTTTTAGAAACCTTTCAAAATCACATGGTGTACCATCTTCTGGGTTCCTCATGCAAGTTTTCGATGTAGGAAGATGCCCTTGAACCTGGAGATTTAGGACCCATGGGATGGGTACCACGCAGTATTACCTTAAAGGGTCTGCGTTGGCTCACCCAACCTCACCAAACCTCTCAGCCCCAAGAATGTCCACCCTTATGTCTCATCCAGCTGTGGGTCTAGATATGGTCAATCCAGGTTGCGTCACAGCCCCTGAATGAATTTTCTAAGAATTTCTGTCTCTTTCACTGTCTTTGTTTCATGGGTTTTTAAAACTAATTTATTTTTATAATGGGGTTTAGCTGCTTTTCACGGCTGTGTTTATGCGGCTTTACACCCACTTGACACACTTCCAGAGAGATATCAATACATAGGTTTTAAGATTCTTACTAGTCACATATATTCTTGTGCGGTGAATAGGGGGTGTTCAGTCCAGTTCACTGAGCAAGGAGTAGGTCTTGTCTATTACGTATTGGGTGTATGGAACGGTATCTGAGCTAATTTGAAACCCTTGTATTATGCATCACCCCACCTCACCTTCCCCGTTAAGCAACCATAGTTTTTTTTTTCTAAATGTGTGACTTTGTTCTGTTTTCTAATTCAGTTCAAATGTAGCGGTTTTTACATTCCCTGTACAAGTTATAGCTTTTGATAAGTGTCTTTTTCTGTGTGATTTATTTCACTTAGAATCGTCGTACCTAAGTCCACCCATCTTGCTTCTACTAGCCTTATGACATTGATTTCATGGCTGAGTGATATTCCATTGTACATAAGGACCACAACTTCTTTATCCATTTTTCTCTTTCCTGGGATATTTAAGGTGTCATGAAGTGGAGGTTCTTGTCAACAGAGCAGCCCTAAACTTTGGGGTGCCTGTGTCTTGCTGATTTTTAGTTTTCAAAATTTATACGCCCATGAGTGGACGTGCCCTATGCTCCCTAAGCTGTGTTTTTTCGATGTTTCAGGCCTCACCGTACACTTCTCCAGAGTGGCTGTTGGCAATTTACATCCCGCCCATCAGCGTAGCAAGGCACCAATTTCTCCATGGCCTGTCCTGCATTTGTGGTTTTGACACTTTAATCAGCATGGCCCTTTTGACGGATGGGAAGCGAGACTTCTTTGTAGCGCTGATTTGCCTATCCAGGTTGCTTGGTTGGCCAAAAAGGGCGTATGCGTTTTTTCCTGAATACATTCAGGAAAAAACGCATACGCCCTTTTTAGCCAAGGGCATCATTGTCCACGTTTTGCCGCTTTTCATCTGCTTTAAAGGCGATTCGAATCTACCTCCTGAAACCTGTTTCCTGCAATTCTGCCTTGCTTTCAAATCCTCTTCGTTGCCTTCCCTCAATATATTTGTGGACGAGAGTTATCATTTATAACTCTGCAGGGTTGTGAATTGCAGTGCCCATGTGCTCCATTTTTCAACTGTCTTGTTTGGGAGCTGGCTGCAAAATCACGGGATTGCCTCAGGCCCTATTCTGGTTCCCGGCGGCAGGCTGAGACTGTGGTTATTTCTTCTTCCTGATGAGAAAATAGAGTGACCTGTGCCTGTCCCAACACCTAGATCTAGTCTCTCATTGGCTGCCCCTCTTCATGTTCATCCTCAGGACAAATTGCAACCTGTACGGAACAGGAGGTTAAAGGTGCTGATTCTCCAAGTAGGGAGATTGCTAGTGAAGTAGCTGGAATGGGGAACCCGAGCACAAGGAGATGAGAAATGAGGTGCGTTTTAGAAACCTTTCAAAATCACACGGTGTACCATCTTCTGGGTTCCTCATGCAAGTTTTCCATGTAGGAAGATGCCCTTGAACCTGGAGATTTGGGACCCAAGGGATGGGAACCACGCAGTATTACCTTAAAGGGTCTGCGTTGGCTCACCCAACCTCACCAAACCTCTCAGCCCCAAGAATGTTCACCCTTATGTCTCATCCAGCTGTGGGTCTAGATATGGTCAATCCAGGTTGCGTCACAGCCCCTGAATGAATTTTCTAAGAATTTCTGTCTCTTTCACTGTCTTTGTTTCATGGGTTTTTAAAACTAATTTATTTTTATAATGGGGTTTAGCTGCTTTTCACGGCTGTGTTTATGCGGCTTTACACCCACTTGACACACTTCCAGAGAGATATCAATACATAGGTTTTAAGATTCTTACTAGCATATATTCTTGTGCGGTGAATAGGGGGTGTTGAGTCCAGTTCACTGAGCAAGGAGTAGGTCTTGTCTATTACGTATTGGGTGTATGGAACGGTATCTGAGCTAATTTGAAACCCTTGTTTTATGCATCACCCCACCTCACCTTTCCCGTTAAGCAACCATAGATTTTTTTCTAAATGTGTGACTTTGTTCTGTTTTGTAATTCAGTTCAAATGTAGCGGTTTTTACATTCCCTGTATAAGTTATAGCTTTTGATAAGTGTCCTTTTCTGTGTGACTTATTTCACTTAGAATCGTCGTACCTAAGTCCACCCATCTTGCTTCTACTAGCCTTATGACATTGATTTCATGGCTGAGTGATATTCCATTGTACATAAGGACCACAACTTCTTTATCCATTTTTCTCTTTCCTGGGATATTTAAGGTGTCATGAAGTGGAGGTTCTTGTCAACAGAGCAGCCCTAAACTTTGGGGTGCCTGTGTCTTGCTGATTTTTAGTTTTCAAAATTTATACGCCCATGAGTGGACGTGCCCTATGCTCCCTAAGCTGTGTTTTTTCGATGTTTCAGGTATCACCGTACACTTCTCCAGAGTGGCTGTTGGCAATTTACATCCCGCCCATCAGCGTAGCAAGGCTCCCATTTCTCCATGGCCTGTCCTGCATTTGTGGTTTTGACACTTTTATCAGCATCGCCCTTTTGACGGATGGGAAGCGAGACTTCTTTGTAGCGCTGATTTGCCTTTCCAGGTTGCTTGGTTAGCCAAAAAGGGCGTATGCGTTTTTTCCTGAATATATTCAGGAAAAAACGCATACGCCCTTTTTGGCTAAGGGCATCATTGTCCACGTTTTGCCGCTTTTCATGTGCTTTAAAGGCGATTCGAATCTACCTCCTGAAACCTGTTTCCTGCAATTCTGCCTTGCTTTCAAATCCTCTTCATTGCCTTCGCTCAATATATTTGTGGACGAGAGTTATCATTTATAACTCTGCAGGGTTGTGAATTTCAGTGCCCATGTGCTCCATTTTTCAACTGGCTTTTTTGGGAGCTGGCCGCAGAAGCGCGGGATTGCCTCAGGCACTATTCTGCTTCCAGGCGGCAGGCTGAGCCTGTGCTTAATTCTTCTTCCTGATGGGAAAATAGAGTGACCTGTGCCTGTGCCAACACCTACATCTAGTCTCTCATTGGTTGCCCCTCTTCCCGTTCATCCTCAGGACAAATTGCAACCTGTACAGAACAGGAGGTTAAAGGTGCTGATTCTCCAAGAAGGGAGATTGCTAGTAAAGTAGCTGGAATGGCGAACCCGAGCACAAGGAGATGAGAAATGAGGTGCGTTTTAGAAACCTTTCAAAATCACATGGTGTACCATCTTCTGGGTTCCTCATGCAAGTTTTCGATGTAGGAAGATGCCCTTGAACCTGGAGATTTAGGACCCATGGGATGGGTACCACGCAGTATTACCTTAAAGGGTCTGCGTTGGCTCACCCAACCTCACCAAACCTCTCAGCCCCAAGAATGTCCACCCTTATGTCTCATCCAGCTGTGGGTCTAGATATGGTCAATCCAGGTTGCGTCACAGCCACTGAATGAATTTTGTAAGAATTTCTGTCTCTTTCACTGTCTTTGTTTCCTGGGTTTTTAAAACTAATTTATTTTTATAATGGGGTTTACCTGCTTTTCACGGCTGTGTTTATGCGGCTTTACACCCACTTGACACACTTCCAGAGAGATATCAATACATAGGTTTTAAGATTCTTACTAGTCACATATATTCTTGTGCGGTGAATAGGGGGTGTTGAGTCCAGTTCACTGAGCAAGGAGTAGGTCTTGTCTATTACGTATTGGGTGTATGGAACGGTATCTGAGCTAATTTGAAACCCTTGTTTTATGCATCACCCCACCTCACCTTTCCCGTTAAGCAACCATAGTTTTTTTTTCTAAATGTGTGACTTTGTTCTGTTTTGTAATTGAGTTCAAATGTAGCGGTTTTTACATTCCCTGTATAAGTTATAGCTTTTGATAAGTGTCTTTTTCTGTGTGACTTATTTCACTTAGAATCGTCGTACCTAAGTCCACCCATCTTGCTTCTACTAGCCTTATGACATTGATTTCATGTCTGAGTGATATTCCATTGTACATAAGGACCACAACTTCTTTATCCATTTTTCTCTTTCCTGGGATATTTAAGGTGTCATGAAGTGGAGGTTCTTGTCAACAGAGCAGCCCTAAACTTTGGGGTGCCTGTGTCTTGCTGATTTTTAGTTTTCCCAATTTATACGCCCATGAGTGGACGTGCCCTATGCTCCCTAAGCTGTGTTTTTTCGATGTTTCAGGACACACCGTACACTTCTCCAGAGTGGCTGTTGGCAATTTACATCCCGCCCATCAGCGTAGCAAGGCTGCCATTTCTCCATGGCCTGTCCTGCATTTCTGGTTTTGACACTTTTTGCAGCATGACCCTTTTGACCGATGGGAAGTGAAACTTCTTTGAAGCGCTGATTTGCCTTTCCAGGTTGCTTGGTTGGCCAAAAAGGGCGTATGCGTTTTTTCCTGAATATATTCAGGAAAAAGCGCATACGCCCTTTTTGGCCAAGGGCATCATTATCGAAGTTTTGCCGCTTTTCATGTGCTTTAAAGGCGATTTGAATCTACCTCCTGAAATCTGCTTCCTGCAATTCTGCCTTGCTTTCAAATCTTCTTCGTTGCCTTCCCTCAATATATCTGGATGAGAGTTATCATTTATAACTCTGCGGGTTTGTGAATTGCAGTGTCCCTTACTCCATTTTTCAACTCGCTTTGTTGGGAGCTGGCCGCAAATGCGCGGGATTGCCTCAGGCCCTATTCTGGTTCCTGGCGGCAGGCTGAGCCTGTGGTTAATTCTTCTTCCTGATGGGAAAATAGAGTGACCTGGGCCTGTCCCAACACCTAGATCTAGTCTCTCATTGGTTGCCCCTCTTCCCGTTCATCCTCAGGACAAATTGCAACCTGTAGGGAACAGGAGCTTAAAGGTGCTGATTCTCCAAGTAGAGAGATTGCTAGTAAAGTAGCTGGAAAGGCGAACCCGAGTACAAGGAGATGAGAAATTGGGTGCGTTTTAGAAACCTTTCAAAATCACACGGTGTACCATCTTCTGGGTTTCTCATGCATGTTTTCGATGTAGGAAGATGCCCTTGAACCTGGAGATTTAGGACCCATGGGATGGGTACCACGCAGTATTACCTTAAAGGGTCTGCGTTGGCTCACCCAACCTCACCAAACCTCTCAGCCCCAAGAATGTTCACCCTTATGTCTCATCCAGCTGTGGGTCTAGATATGGTCAATCCAGGTTGCGTCACAGCCCCTGAATGAATTTTCTAAGAATTTCTGTCTCTTTCACTGTCTTTGTTTCATGGGTTTTTAAAACTAATTTATTTTTATAATGGGGTTTAGCTGCTTTTCACGGCTGTGTTTATGCGGCTTTACACCCACTTGACACACTTCCAGAGAGATATCAATACATAGGTTTTAAGATTCTTACTAGTCACATATATTCTTGTGCGGTGAATAGGGGGTGTTCAGTCCAGTTCACTGAGCAAGGAGTAGGTCTTGTCTATTACGTATTGGGTGTATGGAACGGTATCTGAGCTAATTTGAAACCCTTGTATTATGCATCACCCCACCTCACCTTCCCCGTTAAGCAACCATAGTTTTTTTTCTAAATGTGTGACTTTGTTCTGTTTTCTAATTCAGTTCAAATGTAGCGGTTTTTACATTCCCTGTACAAGTTATAGCTTTTGATAAGTGTCTTTTTCTGTGTGATTTATTTCACTTAGAATCGTCGTACCTAAGTCCACCCATCTTGCTTCTACTAGCCTTATGACATTGATTTCATGGCTGAGTGATATTCCATTGTACATAAGGACCACAACTTCTTTATCCATTTTTCTCTTTCCTGGGATATTTAAGGTGTCATGAAGTGGAGGTTCTTGTCAACAGAGCAGCCCTAAACTTTGGGGTGCCTGTGTCTTGCTGATTTTTAGTTTTCAAAATTTATACGCCCATGAGTGGACGTGCCCTATGCTCCCTAAGCTGTGTTTTTTCGATGTTTCAGGCCTCACCGTACACTTCTCCAGAGTGGCTGTTGGCAATTTACATCCCGCCCATCAGCGTAGCAAGGCACCAATTTCTCCATGGCCTGTCCTGCATTTGTGGTTTTGACACTTTAATCAGCATGGCCCTTTTGACGGATGGGAAGCGAGACTTCTTTGTAGCGCTGATTTGCCTATCCAGGTTGCTTGGTTGGCCAAAAAGGGCGTATGCGTTTTTTCCTGAATACATTCAGGAAAAAACGCATACGCCCTTTTTAGCCAAGGGCATCATTGTCCACGTTTTGCCGCTTTTCATCTGCTTTAAAGGCGATTCGAATCTACCTCCTGAAACCTGTTTCCTGCAATTCTGCCTTGCTTTCAAATCCTCTTCGTTGCCTTCCCTCAATATATTTGTGGACGAGAGTTATCATTTATAACTCTGCAGGGTTGTGAATTGCAGTGCCCATGTGCTCCATTTTTCAACTGTCTTGTTTGGGAGCTGGCTGCAAAATCACGGGATTGCCTCAGGCCCTATTCTGGTTCCCGGCGGCAGGCTGAGACTGTGGTTATTTCTTCTTCCTGATGAGAAAATAGAGTGACCTGTGCCTGTCCCAACACCTAGATCTAGTCTCTCATTGGCTGCCCCTCTTCATGTTCATCCTCAGGACAAATTGCAACCTGTACGGAACAGGAGGTTAAAGGTGCTGATTCTCCAAGTAGGGAGATTGCTAGTGAAGTAGCTGGAATGGGGAACCCGAGCACAAGGAGATGAGAAATGAGGTGCGTTTTAGAAACCTTTCAAAATCACACGGTGTACCATCTTCTGGGTTCCTCATGCAAGTTTTCCATGTAGGAAGATGCCCTTGAACCTGGAGATTTGGGACCCAAGGGATGGGAACCACGCAGTATTACCTTAAAGGGTCTGCGTTGGCTCACCCAACCTCACCAAACCTCTCAGCCCCAAGAATGTTCACCCTTATGTCTCATCCAGCTGTGGGTCTAGATATGGTCAATCCAGGTTGCGTCACAGCCCCTGAATGAATTTTCTAAGAATTTCTGTCTCTTTCACTGTCTTTGTTTCATGGGTTTTTAAAACTAATTTATTTTTATAATGGGGATTAGCTGCTTTTCACGGCTGTGTTTATGCGGCTTTACACCCACTTGACACACTTCCAGAGAGATATCAATACATAGGTTTTAAGATTCTTACTAGCATATATTCTTGTGCGGTGAATAGGGGGTGTTGAGTCCAGTTCACTGAGCAAGGAGTAGGTCTTGTCTATTACGTATTGGGTGTATGGAACGGTATCTGAGCTAATTTGAAACCCTTGTTTTATGCATCACCCCACCTCACCTTTCCCGTTAAGCAACCATAGATTTTTTTCTAAATGTGTGACTTTGTTCTGTTTTGTAATTCAGTTCAAATGTAGCGGTTTTTACATTCCCTGTATAAGTTATAGCTTTTGATAAGTGTCCTTTTCTGTGTGACTTATTTCACTTAGAATCGTCATACCTAAATCCACTCATCTTGCTTCTACTAGCCTTATGACATTGATTTCATGTCTGAGTGATATTCCATTGTACATAAGGACCACAACTTCTTTATCCATTTTTCTCTTTCCTGGGATATTTAAGGTGTCATGAAGTGGAGGTTCTTGTCAACAGAGCAGCCCTAAACATTGGGGTGCCTGTGTCTTGCGGATTTTTAGTTTTCCCAATTTATACGCCCATGAGTGGACGTGCCCTATGCTCCCTAAGCTGTGTTTTTTCGATGTTTCAGGACACACCGTACACTTCTCCAGAGTGGCTGTTGGCAATTTACATCCCGCCCATCAGCGTAGCAAGGCTGCCATTTCTCCATGGCCTGTCCTGCATTTCTGGTTTTGACACTTTTTGCAGCATGGCCCTTTTGACCGATGGGAAGCGAGACCTCTTTGTAGCGCTGATTTGCCTTTCCAGGTTGCTTGGTTGGCCAAAAAGGGCGTATGCGTTTTTTCCTGAATATATTCAGGAAAAAACGCATACGCCCTTTTTGGCCAAGGGCATCATTGTCGATGTTTTGCCACTTTTCATGTGCTTTAAAGGCGATTCGAATCTACCTCCTGAAATCTGTTTCCTGCAATTCTGCCTTGCTTTCAAATCCTCTTCGTTGCCTTCCCTCAATATATCTGTGGATGAGAGTTATCATTTATAACTCTGCGGGTTTGTGAATTGCAGTGTCCCTGAGCTCCATTTTTCAACTCGCTTTTTTGGGAGCTGGCCGCAAAAGCGCGGGATTGCCTCAGGCCCTATTCTGGTTCCTGGCGGCAGGCTGAGCCTGTGGTTAATTCTTCTTCCTGATGGGAAAATAGAGTGACCTGGGCCTGTCCCAACACCTAGATCTAGTCTCTCATTGGTTGCCCCTCTTCCCGTTCATCCTCAGGACAAATTGCAACCTGTAGGGAACAGGAGCTTAAAGGTGCTGATTCTCCAAGTAGGGAGATTGCTAGTAAAGTAGCTGGAAAGGCGAACCCGAGCACAAGGAGATGAGAAATTGGGTGCGTTTTAGAAACCTTTCAAAATCACACGGTGTACCATCTTCTGGGTTTCTCATGCATGTTTTCGATGTAGGAAGATGCCCTTGAACCTGGAGATTTGGGACCCATGGGATGGGTACCACACAGTATTACTTTAAAGGGTCTGCGTTTGCTCACCCAACCTCACCCAACCTCTAAGCCCCAAGAGTGTCCACCCTTATGTCTCATCCAGCTGTGGGTCTAGATATGGTCAATCCAGGTTGCATCACAGCCTCTGAACGAATTTTGTAAGAATTTCTCTCTCTTTCACTGTCTTTGTTTTACGGGTTTTTAAAAGTAATTTATTTTTATAATGGGGTTTAGCTGCTTTTCACGGCTGTGTTTATGCGGCTTTACACCCACTTGTCTCACTTCCTGACAGATATCAATACATAGGTTTTAAGATTCTTACTAGTCACATATATTCTTGTGCGGTGAATAGGGGGTGTTGAGTCCAGTTCACTGAGCAAGGAGTAGGTCTTGTCTATTACATATTGGGTGTATGGAACGGTATCTGAGCGAATTTGAACCCCTTGTTTTATGCATCACCCCACCTCACCTTTCCCGTTAAGCAGCCATAGTGTGTTTTCTAAACGTGTGATTCTGTTCTGTTCTGTAATTCAGTTCAAGTGTAGCGGTTTTTACATTCCCTCTGTAAGTGATAGCTTATGATAAGTGTCTTTTTCTGTGTGACTTATTTCACTTAGAATCGTCATACCTAAATCCACTCATCTTGCTTCTACTAGCCTTATGACATTGATTTCATGTCTGAGGGATATTCCTTTGTACATAAGGACCACAACTTCTTTATCCATTTTTCTCTTTCCTGGGATATTTAAGGTGTCATGAAGTGGAGGTTCTTGTCAACATAGCAGCCCTAAACATTGGGGTGCCTGTGTCTTGCTGATTTTTAGTTTTCCCAATTTATACGCCCATGAGTGGACGTGCCCTATGCTCCCTAAGCTGTGTTTTTTCGATGTTTCAGGACACACCGTACACTTCTCCAGAGTGGCTGTTGGCAATTTACATCCCGCCCATCAGCGTAGCAAGGCTGCCATTTCTCCATGGCCTGTCCTGCATTTCTGGTTTTGACACTTTTTGCAGCATGGCCCTTTTGACCGATGGGAAGCGAGACCTCTTTGTAGCGCTGATTTGCCTTTCCAGGTTGCTTGGTTGGCCAAAAAGGGCGTATGCGTTTTTTCCTGAATATATTCAGGAAAAAACGCATACGCCCTTTTTGGCCAAGGGCATCATTGTCGACGTTTTGCCGCTTTTCATGTGCTTTAAAGGCGATTCGAATCTACCTCCTGAAATCTGTTTCCTGCAATTCTGCCTTGCTTTCAAATCCTCTTCGTTGCCTTCCCTCAATATATCTGTGGATGAGAGTTATCATTTATAACTCTGCGGGTTTGTGAATTGCAGTGTCCCTGAGCTCCATTTTTCAACTCGCTTTTTTGGGAGCTGGCCGCAAAAGCGCGGGATTGCCTCAGGCCCTATTCTGGTTCCTGGCGGCAGGCTGAGCCTGTGGTTAATTCTTCTTCCTGATGGGAAAATAGAGTGACCTGGGCCTGTCCCAACACCTAGATCTAGTCTCTGATTGGTTGCCCCTCTTCCCGTTCATCCTCAGGACAAATTGCAACCTGTAGGGAACAGGAGCTTAAAGGTGCTGATTCTCCAAGTAGGGAGATTGCTAGTAAAGTAGCTGGAAAGGCGAACCCGAGCACAAGGAGATGAGAAATTGGGTGCGTTTTAGAAACCTTTCAAAATCACACGGTGTACCATCTTCTCGGTTTCTCATGCATGTTTTCGATGTAGGAAGATGCCCTTGAACCTGGAGATTTGGGACCCATGTGATGGGTACCACGCAGTATTACTTTAAAGGGTCTGAGTTTGCTCACCCAACCTCACCCAACCTCGAAGCCCCAAGAGTGTCAACCCTTATGTCTCATCCAGCTGTGGGTCTAGATATGGTCAATCCAGGTTGCATCACAGCCTCTGAACGAATTTTGTAAGAATTTCTCTCTCTTTCACTGTCTTTGTTTTACGGGTTTTTAAAAGTAATTTATTTTTATAATGGGGTTTAGCTGCTTTTCACGGCTGTGTTTATGCGGCTTTACACCCACTTGACTCACTTCCAGACAGATATCAATACATAGGTTTTAAGATTATTACTAGTCACATATATTCTTGTGCGGTGAATAGGGGGTGTTGAGTCCAGTTCACTGAGCAAGGAGTAGGTCTTGTCTATTACATATTGGGTGTATGGAACGGTATCTGAACGAATTTGAAGCCCTTGTTTTATGCATCACCCAACCTCACCTTTCCCGTTAAGCAGCCATAGTGTGTTTTCTAAACGTGTGACTCTGTTCTGTTTTGTAATTCAGTTCAGGTGTAGCGGTTTTTACATTCCCTCTATAAGTGATAGCTTATGATAAGTGTCTTTTTCTGTGTGACTTATTTCACTTAGAATCGTCATACCTAAATCCACTCATCTTGCTTCTACTAGCCTTATGACATTGATTTCATGTCTGAGTGATATTCCTTTGTACATAAAGACCACAACTTCTTTATCCATTTTTCTCTTTCCTGGGATATTTAAGGTGTCATGAAGTGGAGTTTCTTGTCAACATAGCATCCCTAAACATTGGGGTGCCTGTGTCTTGCTGATTTTTAGTTTTCCCAATTTATACGCCCATGAGTGGACGTGCCCTATGCTCCCTAAGCTGTGTTTTTTCGATGTTTCAGGACACACCGTACACTTCTCCAGAGTGGCTTTTGGCAATTTACATCCCGCCCATCAGCGTAGCAAGGCTGCCATTTCTCCATGGCCTGTACTGCATTTCTGGTTTTGACACTTTTTGCAGCATGGCCCTTTTGACCGATGGGAAGCGAGACTTCTTTGTAGCGCTGATTTGCCTTTCTAGGTTGCTTGGTTGGCCAAAAAGGGCGTATGCGTTTTTTCCTGAATATATTCAGGAAAAAACGCATACGCCCTTTTTGGCCAAGGGCATCATTGTCCACGTTTTGCCGCTTTTCATGTGCTTTAAAGGCGATTCGAATCTACCTCCTGAAATCTGCTTCCTGCAATTCTGCCTTGCTTTCAAATCCTCTTCGTTGCCTTCCCTCAATATATCTGTGGATGAGAGTTATCATTTATAACTCTGCGGATTTGTGAATTGCAGTGTCCCTGAGCTCCATTTCTCAACTCGCTTTTTTGGGAGCTGGCCACAAAAGCGCGAGATTGCCTCAGGCCCTATTCTGGTTCCTGGCGGCAGGCTGAGCCTGTGGTTAATTCTTCTTCCTGATGGGAAAATAGAGTGACCTGTGCCTCTACCAACACCTAGATCTAGTCTCTCATTGGTTGCCCCTCTTCCCGTTCATCCTCAGGACAAATTGCAACCTGTAGGGAACAGGAGCTTAAAGGTGCTGATTCTCCACGTAGGGAGATTGCTAGTAAAGTAGCTGGAAAGGCGAACCCTAGCACAAGGAGATGAGAAATGGGGTGCGTTTTAGAAACCTTTCAAAATCACACGGTGTACCATCTTCTGGGTTTCTCATGCATGTTTTCGATGTAGGAAGATGCCCTTGAACCTGGAGATTTGGGACCCATGGGATGGGTACCACGCAGTATTACTTTAAAGGGTCTGAGTTTGCTCACCCAACCTCACCCAACCTCTCAGCCCCAAGAGTGTCCACCCTTATGTCTCATCCAGGTGTGGGTCTAGATATGGTCAATCCAGGTTGCATCACAGCCCCTGAACGAATTTTGTAAGAATTTCTCTCTCTTTCACTGTCTTTGTTTTACGGGGTTTTAAAAGTAATTTATTTTTATAATGGTGTTTAGCTGTTTTTCACGGCTGTGTTTATGCGGCTTTACACCCACTTGGCTCACTTCCAGAGAGATATCAATACATAGGTTTTACGATTCTTACTAGTCAGATATATTCTTGTGCGGTGAATAGGGGGTGTTGAGTCCAGTTCACTGAGCAAGGAGTAGGTCTTGTCTATTACATATTGGGTGTATGGAACAGTATCTGAGCGAATTTGAAACCCTTGTTTTATGCATCACCCCACCTCACCTTTCCCGTTAAGCAGCCATAGTGTGTTTTCTAAACGTGTGACTCTGTTCTGTTTTGTAATTCAGTTCAAGTGTAGCGGTTTTTACATTCCCTCTATAAGTGATAGCTTATGATAAGTGTCTTTTTCTGTGTCACTTATTTCACTTAGAATCGTCATACCTAAATCCACTCATCTTGCTTCTACTAGCCTTATGACATTGATTTCATGTCTGAGGGATATTCCTTTGTACATAAGGACCACAACTTCTTTATCCATTTTTCTCTTTCCTGGGATATTTAAGGTGTCATGAAGTGGAGGTTCTTGTCAACATAGCAGCCCTAAACTTTGGGGTGCCTGTGTCTTGCTGATTTTTAGTTTTCCCAATTTATATGCCCATGAGTGGACGTGCCCTATGCTCCCTAAGCTGTGTTTTTTCGATGTTTCAGGACACACCGTACACTTCTCCAGAGTGGCTGTTGGCAATTTACATCCCGCCCATCAGCGTAGCAAGGCTGCCATTTCTCCATGGCCTGTACTGCATTTCTGGTTTTGACACTTTTTGCAGCATGGCCCTTTTGACCGATGGGAAGCGAGACTTCTTTGTAGCGCTGATTTGCCTTTCCTGGTTGCTTGGTTGGCCAAAAAGGGCGTATGCGTTTTTTCCTGAATATATTCAGGAAAAAACGCATACGCCCTTTTTGGCCAAGGGCATCATTGTCGACGTTTTGCCGCTTTTCATGTGCTTTAAAGGCGATTCGAATCTACCTCCTGAAATCTGCTTCCTGCAATTCTGCCTTGCTTTCAAATCCTCTTCGTTGCCTTCCCTCAATATATCTGTGGATGAGAGTTATCATTTATAACTCTGCGGGTTTGTGAATTGCAGTGTCCCTGAGCTCCATTTTTCAACTCGCTTTTTTGGGAGCTGGCCACAAAAGCGCGAGATTGCCTCAGGCCCTATTCTGGTTCCTGGCGGCAGGCTGAGCCTGTGGTTAATTCTTCTTCCTGATGGGAAAATAGAGTGACCTGTGCCTCTACCAACACCTAGATCTAGTCTCTCATTGGTTGCCCCTCTTCCCGTTCATCCTCAGGACAAATTGCAACCTGTAGGGAACAGGAGCTTAAAGGTGCTGATTCTCCAAGTAGGGAGATTGCTAGTAAAGTAGCTGGAAAGGCGAACCCGAGCACAAGGAGATGAGAAATGGGGTGCGTTTTAGAACCTTTCAAAATCACACGGTGTACCATCTTCTGGGTTTCTCATGCATGTTTTCGATGTAGGAAGATGCCCTTGAACCTGGAGATTTGGGACCCATGGGATGGGTACCACGCAGTATTACTTTAAAGGGTCTGAGTTTGCTCACCCAACCTCACCCAAACTCTCAGCCCCAAGAGTGTCCACCCTTATGTCTCATCCAGGTGTGGGTCTAGATATGGTCAATCCAGGTTGCATAACAGCCCCTGAACGAATTTTGTAAGAATTTCTCTCTCTTTCACTGTCTTTGATTTACGGGTTTTTAAAAGTAATTTATTTTTATAATGGGGTTTAGCTGCTTTTCACGGCTGTGTTTATGCGGCTTTACACCCACTTGACTCACTTCCAGACAGATATCAATACATAGGTTTTACGATTCTTACTAGTCAGATATATTCTTGTGCGGTGAATAGGGGGTGTTGAGTCCAGTTCACTGAGCAAGGAGTAGGTCTTGTCTATTACATATTGGGTGTATGGAACAGTATCTGAGCGAATTTGAAACCCTTGTTTTATGCATCACCCCACCTCACCTTTCCCGTTAAGCAGCCATAGTGTGTTTTCTAAACGTGTGACTCTGTTCTGTTTTGTAATTCAGTTCAAGTGTAGCGGTTTTTACATTCCCTCTATAAGTGATAGCTTATGATAAGTGTCTTTTTCTGTGTGACTTATTTCACTTAGAATCGTCATACCTAAATCCACTCATCTTGCTTCTACTAGCCTTATGACATTGATTTCATGTCTGAGTGATATTCCTTTGTACATAAGGACCACAACTTCTTTATCCATTTTTCTCTTTCCTGGGATATTTAAGGTGTCATGAAGTGGAGGTTCTTGTCAACATAGCAGCCCTAAACATTGGGGTGCCTGTGTCTTGCTGATTTTTAGTTTTCCCAATTTATACGCCCATGAGTGGACGTGCCCTGTGCTCCCTAAGCTGTGTTTTTTCGATGTTTCAGGACACACCGTACACTTCTCCAGAGTGGCTGTTGGCAATTTACATCCCGCCCATCAGCGTAGCAAGGCTGCCATTTCTCCATGGCCTGTCCTGCATTTCTGGTTTTGACACTTTTTGTAGCATGGCCCTTTTGACCGATGGGAAGCGAGACCTCTTTGTAGCGCTGATTTGCCTTTCCAGGTTGCTTGGTTGGCCAAAAAGGGCGTATGCGTTTTTTCCTGAATATATTCAGGAAAAAACGCATACGCCCTTTTTGGCCAAGGGCATCATTGTCGATGTTTTGCCACTTTTCATGTGCTTTAAAGGCGATTCGAATCTACCTCCTGAAATCTGTTTCCTGCAATTCTGCCTTGCTTTCAAATCCTCTTCGTTGCCTTCCCTCAATATATCTGTGGATGAGAGTTATCATTTATAACTCTGCGGGTTTGTGAATTGCAGTGTCCCTGAGCTCCATTTTTCAACTTGCTTTTTTGGGAGCTGGCCGCAAAAGCGCGGGATTGCCTCAGGCCCTATTCTGGTTCCTGGCGGCAGGCTGAGCCTGTGGTTAATTCTTCTTCCTGATGGGAAAATAGAGTGACCTGGGCCTGTCCCAACACCTAGATCTAGTCTCTCATTGGTTGCCCCTCTTCCCGTTCAACCTCAGGACAAATTGCAACCTGTAGGAAACAGGAGCTTAAAGGTGCTGATTCTCCAAGTAGGGAGATTGCTAGTAAAGTAGCTGGAAAGGCGAACCCGAGCACAAGGAGATGAGAAATTGGGTGCGTTTTAGAAACCTTTCAAAATCACACGGTGTACCATCTTCTGGGTTTCTCATGCATGTTTTCGATGTAGGAAGATGCCCTTGAACCTGGAGATTTGGGACCCATGGGATGGGTACCACACAGTATTACTTTAAAGGGTCTGCGTTTGCTCACCCAACCTCACCCAACCTCTAAGCCCCAAGAGTGTCCACCCTTATGTCTCATCCAGCTGTGGGTCTAGATATGGTCAATCCAGGTTGCATAACAGCCCCTGAACGAATTTTGTAAGAATTTCTCTCTCTTTCACTGTCTTTGATTTACGGGTTTTTAAAAGTAATTTATTTTTATAATGGGGTTTAGCTGCTTTTCACGGCTGTGTTTATGCGGCTTTACACCCACTTGACTCACTTCCAGACAGATATCAATACATAGGTTTTAAGATTCTTACTAGTCACATATATTCTTGTGCGGTGAATAGGGGGTGTTGAGTCCAGTTCACTGAGCAAGGAGTAGGTCTTGTCTATTACATATTGGGTGTATGGAACAGTATCTGAGCGAATTTGAAACCCTTGTTTTATGCATCACCCCACCTCACCTTTCCCGTTAAGCAGCCATAGTGTGTTTTCTAAACGTGTGACTCTGTTCTGTTTTGTAATTCAGTTCAAGTGTAGCGGTTTTTACATTCCCTCTATAAGTGATAGCTTATGATAAGTGTCTTTTTCTGTGTCACTTATTTCACTTAGAATCGTCATACCTAAATCCACTCATCTTGCTTCTACTAGCCTTATGACATTGATTTCATGTCTGAGGGATATTCCTTTGTACATAAGGACCACAACTTCTTTATCCATTTTTCTCTTTCCTGGGATATTTAAGGTGTCATGAAGTGGAGGTTCTTGTCAACATAGCAGCCCTAAACATTGGGGTGCCTGTGTCTTGCTGATTTTTAGTTTTCCCAATTTATACGCCCATGAGTGGACGTGCCCTATGCTCCCTAAGCTGTGTTTTTTCGATGTTTCAGGACACACCGTACACTTCTCCAGAGTGGCTGTTGGCAATTTACATCCCGCCCATCAGCGTAGCAAGGCTGCCATTTCTCCATGGCCTGTCCTGCATTTCTGGTTTTGACACTTTTTGCAGCATGGCCCTTTTGACCGATGGGAAGCGAGACTTCTTTGTAGCGCTGATTTGCCTTTCCAGGTTGCTTGGTTGGCCAAAAAGGGCGTATGCGTTTTTTCCTGAATATATTCAGGAAAAAACGCATACGCCCTTTTTGGCCAAGGGCATCACTGTCGACGTTTTGCCACTTTTCATGTGCTTTAAAGGCGATTCGAATCTACCTCCTGAAACCTGTTTCCTGCAATTCTGCCTTGCTTTCAAATCCTCTTCGTTGCCTTCCCTCAATATATCTGTGGAAGAGAGTTATCATTTATAACTCTGCGGGTTTGTGAATTGCAGTGTCCCTGAGCTCCATTTTTCAACTCGCTTTTTTGGGAGCTGGCCGCAAAAGCGCGGGATTGCCTCAGGCCCTATTCTGGTTCCTGGCATCAGGCTGAGCCTGTGGTTAATTCTTCTTCCTGATGGGAAAATAGAGTGACCTGGGCCTGTCCCAACACCTAGATCTAGTCTCTCATTGGTTGCCCCTCTTCCCGTTCAACCTCAGGACAAATTGCAACCTGTAGGGAACAGGAGCTTAAAGGTGCTGATTCTCCAAGTAGGGAGATTGCTAGTAAAGTAGCTGGAAAGGCGAACCCTAGCACAAGGAGATGAGAAATTGGGTGCGTTTTAGAAACCTTTCAAAATCACACGGTGTACCATCTTCTGGGTTTCTCATGCATGTTTTCGATGTAGGAAGATGCCCTTGATCCTGGAGATTTGGGACCCATGGGATGGGTACCACGCAGTATTACTTTAAAGGGTCTGAGTTTGCTCACCCAACCTCACCCAACCTCTCAGCCCCAAGAGTGTCCACCCTTATGTCTCATCCAGGTGTGGGTCTAGATATGGTCAATCCAGGTTGCATCACAGCCCCTGAACGAATTTTGTAAGAATTTCTCTCTCTTTCACTGTCTTTGTTTTACGGGTTTTTAAAAGTAATTTATTTTTATAATGGGGTTTAGCTGTTTTTCACGGCTGTGTTTATGCGGCTTTACACCCACTTGGCTCACTTCCAGAGAGATATCAATACATAGGTTTTACGATTCTTACTAGTCAGATATATTCTTGTGCGGTGAATAGGGGGTGTTGAGTCCAGTTCACTGAGCAAGGAGTAGGTCTTGTCTATTACATATTGGGTGTATGGAACGGTATCTGAGCGAATTTGAAACCCTTGTTTTATGCATCACCCCACCTCACCTTTCCCGTTAAGCAGCCATAGTGTGTTTTCTAAACGTGTGACTCTGTTCTGTTTTGTAATTCAGTTCAAGTGTAGCGGTTTTTACATTCCCTCTATAAGTGATAGCTTATGATAAGTGTCTTTTTCTGTGTCACTTATTTCACTTAGAATCGTCATACCTAAATCCACTCATCTTGCTTCTACTAGCCTTATGACATTGATTTCATGTCTGAGGGATATTCCTTTGTACATAAGGACCACAACTTCTTTATCCATTTTTCTCTTTCCTGGGATATTTAAGGTGTCATGAAGTGGAGGTTCTTGTCAACATAGCAGCCCTAAACATTGGGGTGCCTGTGTCTTGCTGATTTTTAGTTTTCCCAATTTATACGCCCATGAGTGGACGTGCCCTATGCTCCCTAAGCTGTGTTTTTTCGATGTTTCAGGACACACCGTACACTTCTCCAGAGTGGCTGTTGGCAATTTACATCCCGCCCATCAGCGTAGCAAGGCTGCCATTTCTCCATGGCCTGTCCTGCATTTCTGGTTTTGACACTTTTTGCAGCATGGCCCTTTTGACCGATGGGAAGCGAGACTTCTTTGTAGCGCTGATTTGCCTTTCCAGGTTGCTTGGTTGGCCAAAAAGGGCGTATGCGTTTTTTCCTGAATATATTCAGGAAAAAACGCATACGCCCTTTTTGGCCAAGGGCATCACTGTCGACGTTTTGCCACTTTTCATGTGCTTTAAAGGCGATTCGAATCTACCTCCTGAAACCTGTTTCCTGCAATTCTGCCTTGCTTTCAAATCCTCTTCGTTGCCTTCCCTCAATATATCTGTGGAAGAGAGTTATCATTTATAACTCTGCGGGTTTGTGAATTGCAGTGTCCCTGAGCTCCATTTTTCAACTCGCTTTTTTGGGAGCTGGCCGCAAAAGCGCGGGATTGCCTCAGGCCCTATTCTGGTTCCTGGCATCAGGCTGAGCCTGTGGTTAATTCTTCTTCCTGATGGGAAAATAGAGTGACCTGGGCCTGTCCCAACACCTAGATCTAGTCTCTCATTGGTTGCCCCTCTTCCCGTTCAACCTCAGGACAAATTGCAACCTGTAGGGAACAGGAGCTTAAAGGTGCTGATTCTCCAAGTAGGGAGATTGCTAGTAAAGTAGCTGGAAAGGCGAACCCTAGCACAAGGAGATGAGAAATTGGGTGCGTTTTAGAAACCTTTCAAAATCACACGGTGTACCATCTTCTGGGTTTCTCATGCATGTTTTCGATGTAGGAAGATGCCCTTGATCCTGGAGATTTGGGACCCATGGGATGGGTACCACGCAGTATTACTTTAAAGGGTCTGAGTTTGCTCACCCAACCTCACCCAACCTCTCAGCCCCAAGAGTGTCCACCCTTATGTCTCATCCAGGTGTGGGTCTAGATATGGTCAATCCAGGTTGCATCACAGCCCCTGAACGAATTTTGTAAGAATTTCTCTCTCTTTCACTGTCTTTGTTTTACGGGTTTTTAAAAGTAATTTATTTTTATAATGGGGTTTAGCTGTTTTTCACGGCTGTGTTTATGCGGCTTTACACCCACTTGGCTCACTTCCAGAGAGATATCAATACATAGGTTTTACGATTCTTACTAGTCAGATATATTCTTGTGCGGTGAATAGGGGGTGTTGAGTCCAGTTCACTGAGCAAGGAGTAGGTCTTGTCTATTACATATTGGGTGTATGGAACGGTATCTGAGCGAATTTGAAACCCTTGTTTTATGCATCACCCCACCTCACCTTTCCCGTTAAGCAGCCATAGTGTGTTTTCTAAACGTGTGACTCTGTTCTGTTTTGTAATTCAGTTCAAGTGTAGCGGTTTTTACATTCCCTCTATAAGTGATAGCTTATGATAAGTGTCTTTTTCTGTGTCACTTATTTCACTTAGAATCGTCATACCTAAATCCACTCATCTTGCTTCTACTAGCCTTATGACATTGATTTCATGTCTGAGGGATATTCCTTTGTACATAAGGACCACAACTTCTTTATCCATTTTTCTCTTTCCTGGGATATTTAAGGTGTCATGAAGTGGAGGTTCTTGTCAACATAGCAGCCCTAAACATTGGGGTGCCTGTGTCTTGCTGATTTTTAGTTTTCCCAATTTATACGCCCATGAGTGGACGTGCCCTATGCTCCCTAAGCTGTGTTTTTTCGATGTTTCAGGACACACCGTACACTTCTCCAGAGTGGCTGTTGGCAATTTACATCCCGCCCATCAGCGTAGCAAGGCTGCCATTTCTCCATGGCCTGTCCTGCATTTCAGGTTTTGACACTTTTTGCAGCATGGCCCTTTTGACGGATGGGAAGCGAGACTTCTTTGTAGCGCTGATTTGCCTTTCCAGGTTGCTTGGTTGGCCAAAAAGGGCGTATGCGTTTTTTCCTGAATATATTCAGGAAAAAACGCATACGCCCTTTTTGGCCAAGGGCATCACTGTCGACGTTTTGCCACTTTTCATGTGCTTTAAAGGCGATTCGAATCTACCTCCTGAAACCTGTTTCCTGCAATTCTGCCTTGCTTTCAAATCCTCTTCGTTGCCTTCCCTCAATATATCTGTGGATGAGAGTTATCATTTATAACTCTGCGGGTTTGTGAATTGCAGTGTCCCTGAGCTCCATTTTTCAACTCGCTTTTTTGGGAGCTGGCCGCAAAAGCGCGGGATTGCCGCAGGCCCTATTCTGGTTCCTGGCAGCAGGCTGAGCCTGTGGTTAATTCTTCTTCCTGATGGGAAAATAGAGTGACCTGGGCCTGTCCCAACACCTAGATCTAGTCTCTCATTGGTTGCCCCTCTTCCCGTTCAACCTCAGGACAAATTGCAACCTGTAGGGAACAGGAGCTTAAAGGTGCTGATTCTCCAAGTAGGGAGATTGCTAGTAAAGTAGCTGGAAAGGCGAACCCGAGCACAAGGAGATGAGAAATTGGGTGCGTTTTAGAAACCTTTCAAAATCACACGGTGTACCATCTTCTGGGTTTCTCATGCATGTTTTCGATGTAGGAAGATGCCCTTGAACCTGGAGATTTGGGACCCATGGGATGGGTACCACGCAGTACTACTTTAAAGGGTCTGAGTTTGCTCACCCAACCTCACCCAACCTCTCAGCCCCAAGATTGTCCACCCTTATGTCTCATCCAGTTGTGGGTCTAGATATGGTCAATCCAGGTTGCATCACAGCCCCTGAACGAATTTTGTAAGAATTTCTCTCTCTTTCACTGTCTTTGTTTTACGGGTTTTTAAAAGTAATTTATTTTTATAATGGGGTTTAGCTGCTTTTCACGGCTGTGTTTATGCGGCTTTACACCCACTTGACTCACTTCCAGACAGATATCAATACATAGGTTTTAAGATTGTTACTAGTCACATATATTCTTGTGCGGTGAATAGGGGTTGTTGAGTCCAGTTCACGGAGCAAGGAGTAGGTCTTTTCTATTACATATTGGGTGTATGGAACGGTATCTGAGCAAATTTGAACCCCTTGTTTTATGCATCACCCCACCTCACCTTTCCCGTTAAGCAGCCATAGTGTGTTTTCTAAACGTGTGACTCTGTTCTGTTTTGTAATTCAGTTCAAGTGTAGCGGTTTTTACATTCCCTCTATAAGTGATATCTTATGATAAGTGTCTTTTTCTGTGTGACTTATTTCACTTAGAATCGTCATACCTAAATCCACTCATCTTGCTTCTACTAGCCTTATGATATTCATTTCATATCTGAGTGATATTCCTTTGTACATAAGGACCACAACTTCTTTATCCATTTTTCTCATTCCTGGGATATTTAAGGTGTCATGAAGTGGAGGTTCTTGTCAACATAGCAGCCCTAAACATTGGGGTGCCTGTGTCTTGCTGATTTTTAGTTTTCCCAATTTATACGCCCATGAGTGGACGTGCCCTATGCTCCCTAAGCTGTGTTTTTTCGATGTTTCAGGACACACCGTACACTTCTCCAGAGTGGCTGTTGGCAATTTACATCCCGCCCATCAGCGTAGCAAGGCTGCCATTTCTCCATGGCCTGTCCTGCATTTCTGGTTTTGACACTTTTTGCAGCATGGCCCTTTTGACCGATGGGAAGCGAGACCTCTTTGTAGCGCTGATTTGCCTTTCCAGGTTGCTTGGTTGGCCAAAAAGGGCGTATGCGTTTTTTCCTGAATATATTCAGGAAAAAACGCATACGCCCTTTTTGGCCAAGGGCATCATTGTCGATGTTTTGCCACTTTTCATGTGCTTTAAAGGCGATTCGAATCTACCTCCTGAAATCTGTTTCCTGCAATTCTGCCTTGCTTTCAAATCCTCTTCGTTGCCTTCCCTCAATATATCTGTGGATGAGAGTTATCATTTATAACTCTGCGGGTTTGTGAATTGCAGTGTCCCTGAGCTCCATTTTTCAACTCGCTTTTTTGGGAGCTGGCCGCAAAAGCGCGGGATTGCCTCAGGCCCTATTCTGGTTCCTGGCGGCAGGCTGAGCCTGTGGTTAATTCTTCTTCCTGATGGGAAAATAGAGTGACCTGGGCCTGTCCCAACACCTAGATCTAGTCTCTCATTGGTTGCCCCTCTTCCCGTTCATCCTCAGGACAAATTGCAACCTGTAGGGAACAGGAGCTTAAAGGTGCTGATTCTCCAAGTAGGGAGATTGCTAGTAAAGTAGCTGGAAAGGCGAACCCGAGCACAAGGAGATGAGAAATTGGGTGCGTTTTAGAAACCTTTCAAAATCACACGGTGTACCATCTTCTGGGTTTCTCATGCATGTTTTCGATGTAGGAAGATGCCCTTGAACCTGGAGATTTGGGACCCATGGGATGGGTACCACACAGTATTACTTTAAAGGGTCTGCCTTTGCTCACCCAACCTCACCCAACCTCTAAGCCCCAAGAGTATCCACCCTTATGTCTCATCCAGCTGTGGGTCTAGATATGGTCAATCCAGGTTGCATCACAGCCTCTGAACGAATTTTGTAAGAATTTCTCTCTCTTTCACTGTCTTTGTTTTACGGGTTTTTAAAAGTAATTTATTTTTATAATGGGGTTTAGCTGCTTTTCACGGCTGTGTTTATGCGGCTTTACACCCACTTGTCTCACTTCCTGACAGATATCAATACATAGGTTTTAAGATTCTTACTAGTCACATATATTCTTGTGCGGTGAATAGGGGGTGTTGAGTCCAGTTCACTGAGCAAGGAGTAGGTCTTGTCTATTACATATTGGGTGTATGGAACGGTATCTGAGCGAATTTGAACCCCTTGTTTTATGCATCACCCCACCTCACCTTTCCCGTTAAGCAGCCATAGTGTGTTTTCTAAACGTGTGATTCTGTTCTGTTCTGTAATTCAGTTCAAGTGTAGCGGTTTTTACATTCCCTCTGTAAGTGATAGCTTATGATAACTGTCTTTTTCTGTGTGACTTATTTCACTTAGAATCGTCATACCTAAATCCACTCATCTTGCTTCTACTAGCCTTATGACATTGATTTCATGTCTGAGGGATATTCCTTTGTACATAAGGACCACAACTTCTTTATCCATTTTTCTCTTTCCTGGGATATTTAAGGTGTCATGAAGTGGAGGTTCTTGTCAACATAGCAGCCCTAAACATTGGGGTGCCTGTGTCTTGCTGATTTTTAGTTTTCCCAATTTATACGCCCATGAGTGGACGTGCCCTATGCTCCCTAAGCTGTGTTTTTTCGATGTTTCAGGACACACCGTACACTTCTCCAGAGTGGCTGTTGGCAATTTACATCCCGCCCATCAGCGTAGCAAGGCTGCCATTTCTCCATGGCCTGTCCTGCATTTCTGGTTTTGACACTTTTTGCAGCATGGCCCTTTTGACCGATGGGAAGCGAGACTTCTTTGTAGCGCTGATTTGCCTTTCCAGGTTGCTTGGTTGGCCAAAAAGGGCGTATGCGTTTTTTCCTGTATATATTCAGGAAAAAACGCATACGCCCTTTTTGGCCAAGGGCATCATTGTCGACGTTTTGCCGCTTTTCATGTGCTTTAAAGGCGATTCGAATCTACCTCCTGAAATCTGTTTCCTGCAATTCTGCCTTGCTTTCAAATCCTCTTCGTTGCCTTCCCTCAATATATCTGTGGATGAGAGTTATCATTTATAACTCTGCGGGTTTGTGAATTGCAGTGTCCCTGAGCTCCATTTTTCAACTCGCTTTTTTGGGAGCTGGCCGCAAAAGCGCGGGATTGCCTCAGGCCCTATTCTGGTTCCTGGCGGCAGGCTGAGCCTGTGGTTAATTCTTCTTCCTGATGGGAAAATAGAGTGACCTGGGCCTGTCCCAACACCTAGATCTAGTCTCTCATTGGTTGCCCCTCTTCCCGTTCATCCTCAGGACAAATTGCAACCTGTAGGGAACAGGAGCTTAAAGGTGCTGATTCTCCAAGTAGGGAGATTGCTAGTAAAGTAGCTGGAAAGGCGAACCCGAGCACAAGGAGATGAGAAATTGGGTGCGTTTTAGAAACCTTTCAAAATCACACGGTGTACCATCTTCTCGGTTTCTCATGCATGTTTTCGATGTAGGAAGATGCCCTTGAACCTGGAGATTTGGGACCCATGTGATGGGTACCACGCAGTATTACTTTAAAGGGTCTGAGTTTGCTCACCCAACCTCACCCAACCTCGAAGCCCCAAGAGTGTCAACCCTTATGTCTCATCCAGCTGTGGGTCTAGATATGGTCAATCCAGGTTGCATCACAGCCTCTGAACGAATTTTGTAAGAATTTCTCTCTCTTTCACTGTCTTTGTTTTACGGGTTTTTAAAAGTAATTTATTTTTATAATGGGGTTTAGCTGCTTTTCACGGCTGTGTTTATGCGGCTTTACACCCACTTGACTCACTTCCAGACAGATATCAATACATAGGTTTTAAGATTATTACTAGTCACATATATTCTTGTGCGGTGAATAGGGGGTGTTGAGTCCAGTTCACTGAGCAAGGAGTAGGTCTTGTCTATTACATATTGGGTGTATGGAACGGTATCTGAACGAATTTGAAGCCCTTGTTTTATGCATCACCCAACCTCACCTTTCCCGTTAAGCAGCCATAGTGTGTTTTCTAAACGTGTGACTCTGTTCTGTTTTGTAATTCAGTTCAGGTGTAGCGGTTTTTACATTCCCTCTATAAGTGATAGCTTATGATAAGTGTCTTTTTCTGTGTGACTTATTTCACTTAGAATCGTCATACCTAAATCCACTCATCTTGCTTCTACTAGCCTTATGACATTGATTTCATGTCTGAGTGATATTCCTTTGTACATAAAGACCACAACTTCTTTATCCATTTTTCTCTTTCCTGGGATATTTAAGGTGTCATGAAGTGGAGTTTCTTGTCAACATAGCATCCCTAAACATTGGGGTGCCTGTGTCTTGCTGATTTTTAGTTTTCCCAATTTATACGCCCATGAGTGGACGTGCCCTATGCTCCCTAAGCTGTGTTTTTTCGATGTTTCAGGACACACCGTACACTTCTCCAGAGTGGCTTTTGGCAATTTACATCCCGCCCATCAGCGTAGCAAGGCTGCCATTTCTCCATGGCCTGTACTGCATTTCTGGTTTTGACACTTTTTGCAGCATGGCCCTTTTGACCGATGGGAAGCGAGACTTCTTTGTAGCGCTGATTTGCCTTTCTAGGTTGCTTGGTTGGCCAAAAAGGGCGTATGCGTTTTTTCCTGAATATATTCAGGAAAAAACGCATACGCCCTTTTTGGCCAAGGGCATCATTGTCCACGTTTTGCCGCTTTTCATGTGCTTTAAAGGCGATTCGAATCTACCTCCTGAAATCTGCTTCCTGCAATTCTGCCTTGCTTTCAAATCCTCTTCGTTGCCTTCCCTCAATATATCTGTGGATGAGAGTTATCATTTATAACTCTGCGGATTTGTGAATTGCAGTGTCCCTGAGCTCCATTTTTCAACTCGCTTTTTTGGGAGCTGGCCACAAAAGCGCGAGATTGCCTCAGGCCCTATTCTGGTTCCTGGCGGCAGGCTGAGCCTGTGGTTAATTCTTCTTCCTGATGGGAAAATAGAGTGACCTGTGCCTCTACCAACACCTAGATCTAGTCTCTCATTGGTTGCCCCTCTTCCCGTTCATCCTCAGGACAAATTGCAACCTGTAGGGAACAGGAGCTTAAAGGTGCTGATTCTCCACGTAGGGAGATTGCTAGTAAAGTAGCTGGAAAGGCGAACCCTAGCACAAGGAGATGAGAAATGGGGTGCGTTTTAGAAACCTTTCAAAATCACACGGTGTACCATCTTCTGGGTTTCTCATGCATGTTTTCGATGTAGGAAGATGCCCTTGAACCTGGAGATTTGGGACCCATGGGATGGGTACCACGCAGTATTACTTTAAAGGGTCTGAGTTTGCTCACCCAACCTCACCCAACCTCTCAGCCCCAAGAGTGTCCACCCTTATGTCTCATCCAGGTGTGGGTCTAGATATGGTCAATCCAGGTTGCATCACAGCCCCTGAACGAATTTTGTAAGAATTTCTCTCTCTTTCACTGTCTTTGTTTTACGGGGTTTTAAAAGTAATTTATTTTTATAATGGTGTTTAGCTGTTTTTCACGGCTGTGTTTATGCGGCTTTACACCCACTTGGCTCACTTCCAGAGAGATATCAATACATAGGTTTTACGATTCTTACTAGTCAGATATATTCTTGTGCGGTGAATAGGGGGTGTTGAGTCCAGTTCACTGAGCAAGGAGTAGGTCTTGTCTATTACATATTGGGTGTATGGAACAGTATCTGAGCGAATTTGAAACCCTTGTTTTATGCATCACCCCACCTCACCTTTCCCGTTAAGCAGCCATAGTGTGTTTTCTAAACGTGTGACTCTGTTCTGTTTTGTAATTCAGTTCAAGTGTAGCGGTTTTTACATTCCCTCTATAAGTGATAGCTTATGATAAGTGTCTTTTTCTGTGTCACTTATTTCACTTAGAATCGTCATACCTAAATCCACTCATCTTGCTTCTACTAGCCTTATGACATTGATTTCATGTCTGAGGGATATTCCTTTGTACATAAGGACCACAACTTCTTTATCCATTTTTCTCTTTCCTGGGATATTTAAGGTGTCATGAAGTGGAGGTTCTTGTCAACATAGCAGCCCTAAACTTTGGGGTGCCTGTGTCTTGCTGATTTTTAGTTTTCCCAATTTATACGCCCATGAGTGGACGTGCCCTATGCTCCCTAAGCTGTGTTTTTTCGATGTTTCAGGACACACCGTACACTTCTCCAGAGTGGCTGTTGGCAATTTACATCCCGCCCATCAGCGTAGCAAGGCTGCCATTTCTCCATGGCCTGTACTGCATTTCTGGTTTTGACACTTTTTGCAGCATGGCCCTTTTGACCGATGGGAAGCGAGACTTCTTTGTAGCGCTGATTTGCCTTTCCTGGTTGCTTGGTTGGCCAAAAAGGGCGTATGCGTTTTTTCCTGAATATATTCAGGAAAAAACGCATACGCCCTTTTTGGCCAAGGGCATCATTGTCGACGTTTTGCCGCTTTTCATGTGCTTTAAAGGCGATTCGAATCTACCTCCTGAAATCTGCTTCCTGCAATTCTGCCTTGCTTTCAAATCCTCTTCGTTGCCTTCCCTCAATATATCTGTGGATGAGAGTTATCATTTATAACTCTGCGGGTTTGTGAATTGCAGTGTCCCTGAGCTCCATTTTTCAACTCGCTTTTTTGGGAGCTGGCCACAAAAGCGCGAGATTGCCTCAGGCCCTATTCTGGTTCCTGGCGGCAGGCTGAGCCTGTGGTTAATTCTTCTTCCTGATGGGAAAATAGAGTGACCTGTGCCTCTACCAACACCTAGATCTAGTCTCTCATTGGTTGCCCCTCTTCCCGTTCATCCTCAGGACAAATTGCAACCTGTAGGGAACAGGAGCTTAAAGGTGCTGATTCTCCAAGTAGGGAGATTGCTAGTAAAGTAGCTGGAAAGGCGAACCCGAGCACAAGGAGATGAGAAATGAGGTGCGTATTAGAAACCTTTCAAAATCACACGGTGTACCATCTTCTGGGTTTCTCATGCATGTTTTCGATGTAGGAAGATGCCCTTGAACCTGGAGATTTGGGACCCATGGGATGGGTACCACGCAGTATTACTTTAAAGGGTCTGAGTTTGCTCACCCAACCTCACCCAAACTCTCAGCCCCAAGAGTGTCCACCCTTATGTCTCATACATGTGTGGGTCTAGATATGGTCAATCCAGGTTGCATAACAGCCCCTGAACGAATTTTGTAAGAATTTCTCTCTCTTTCACTGTCTTTGATTTACGGGTTTTTAAAAGTAATTTATTTTTATAATGGGGTTTAGCTGCTTTTCACGGCTGTGTTTATGCGGCTTTACACCCACTTGACTCACTTCCAGACAGATATCAATACATAGGTTTTACGATTCTTACTAGTCAGATATATTCTTGTGCGGTGAATAGGGGGTGTTGAGTCCAGTTCACTGAGCAAGGAGTAGGTCTTGTCTATTACATATTGGGTGTATGGAACAGTATCTGAGCGAATTTGAAACCCTTGTTTTATGCATCACCCCACCTCACCTTTCCCGTTAAGCAGCCATAGTGTGTTTTCTAAACGTGTGACTCTGTTCTGTTTTGTAATTCAGTTCAAGTGTAGCGGTTTTTACATTCCCTCTATAAGTGATAGCTTATGATAAGTGTCTTTTTCTGTGTGACTTATTTCACTTAGAATCGTCATACCTAAATCCACTCATCTTGCTTCTACTAGCCTTATGACATTGATTTCATGTCTGAGTGATATTCCTTTGTACATAAGGACCACAACTTCTTTATCCATTTTTCTCTTTCCTGGGATATTTAAGGTGTCATGAAGTGGAGGTTCTTGTCAACATAGCAGCCCTAAACATTGGGGTGCCTGTGTCTTGCTGATTTTTAGTTTTCCCAATTTATACGCCCATGAGTGGACGTGCCCTGTGCTCCCTAAGCTGTGTTTTTTCGATGTTTCAGGACACACCGTACACTTCTCCAGAGTGGCTGTTGGCAATTTACATCCCGCCCATCAGCGTAGCAAGGCTGCCATTTCTCCATGGCCTGTCCTGCATTTCTGGTTTTGACACTTTTTGTAGCATGGCCCTTTTGACCGATGGGAAGCGAGACCTCTTTGTAGCGCTGATTTGCCTTTCCAGGTTGCTTGGTTGGCCAAAAAGGGCGTATGCGTTTTTTCCTGAATATATTCAGGAAAAAACGCATACGCCCTTTTTGGCCAAGGGCATCATTGTCGATGTTTTGCCACTTTTCATGTGCTTTAAAGGCGATTCGAATCTACCTCCTGAAATCTGTTTCCTGCAATTCTGCCTTGCTTTCAAATCCTCTTCGTTGCCTTCCCTCAATATATCTGTGGATGAGAGTTATCATTTATAACTCTGCGGGTTTGTGAATTGCAGTGTCCCTGAGCTCCATTTTTCAACTTGCTTTTTTGGGAGCTGGCCGCAAAAGCGCGGGATTGCCTCAGGCCCTATTCTGGTTCCTGGCGGCAGGCTGAGCCTGTGGTTAATTCTTCTTCCTGATGGGAAAATAGAGTGACCTGGGCCTGTCCCAACACCTAGATCTAGTCTCTCATTGGTTGCCCCTCTTCCCGTTCAACCTCAGGACAAATTGCAACCTGTAGGAAACAGGAGCTTAAAGGTGCTGATTCTCCAAGTAGGGAGATTGCTAGTAAAGTAGCTGGAAAGGCGAACCCGAGCACAAGGAGATGAGAAATTGGGTGCGTTTTAGAAACCTTTCAAAATCACACGGTGTACCATCTTCTGGGTTTCTCATGCATGTTTTCGATGTAGGAAGATGCCCTTGAACCTGGAGATTTGGGACCCATGGGATGGGTACCACACAGTATTACTTTAAAGGGTCTGCGTTTGCTCACCCAACCTCACCCAACCTCTAAGCCCCAAGAGTGTCCACCCTTATGTCTCATCCAGCTGTGGGTCTAGATATGGTCAATCCAGGTTGCATAACAGCCCCTGAACGAATTTTGTAAGAATTTCTCTCTCTTTCACTGTCTTTGATTTACGGGTTTTTAAAAGTAATTTATTTTTATAATGGGGTTTAGCTGCTTTTCACGGCTGTGTTTATGCGGCTTTACACCCACTTGACTCACTTCCAGACAGATATCAATACATAGGTTTTACGATTCTTACTAGTCAGATATATTCTTGTGCGGTGAATAGGGGGTGTTGAGTCCAGTTCACTGAGCAAGGAGTAGGTCTTGTCTATTACATATTGGGTGTATGGAACAGTATCTGAGCGAATTTGAAACCCTTGTTTTATGCATCACCCCACCTCACCTTTCCCGTTAAGCAGCCATAGTGTGTTTTCTAAACGTGTGACTCTGTTCTGTTTTGTAATTCAGTTCAAGTGTAGCGGTTTTTACATTCCCTCTATAAGTGATAGCTTATGATAAGTGTCTTTTTCTGTGTGACTTATTTCACTTAGAATCGTCATACCTAAATCCACTCATCTTGCTTCTACTAGCCTTATGACATTGATTTCATGTCTGAGGGATATTCCTTTGTACATAAGGACCACAACTTCTTTATCCATTTTTCTCTTTCCTGGGATATTTAAGGTGTCATGAAGTGGAGGTTCTTGTCAACATAGCAGCCCTAAACATTGGGGTGCCTGTGTCTTGCTGATTTTTAGTTTTCCCAATTTATACGCCCATGAGTGGACGTGCCCTATGCTCCCTAAGCTGTGTTTTTTCGATGTTTCAGGACACACCGTACACTTCTCCAGAGTGGCTGTTGGCAATTTACATCCCGCCCATCAGCGTAGCAAGGCTGCCATTTCATCATGGCCTGTCCTGCATTTCTGGTTTTGACACTTTTTGCAGCATGGCCCATTTGACCGATGGGAAGCGAGACTTCTTTGTAGCGCTGATTTGCCTTTCCAGGTTGCTTGGTTGGCCAAAAAGGGCGTATGCGTTTTTTCCTGAATATATTCAGGAAAAAACGCATACGCCCTTTTTGGCCAAGGGCATCACTGTCGACGTTTTCCCACTTTTCATGTGCTTTAAAGGCGATTCGAATCTACCTCCTGAAACCTGTTTCCTGCAATTCTGCCTTGCTTTCAAATCCTCTTCGTTGCCTTCCCTCAATATATCTGTGGATGAGAGTTATCATTTATCACTCTGCGGGTTTGTGAATTGCAGTGTCCCTGAGCTCCATTTTTCAACTCGCTTTTTTGGGAGCTGGCCGCAAAAGCGCGGGATTGCCTCAGGCCCTATTCTGGTTCCTGGCGGCAGGCTGAGCCTGTGGTTAATTCTTCTTCCTGATGGGAAAATAGAGTGACCTAGGCCTGTCCCAACACCTAGATCTAGTCTCTCATTGGTTGCCCCTCTTCCCGTTCAACCTCAGGACAAATTGCAACCTGTAGGGAACAGGAGCTTAAAGGTGCTGATTCTCCAAGTAGGGAGATTGCTAGTAAAGTAGCTGGAAAGGCGAACCCTAGCACAAGGAGATGAGAAATGGGGTGCGTTTTAGAAACCTTTCAAAATCACACGGTGTACCATCTTCTGGGTTTCTCATGCATGTTTTCGATGTAGGAAGATGCCCTTGAACCTGGAGATTTGTGACCCATGGGATGGGTACCACGCAATATTACTTTAAAGGGTCTGAGTTTGCTCACCCAACCTCACCAAAACTCTCAGCCCCAAGAGTGTCCACCCTTATGTCTCATCCAGCTGTGGGTCTAGATATGGTCAATCCAGGTTGCATCACAGCCTCAGAACGAATTTTGTAAGAATGTCTCTCTTTCACTGTCTTTGTTTTACGGGTTTTTAAAAGTAATTTATTTTTATAATGGGGTTTAGCTGCTTTTCACGGCTGTGTTTATGCGGCTTTACACTCACTTGACTCACTTCCAGACAGATATCAATACATAGGTTTTAAGATTCTTACTAGTCACATACATTCTTGTGCGGTGAATAGGGGGTGTTGAGTCCAGTTCACTGAGCAAGGAGTAGGTCTTGTCTATTACATATTGGGTGTATGGAACAGTATCTGAGCGAATTTGAAACCCTTGTTTTATGAATCACCCCACCTCACCTTTCCCGTTAAGCAGCCATAGTGTGTTTTCTAAACGTGTGACTCTGTTCTGTTTTGTAATTCAGTTCAAGTGTAGCGGTTTTTACATTCCCTCTATAAGTGATAGCTTATGATAAGTGTCTTTTTCTGTGTGACTTATTTCACTTAGAATCGTCGTACCTTAATCCACTCATCTTGCTTCTGCTAGCCTTATGACATTGATTTCATGTCTGAGTGATATTCCTTTGTACATAAGGACCACAACTTCTTTATCCATTTTTCTCTTTCCTGGGATATTTAAGGTGTCATGAAGTGGAGGTTCTTGTCAACATAGCAGCCCTAAACATTGGGGTGCCTGTGTCTTGCTGATTTTTAGTTTTCCCAATTTATACGCCCATGAGTGGACGTGCCCTATGCTCCCTAAGCTGTGTTTTTTCGATGTTTCAGGACACACCGTACACTTCTCCAGAGTGGCTTTTGGCAATGTACATCCCGCCCATCAGCGTAGCAAGGCTGCCATTTCTCCATGGCCTGTACTGCATTTCTGGTTTTGACACTTTTTGCAGCATGGCCCTTTTGACCGATGGGAAGCGAGACTTCTTTGTAGCGCTGATTTGCATTTCCAGGTTGCTTGGTTGGCCAAAAAGGGCGTATGCGTTTTTTCCTGAATATATTCAGGAAAAAACGCATACGCCCTTTTTGGCCAAGGGCATCATTGTCGACGTTTTGCCGCTTTTCATGTGCTTTAAAGGCGATTCGAATCTACCTCCTGAAATCTGCTTCCTGCAATTCTGCCTTGCTTTCAAATCCTCTTCGTTGCCTTCCCTCAATATATCTGTGGATGAGAGTTATCATTTATAACTCTGCGGGTTTGTGAATTGCAGTGTCCCTGAGCTCCATTTTTCAACTCGCTTTTTTGGGAGCTGGCCGCAAAAGCGCGGGATTGCCTCAGGCCCTATTCTGGTTCCTGGCGGCAGGCTGAGCCTGTGGTTAATTCTTCTTCCTGATGGGAAAATAGAGTGACCTGGGCCTGTCCCAACACCTAGATCTAGTCTCTCATTGGTTGCCCCTCTTCCCGTTCAACCTCAGGACAAATTGCAACCTGTAGGGAACAGGAGCTTAAAGGTGCTGATTCTCCAAGTAGGGAGATTGCTAGTAAAGTAGCTGGAAAGGCGAACCCTAGCATAAGGAGATGAGAAATGGGGTGCGTTTTAGAAACCTTTCAAAATCACACGGTGTACCATCTTCTGGGTTTCTCATGCATGTTTTCGATGTAGGAAGATGCCCTTGAACCTGGAGATTTGGCAACCATGGGATGGGTACCACACAGTATTACTTTAAAGGGTCTGCGTTTGCTCACCCAACCTCACCCAACCTCTAAGCCCCAAGAGTGTCCACCCTTATGTCTCATCCAGCTGTGGGTCTAGATATGGTCAATCCAGGTTGCATCACAGCCTCTGAACGAATTTTGTAAGAATTTCTCTCTCTTTCACTGTCTTTGTTTTACGGGTTTTTAAAAGTAATTTATTTTATAATGGGGTTTAGCTGCTTTTCACGGCTGTGTTTATGCGGCTTTACACCCACTTGACTCACTTCCAGACAGATATCAATACATAGGTTTTAAGATTCTTACTAGTCACATATATTCTTGTGCGGTGAATAGGGGGTGTTGAGTCCAGTTCACTGAGCAAGGAGTAGGTCTTGTCTATTACATATTGGGTGTATGGAACGGTATCTGAGCGAATTTGAAACCCTTGTTTTATGCATCACCCCACCTCACCTTTCCCGTTAAGCAGCCATAGTGTGTTTTCTAAACGTGTGACTCTGTTCTGTTTTGTAATTCAGTTCAGGTGTAGCGGTTTTTACATTCCCTCTATAAGAGATAGCTTATGATAAGTGTCTTTTTCTGTTTCACTTATTTCACTTAGAATCGTCATACCTAAATCCACTCATCTTGCTTCTACTAGCCTTATGACATTGATTTCATGTCTGAGGGATATTCCTTTGTACATAAGGACCACAACTTCTTTATCCATTTTTCTCTTTCCTGGGATATTTAAGGTGTCATGAAGTGGAGGTTCTTGTCAACATAGCAGCCCTAAACATTGGGGTGCCTGTGTCTTGCTGATTTTTAGTTTTCCCAATTTATACGCCCATGAGTGGACGTGCCCTATGCTCCCTAAGCTGTGTTTTTTCAATGTTTCAGGACACACCGTACACTTCTCCAGAGTGGCTGTTGGCAATTTACATCCCGCCCATCAGCGTAGCAAGGCTGCCATTTCTCCATGGCCAGTCCTGCATTTCTGGTTTTGACACTTTTTGCAGCATGGCCCATTTGACCGATGGGAAGCGAGACATCTTTGTAGCGCTGATTTGCCTTTCCAGGTTGCTTGGTTGGCCAAAAAGGGCGTATGTGTTTTTTCCTGAATATATTCAGGAAAAAACGCATACGCACTTTTTGGCCAAGGGCATCACTGTCGACGTTTTCCCACTTTTCATGTGCTTTAAAGGCGATTCGAATCTACCTCCTGAAACCTGTTTCCTGCAATTCTGCCTTGCTTTCAAATCCTCTTCGTTGCCTTCCCTCAATATATCTGTTGGATGAGAGTTATCATTTATAACTCTGCGGGTTTGTGAATGGCAGTGTCCCTGAGCTCCATTTTTCAACTCGCTTTTTTGGGAGCTGGCCGCAAAAGCACGGGATTGCCTCAGGCCCTATTCTGGTTCCTGGCGGCAGGCTGAGCCTGTGGTTAATTCTTCTTCCTGATGGGAAAATAGAGTGACCTAGGCCTGTCCCAACACCTAGATCTAGTCTCTCATTGGTTGCCCCTCTTCCCGTTCAACCTCAGGACAAATTGCAACCTGTAGGGAACAGGAGCTTAAAGGTGCTGATTCTCCAAGTAGGGAGATTGCTAGTAAATAGCTGGAAAGGCGAACCCTAGCACAAGGAGATGAGAAATGGGGTGCGTTTTAGAAACCTTTCAAAATCACACGGTGTACCATCTTCTGGGTTTCTCATGCATGTTTTCGATGTAGGAAGATGCCCTTGAACCTGGAGATTTGGGACCCATGGGATGGGTACCACGCAATATTAGTTTAAAGGGTCTGAGTTTGCTCACCCAACCTCACCAAAACTCTCAGCCCCAAGAGTGTCCACCCTTATGTCTCATCCAGCTGTGGGTCTAGATATGGTCAATCCACGTTGCATCACAGCCTCTGAACGAATTTTGTAAGAATTTCTCTCTCTTTCACTGTCTTGTTTTACGGGTTTTTAAAAGTAATTTATTTTTATAATGGGGTTTAGCTGCTTTTCACGGCTGTGTTTATGCGGCTTTACACCCACTTGGCTCACTTCCAGAGAGATATCAATACATAGGTTTTACGAATCTTACTAGTCAGATATATTCTTGTGCGGTGAATAGGGGGTGTTGAGTCCAGTTCACTGAGCAAGGAGTAGGTCTTGTCTATTACATATTGTGTGTATGGAACGGTATCTGAGCGAATTTGAAACCCTTGTTTTATGCATCACCCCACCTCACCTTTCCCGTTAAGCAGCTATAGTGTGTTTTCTAAACGTGTGACTCTGTTCTGTTTTGTAATTCAGTTCAAGTGTAGCGGTTTTTACATTCCCTCTATAAGTGATAGCTTATGATTAGTGTCTTTTTCTGTGTGACTTATTTCACTTAGAATCGTCATACCTAAATCCACTCATCTTGCTTCTACTAGCCTTATGACATTGATTTCATGTCTGAGTGATATTCCATTGTACATAAGGACCACAACTTCTTTATCCATTTTTCTCTTTCCTGGGATATTTAAGGTGTCATGAAGTGGAGGTTCTTGTCAACAGAGCAGCCCTAAACTTTGGGGTGCCTGTGTCTTGCTGATTTTTAGTTTTCCCAATTTCTACGCCCATGAGTGAACGTGCCCTATGCTGCATAAGCTGTGTTTTTTCGATGTTTCAGGACACACCGTACACTTCCCCAGAGTGGCTGTTGGCAATTTACATCCCGCCCATCAGCGTAGCAAGGCTGCCATTTCTCCATGGCTTGTCCTGCATTTCTGGTTTTGACACTTTTTGCAGCATGGCCCTTTTGACCGGTGGGAAGCGAGACTTCTTTGTAGCGCTGATTTGCCTTTCCAGGTTGCTTGGTTGGCCAAAAAGGGCGTATGCGTTTTTTCCTGAATATATTCAGGAAAAAACGCATACGCCCTTTTTGGCCAAGGGCATCATTGTCGACGTTTTGCCGCTTTTCATGTGCTTTAAAGGCGATTTGAATCTACCTCCTGAAATCTGTTTCCTGCAATTCTGCCTTGCTTTCAAATCCTCTTCGTTGCCTTCCCTCAATATATCTGTGGATGAGAGTTATCATTTATAACTCTGCGGGTTTGTGAATTGCAGTGTCCCTGAGCTCCATTTTTCAACTCGCTTTTTTGGGAGCTGGCCGCAAAAGCGCGGGATTGCCTCAGGCCCTATTCTGGTTCCTGGCGGCAGGCTGAGCCTGTGGTTAATTCTTCTTCCTGATGGGAAAATAGAGTCACCTGTGCCTCTACCAACACCTAGATCTAGTCTCTCATTGGTTGCCCCTCTTCCCGTTCAACCTCAGGACAAATTGCAACCTGTAGGGAACAGGAGCTTAAAGGTGCTGATTCTCCAAGTAGGGAGATTGCTAGTAAAGTAGCTGGAAAGGCGAACCCTAGCACAAGGAGATGAGAAATGGGGTGCGTTTTAGAAACCTTTCAAAATCACACGGTGTACCATCTTCTGGGTTTCTCATGCATGTTTTCGATGTAGGAAGATGCCCTTGAACCTGGAGATTTGGGACCCATGGGATGGGTACCACGCAGTATTACTTTAAAGGGTCTGAGTTTGCTCACCCAAACTCACCCAACCTCTCAGCCCCAAGAGTGTCCACCCTTATGTCTCATCCAGGTGTGGGTCTAGATATGGTCAATCCAGGTTGCATCACAGCCCCTGAACGAATTTTGTAAGAATTTCTCTCTCTTTCACTGTCTTTGTTTTACGGGTTTTTAAAAGTAATTTATTTTTATAATGGGGTTTAGCTGCTTTTCACGGCTGTGTTTATGCGGCTTTACACCCACTTGACTCACTTCCAGACCGATATCAATACATAGGTTTTACGATTCTTACTAGTCAGATATATTCTTGTGCGGTGAATAGGGGGTGTTGAGTCCAGTTCACTGAGCAAGGAGTAGGTCTTGTCTATTACATATTGGGTGTATGGAACGGTATCTGAGCGAATTTGAAGCCCTTGTTTTATGCATCACCCCACCTCACCTTTCCCGTTAAGCAGCCATAGTGTGTTTTCTAAACGTGTGACTCTGTTCTGTTTTGTAATTCAGTTCAGGTGTAGCGGTTTTTACATTCCCTCTATAAGTGATAGCTTATGATAAGTGTCTTTTTCTGTGTCACTTATTTCACTTAGAATCGTCATACCTAAATCCACTCATCTTGCTTCTACTAGCCTTATGACATTGATTTCATGTCTGAGGGATATTCCTTTGTACATAAGGACCACAACTTCTTTATCCATTTTTCTCTTTCCTGGGATATTTACGGTGTCATGAAGTGGAGGTTCTTGTCAACATAGCAGCCCTAAACATTGGGGTGCCTGTGTCTTGCTGATTTTTAATTTTCCCAATTTATACGCCCATGAGTGGACGTGCCCTATGCTCCCTAAGCTGTGTTTTTTCGATGTTTCAGGACACAACGTACACTTCTCCAGAGTGGCTTTTGGCAATGTACATCCCGCCCATCAGCGTAGCAAGGCTGCCATTTCTCCATGGCCTGTACTGCATTTCTGGTTTTGACACTTTTTGCAGCATGGCCCTTTTGACCGATGGGAAGCGAGACTTCTTTGTAGCGCTGATTTGCCTTTCCAGGTTGCTTGGTTGGCCAAAAAGGGCGTATGCGTTTTTTCCTGAATATATTCAGGAAAAAACGCATACGCCCTTTTTGGCCAAGGGCATCATTGTCGACGTTTTGCCGCTTTTCATGTGCTTTAAAGGCGATTCGAATCTACCTCCTGAAATCTGCTTCCTGCAATTCTGCCTTGCTTTCAAATCCTCTTCGTTGCCTTCCCTCAATATATCTGTGGATGAGAGTTATCATTTATAACTCTGCGGGTTTGTGAATTGCAGTGTCCCTGAGCTCCATTTTTCAACTCGCTTTTTTGGGAGCTGGCCGCAAAAGCGCGGGATTGCCTTAGGCCCTATTCTGGTTCCTGGCGGCAGGCTGAGCCTGTGGTTAATTCTTCTTCCTGATGGGAAAATAGAGTGACCTGTGCCTCTACCAAAACCTAGATCTAGTCTCTCATTGGTTGCCCCTCTTCCCGTTCATCCTCAGGACAAATTGCAACCTGTAGGGAACAGGAGCTTAAAGGTGCTGATTCTCCAAGTAGGGAGATTGGTAGTAAAGTAGCTGGAAAGGCGAACCCTAGCACAAGGAGATGAGAAATGGGGTGCGTTTTAGAAACCTTTCAAAATCACACGGTGTACCATCTTCTGGGTTTCTCATGCATGTTTTCGATGTAGGAAGATGCCCTTGAACCTGGAGATTTGGGACCCATGGGATGGGTACCACGCAGTATTACTTTAAAGGGTCTGAGTTTGCTCACCCAACCTCACCCAAACTCTCAGCCCCAAGAGTGTCCACCCTTATGTCTCATCCAGGTGTGGGTCTAGATATGGTCAATCCAGGTTGCATAACAGCCCCTGAACGAATTTTGTAAGAATTTCTCTCTCTTTCACTGTCTTTGATTTACGGGTTTTTAAAAGTAATTTATTTTTATAATGGGGTTTAGCTGCTTTTCACGGCTGTGTTTATGCGGCTTTACACCCACTTGACTCACTTCCAGACAGATATCAATACATAGGTTTTAAGATTCTTACTAGTCACATATATTCTTGTGCGGTGAATAGGGGGTGTTGAGTCCAGTTCACTGAGCAAGGAGTAGGTCTTGTCTATTACATATTGGGTGTATGGAACGGTATCTGAGCGAATTTGAAACCCTTGTTTTATGAATCACCCCACCTCACCTTTCCCGTTAAGCAGCCATAGTGTGTTTTCTAAACGTGTGACTCTGTTCTGTTTTGTAATTCAGTTCAAGTGTAGCGGTTTTTACATTCCCTCTATAAGTGATCCTTATGATAAGTGTCTTTTTCTGTGTGACTTATTTCACTTAGAATCGTCGTACCTTAATCCACTCATCTTGCTTCTACTAGCCTTATGACATTGATTTCATGTGTGAGTGATATTCCATTGTACCTAACGACCACAACTTCTTTATCCATTTTTCTCTTTCCTGGGATATTTAAGGTGTCATGAAGTGGTGGTTCTTGTCAACAGAGCAGCCCTAAACTTTGGGGTGCCTGTGTCTTGCTGATTTTTAGTTTTCCCAATTTATACGCCCATGAGTGGACGTGCCCTATGCTCCCTAAGCTGTGTTTTTTCGATGTTTCAGGACACACCGTACACTTCTCCAGAGTGGCTGTTGGCAATTTACATCCCGCCCATCAGCGTAGCAAGGCTGCCATTTCTCCATGGCCTGTCCTGCATTTCTGGTTTTGACACTTTTTGCAGCATGGCCCTTTTGACCGATGGGAAGCGAGACCTCTTTGTAGCGCTGATTTGCCTTTCCAGGTTGCTTGGTTGGCCAAAAAGGGCGTATGCGTTTTTTCCTGAATATATTCAGGAAAAAACGCATACGCCCTTTTTGGCCAAGGGCATCATTGTCGACGTTTTGCCGCTTTTCATGTGCTTTAAAGGCGATTCGAATCTACCTCCTGAAATCTGTTTCCTGCAATTCTGCCTTGCTTTCAAATCCTCTTCGTTGCCTTCCCTCAATATATCTGTGGATGAGAGTTATCATTTATAACTCTGCGGGTTTGTGAATTGCAGTGTCCCTGAGCTCCATTTTTCAACTCGCTTTTTTGGGAGCTGGCCGCAAAAGCGCGGGATTGCCTCAGGCCCTATTCTGGTTCCTGGCGGCAGGCTGAGCCTGTGGTTAATTCTTCTTCCTGATGGGAAAATAGAGTGACCTGGGCCTGTCCCAACACCTAGATCTAGTCTCTCATTGGTTGCCCCTCTTCCCGTTCATCCTCAGGACAAATTGCAACCTGTAGGGAACAGGAGCTTAAAGGTGCTGATTCTCCAAGTAGGGAGATTGCTAGTAAAGTAGCTGGAAAGGCGAACCCGAGCACAAGGAGATGAGAAATTGGGTGCGTTTTAGAAACCTTTCAAAATCACACGGTGTACCATCTTCTGGGTTTCTCATGCATGTTTTCGATGTAGGAAGATGCCCTTGAACCTGGAGATTTAGGAACCATGGGATGGGTACCACACAGTATTACTTTAAAGGTTCTGCGTTTGCTCACCCAACCTCACCCAACCTCTAAGCCCCAAGAGTGTCCACCCTTATGTCTCATCCAGCTGTGGGTCTAGATATGGTCAATCCAGGTTGCATCACAGCCTCTGAACGAATTTTGTAAGAATTTCTCTCTCTTTCACTGTCTTTGTTTTACGGGTTTTTAAAAGTAATTTATTTTATAATGGGGTTTAGCTGCTTTTCACGGCTGTGTTTATGCGGCTTTACACCCACTTGACTCACTTCCAGACAGATATCAATACATAGGTTTTAAGATTCTTACTAGTCACATATATTTTTGTGCGGTGAATAGGGGGTGTTGAGTCCAGTTCACTGAGCAAGGAGTAGGTCTTGTCTATTACATATTGGGTGTATGGAACGGTATCTGAGCGAATTTGAAGCCCTTGTTTTATGCATCACTCCACCTCACCTTTCCCGTTAAGCAGCCATAGTGTGTTTTCTAAACGTGTGACTCTGTTCTGTTTTGTAATTCAGTTCAGGTGTAGCGGTTTTTACATTCCCTCTATAAGTGATAGCTTATGATAAGTGTCTTTTTCTGTGTCACTTATTTCACTTAGAATCGTCATACCTAAATCCACTCATCTTGCTTCTACTAGCCTTATGACATTGATTACATGTCTGAGTGATATTCCATTGTACATAAGGACCACAACTTCTTTATCCATTTTTCTCTTTCCTGGGATATTTAAGGTGTCATGAAGTGGAGGTTCTTGTCAACATAGCAGCCCTAAACATTGGGGTGCCTGTGTCTTGCTGATATTTAGTTTTCCCAATTTATACGCCCATGAGTGGACGTGCCCTATGCTCCCTAAGCTGTGTTTTTTCGATGTTTCAGGACACACCGTACACTTCTCCAGAGTGGCTTTTGGCAATTTACATCCCGCCCATCAGCGTAGCAAGGCTGCCATTTCTCCATGGCCTGTACTGCTTTTCTGGTTTTGACACTTTTTGCAGCATGGCCCTTTTGACCGATGGGAAGCGAGACTTCTTTGTAGCGCTGATTTGCCTTTCCAGGTTGCTTGGTTGGCCAAAAAGGGCGTATGCGTTTTTTCCTGAATATATTCAGGAAAAAACGCATACGCCCTTTTTGGCCAAGGGCATGATTGTCGACGTTTTGCCGCTTTTCATGTGCTTTAAAGGCGATTCGAATCTACCTCCTGAAATCTGCTTCCTGCAATTCTGCCTTGCTTTCAAATCCTCTTCGTTGCCTTCCCTCAATATATCTGTGGATGAGAGTTATCATTTATAACTCTGCGGGTTTGTGAATTGCAGTGTCCCTGAGCTCCATTTTTCAACTCGCTTTTTTGGGAGCTGGCCACAAAAGCGCGAGATTGCCTCAGGCCCTATTCTGGTTCCTGGCGGCAGGCTGAGCCTGTGGTTAATTCTTCTTCCTGATGGGAAAATAGAGTGACCTGTGCCTCTACCAACACCTAGATCTAGTCTCTCATATGTTGCCCCTCTTCCCGTTCATCCTCAGGACAAATTGCAACCTGTAGGGAACAGGAGCTTAAAGGTGCTGATTCTCCAAGTAGGGAGATTGCTAGTAAAGTAGCTGGAAAGGCGAACCCTAGCACAAGGAGATGAGAAATGGGGTGCGTTTTAGAAACCTTTCAAAATCACACGGTGTACCATCTTCTGGGTTTCTCATGCATGTTTTCGATGTAGGAAGATGCCCTTGAACCTGGAGATTTGGGACCCATGGGATGGGTACCACGCAGTATTACTTTAAAGGGTCTGAGTTTGCTCACCCAACCTCACCCAAACTCTCAGCCCCAAGAGTGTCCACCCTTATGTCTCATCCAGGTGTGGGTCTAGATATGGTCAATCCAGGTTGCATAACAGCCCCTGAACGAATTTTGTAAGAATTTCTCTCTCTTTCACTGTCTTTGATTTACGGGTTTTTAAAAGTAATTTATTTTTATAATGGGGTTTAGCTGCTTTTCACGGCTGTGTTTATGCGGCTTTACACCCACTTGACTCACTTCCAGACAGATATCAATACATAGGTTTTACGATTCTTACTAGTCAGATATAATCTTGTGCGGTGAATAGGGGGTGTTGAGTCCAGTTCACTGAGCAAGGAGTAGGTCTTGTCTATTACATATTGGGTGTATGGAACAGTATCTGAGCGAATTTGAAACCCTTGTTTTATGCATCACCCCACCTCACCTTTCCCGTTAAGCAGCCATAGTGTGTTTTCTAAACGTGTGACTCTGTTCTGTTTTGTAATTCAGTTCAAGTGTAGCGGTTTTTACATTCCCTCTATAAGTGATAGCTTATGATAAGTGTCTTTTTCTGTGTGACTTATTTCACTTAGAATCGTCATACCTAAATCCACTCATCTTGCTTCTACTAGCCTTATGACATTGATTTCATGTCTGAGGGATATTCCTTTGTACATAAGGACCACAACTTCTTTATCCATTTTTCTCTTTCCTGGGATATTTAAGGTGTCATGAAGTGGAGGTTCTTGTCAACATAGCAGCCCTAAACATTGGGGTGCCTGTGTCTTGCTGATTTTTAGTTTTCCCAATTTATACGCCCATGAGTGGACGTGCCCTATGCTCCCTAAGCTGTGTTTTTTCGATGTTTCAGGACACACCGTACACTTCTCCAGAGTGGCTTTTGGCAATGTACATCCCGCCCATCAGCGTAGCAAGGCTGCCATTTCTCCATGGCCTGTCCTGCATTTCTGGTTTTGACACTTTTTGCAGCATGGCCCTTTTGACCGATGGGAAGCGAGACTTCTTTGTAGCGCTGATTTGCCTTTCCAGGTTGCTTGGTTGGCCAAAAAGGGCGTATGCGTTTTTTCCTGAATATATTCAGGAAAAAACGCATACGCCCTTTTTGGCCAAGGGCATCATTGTCGACGTTTTGCCGCTTTTCATGTGCTTTAAAGGCGATTCGAATCTACCTCCTGAAATCTGCTTCCTGCAATTCTGCCTTGCTTTCAAATCCTCTTCGTTGCCTTCCCTCAATATATCTGTGGATGAGAGTTATCATTTATAACTCTGCGGGTTTGTGAATTGCAGTGTCCCTGAGCTCCATTTTTCAACTCGCTTTTTTGGGAGCTGGCCGCAAAAGCGCGGGATTGCCTCAGGCCCTATTCTGGTTCCTGGCGGCAGGCTGAGCCTGTGGTTAATTCTTCTTCCTGATGGGAAAATAGAGTGACCTGGGCCTGTCCCAACACCTAGATCTAGTCTCTCATTGGTTGCCCCTCTTCCCGTTCAACCTCAGGACAAATTGCAACCTGTAGGGAACAGGAGGTTAAAGGTGCTGATTCTCCAAGTAGTCAGATTGCTAGTAAAGTAGCTGGAAAGGCGAACCCTAGCACAAGGAGATGAGAAATGGGGTGCGTTTTAGAAACCTTTCAAAATCACACGGTGTACCATCTTCTGGGTTTCTCATGCATGTTTTCGATGTAGGAAGATGCCCTTGAACCTGGAGATTTGGCAACCATGGGATGGGTACCACACAGTATTACTTTAAAGGGTCTGCGTTTGCTCACCCAACCTCACCCAACCTCTAAGCCCCAAGAGTGTCCACCCTTATGTCTCATCCAGCTGTGGGTCTAGATATGGTCAATCCAGGTTGCATCACAGCCTCTGAACGAATTTTGTAAGAATTTCTCTCTCTTTCACTGTCTTTGTTTTACGGGTTTTTAAAAGTAATTTATTTTATAATGGGGTTTAGCTGCTTTTCACGGCTGTGTTTATGCGGCTTTACACCCACTTGACTCACTTCCAGACAGATATCAATACATAGGTTTTAAGATTCTTACTAGTCACATATATTCTTGTGCGGTGAATAGGGGGTGTTGAGTCCAGTTCACTGAGCAAGGAGTAGGTCTTGTCTATTACATATTGGGTGTATGGAACGGTATCTGAGCGAATTTGAAACCCTTGTTTTATGCATCACCCCACCTCACCTTTCCCGTTAAGCAGCCATAGTGTGTTTTCTAAACGTGTGACTCTGTTCTGTTTTGTAATTCAGTTCAGGTGTAGCGGTTTTTACATTCCCTCTATAAGTGATAGCTTATGATAAGTGTCTTTTTCTGTGTCACTTATTTCACTTAGAATCGTCATACCTAAATCCACTCATCTTGCTTCTGCTAGCCTTATGACATTGATTTCATGTCTGAGTGATATTCCATTGTACATAAGGACCACAACTTCTTTATCCATTTTTCTCTTTCCTGGGATATTTAAGGTGTCATGAAGTGGAGGTTCTTGTCAACATAGCAGCCCTAAACATTGGGGTGCCTGTGTCTTGCTGATATTTAGTTTTCCCAATTTATACGCCCATGAGTGGACGTGCCCTATGCTCCCTAAGCTGTGTTTTTTCGATGTTTCAGGACACACCGTACACTTCTCCAGAGTGGCTGTTGGCAATTTACATCCCGCCCATCAGCGTAGCAAGGCTGCCATTTCTCCATGGCCTGTCCTGCATTTCTGGTTTTGACACTTTTTGCAGCATGGCCCATTTGACCGATGGGAAGCGAGACTTCTTTGTAGCGCTGATTTGCCTTTCCAGGTTGCTTGGTTGGCCAAAAAGGGCGTATGCGTTTTTTCCTGAATATATTCAGGAAAAAACGCATACGCCCTTTTTGGCCAAGGGCATCACTGTCGACGTTTTCCCACTTTTCATGTGCTTTAAAGGCGATTCGAATCTACCTCCTGAAACCTGTTTCCTGCAATTCTGCCTTGCTTTCAAATCCTCTTCGTTGCCTTCCCTCAATATATCTGTGGATGAGAGTTATCATTTATAACTCTGCGGGTTTGTGAATTGCAGTGTCCCTGAGCTCCATTTTTCAACTCGCTTTTTTGGGAGCTGGCCGCAAAAGCGCGGGATTGCCTCAGGCCCTATTCTGGTTCCTGGCGGCAGGCTGAGCCTGTGGTTAATTCTTCTTCCTGATGGGAAAATAGAGTGACCTAGGCCTGTCCCAACACCTAGATCTAGTCTCTCATTGGTTGCCCCTCTTCCCGTTCAACCTCAGGACAAATTGCAACCTGTAGGGAACAGGAGCTTAAAGGTGCTGATTCTCCAAGTAGGGAGATTGCTAGTAAAGTAGCTGGAAAGGCGAACCCTAGCACAAGGAGATGAGAAATGGGGTGCGTTTTAGAAACTTTTCAAAATCACACGGTATACCATCTTCTGGGTTTCTCATGCATGTTTTCGATGTAGGAAGATGCCCTTGAACCTGGAGATTTGTGACCCATGGGATGGGTACCACGCAATATTACTTTAAAGGGTCTGAGTTTGCTCACCCAACCTCACCAAAACTCTCAGCCCCAAGAGTGTCCACCCTTATGTCTCATCCAGCTGTGGGTCTAGATATGGTCAATCCAGGTTGCATCACAGCCTCTGAACGAATTTTGTAAGAATGTCTCTCTTTCACTGTCTTTGTTTTACGGGTTTTTAAAAGTAATTTATTTTTATAATGGGGTTTAGCTGCTTTTCACGGCTGTGTTTATGCGGCTTTACACTCACTTGACTCACTTCCAGACAGATATCAATACATAGGTTTTAAGATTCTTACTAGTCACATATATTCTTGTGCGGTGAATAGGGGGTGTTGAGTCCAGTTCACTGAGCAAGGAGTAGGTCTTGTCTATTACATATTGGGTGTATGGAACGGTATCTGAGCGAATTTGAAACCCTTGTTTTATGAATCACCCCACCTCACCTTTCCCGTTAAGCAGCCATAGTGTGTTTTCTAAACGTGTGACTCTGTTCTGTTTTGTAATTCAGTTCAAGTGTAGCGGTTTTTACATTCCCTCTATAAGTGATAGCTTATGATAAGTGTCTTTTTCTGTGTGACTTATTTCACTTAGAATCGTCGTACCTTAATCCACTCATCTTGCTTCTACTAGCCTTATGACATTGATTTCATGTGTGAGTGATATTCCATTGTACCTAAGGACCACAACTTCTTTATCCATTTTTCTCTTTCCTGGGATATTTAAGGTGTCATGAAGTGGTGGTTCTTGTCAACAGAGCAGCCCTAAACTTTGGGGTGCCTGTGTCTTGCTGATTTTTAGTTTTCCCAATTTATACGCCCATGAGTGGACGTGCCCTATGCTCCCTAAGCTGTGTTTTTTCGATGTTTCAGGACACACCGTACACTTCTCCAGAGTGGCTGTTGGCAATTTACATCCCGCCCATCAGCGTAGCAAGGCTGCCATTTCTCCATGGCCTGTCCTGCATTTCTGGTTTTGACACTTTTTGCAGCATGGCCCTTTTGACCGATGGGAAGCGAGACCTCTTTGTAGCGCTGATTTGCCTTTCCAGGTTGCTTGGTTGGCCAAAAAGGGCGTATGCGTTTTTTCCTGAATATATTCAGGAAAAAACGCATACGCCCTTTTTGGCCAAGGGCATCATTGTCGACGTTTTGCCGCTTTTCATGTGCTTTAAAGGCGATTCGAATCTACCTCCTGAAATCTGTTTCCTGCAATTCTGCCTTGCTTTCAAATCCTCTTCGTTGCCTTCCCTCAATATATCTGTGGATGAGAGTTATCATTTATAACTCTGCGGGTTTGTGAATTGCAGTGTCCCTGAGCTCCATTTTTCAACTCGCTTTTTTGGGAGCTGGCCGCAAAAGCGCGGGATTGCCTCAGGCCCTATTCTGGTTCCTGGCGGCAGGCTGAGCCTGTGGTTAATTCTTCTTCCTGATGGGAAAATAGAGTGACCTGGGCCTGTCCCAACACCTAGATCTAGTCTCTCATTGGTTGCCCCTCTTCCCGTTCATCCTCAGGACAAATTGCAACCTGTAGGGAACAGGAGCTTAAAGGTGATGATTCTCCAAGTAGGGAGATTGCTAGTAAAGTAGCTCGAAAGGCGAACCCGAGCACAAGGAGATGAGAAATTGGGTGCGTTTTAGAAACCTTTCAAAATCACACGGTGTACCATCTTCTGGGTTTCTCATGCATGTTTTCGATGTAGGAAGATGCCCTTGAACCTGGAGATTTAGGAACCATGGGATGGGTACCACACAGTATTACTTTAAAGGTTCTGCGTTTGCTCACCCAACCTCACCCAACCTCTAAGCCCCAAGAGTGTCCACCCTTATGTCTCATCCAGCTGTGGGTCTAGATATGGTCAATCCAGGTTGCATCACAGCCTCTGAACGAATTTTGTAAGAATTTCTCTCTCTTTCACTGTCTTTGTTTTACGGGTTTTTAAAAGTAATTTATTTTATAATGGGGTTTAGCTGCTTTTCACGGCTGTGTTTATGCGGCTTTACACCCACTTGACTCACTTCCAGACAGATATCAATACATAGGTTTTAAGATTCTTACTAGTCACATATATTCTTGTGCGGTGAATAGGGGGTGTTGAGTCCAGTTCACTGAGCAAGGAGTAGGTCTTGTCTATTACATATTGGGTGTATGGAACAGTATCTGAGCGAATTTGAAGCCCTTGTTTTATGCATCACCCCACCTCACCTTTCCCGTTAAGCAGCCATAGTGTGTTTTCTAAACGTGTGACTCTGTTCTGTTTTGTAATTCAGTTCAGGTGTAGCGGTTTTTACATTCCCTCTATAAGTGATAGCTTATGATAAGTGTCTTTTTCTGTGTCACTTATTTCACTTAGAATCGTCATACCTAAATCCACTCATCTTGCTTCTACTAGCCTTATGACATTGATTTCATGTCTGAGGGATATTCCTTTGTACATAAGGACCACAACTTCTTTATCCATTTTTCTCTTTCCTGGGATATTTAAGGTGTCATGAAGTGGAGGTTCTTGTCAACATAGCAGCCCTAAACATTGGGGTGCCTGTGTCTTGCTGATTTTTAATTTTCCCAATTTATACGCCCATGAGTGGACGTGCCCTATGCTCCCTAAGCTGTGTTTTTTCGATGTTTCAGGACACACCGTACACTTCTCCAGAGTGGCTTTTGGCAATTTACATCCCGCCCATCAGCGTAGCAAGGCTGCCATTTCTCCATGGCCTGTACTGCATTTCTGGTTTTGACACTTTTTGCAGCATGGCCCTTTTGACCGATGGGAAGCGAAACTTCTTTGTAGCGCTGATTTGCCTTTCCAGGTTGCTTGGTTGGCCAAAAAGGGCGTATGCGTTTTTTCCTGAATATATTCAGGAAAAAACGCATACGCCCTTTTTGGCCAAGGGCATCATTGTCGACGTTTTGCCGCTTTTCATGTGCTTTAAAGGCGATTCGAATCTACCTCCTGAAATCTGTTTCCTGCAATTCTGCCTTGCTTTCAAATCCTCTTCGTTGCCTTCCCTCAATATATCTGTGGATGAGAGTTATCATTTATAACTCTGCGGGTTTGTGAATTCAGTGTCCCTGAGCTCCATTTTTCAACTCGCTTTTTTGGGAGCTGGCCGCAAAAGCGCGGGATTGCCTCAGGCCCTATTCTGGTTCCTGGAGGCAGGCTGAGCCTGTGGTTAATTCTTCTTCCTGATGGGAAAATAGAGTGACCTGTGCCTGTCCCAACACCTAGATCTAGTCTCTCATTGGTTGCCCCTCTTCCCGTTCATCTTCAGGACAAATTGCAACCTGTAGGGAACAGGAGCTTAAAGGTGCTGATTCTCCAAGTAGGGAGATTGCTAGTAAAGTAGCTGGAAAGGCGAACCCTAGCACAAGGAGATGAGAAATGGGGTGCGTTTTAGAAACCTTTCAAAATCACACGGTGTACCATCTTCTGGGTTTCTCATGCATGTTTTCGATGTAGGAAGATGCCCTTGAACCTGGAGATTTGGGACCCATGGGATGGGTACCACGCAGTATTACTTTAAAGGGTCTGAGTTTGCTCACCCAACCTCACCCAACCTCTCAGCCCCAAGAGTGTCCTCCCTTATGTCTCATCCAGGTGTGGGTCTAGATATGGTCAATCCAGGTTGCATAACAGACCCTGAACGAATTTTGTAGGATTTTTTCTCTCTCTTTCACTGTCTTTGTTTTACGGGTTTTTAAAAGTAATTTATTTTTATAATGGGGTTTAGCTGCTTTTCACGGCTGTGTTTATGCGGCTTTACACCCACTTGACTCACTTCCAGACAGATATCAATACATAGGTTTTAAGATTCTTACTAGTCACATATAATCTTGTGCGGTGAATAGGGGGTGTTGAGTCCAGTTCACTGAGCAAGGAGTAGGTCTTGTCTATTACATATTGGGTGTATGGAACGGTATCTGAGCGAATTTGAAACCCTTGTTTTATGCATCACCCCACCTCACCTTTCCCGTTAAGCAGCCATAGTGTGTTTTCTAAACGTGTGACTCTGTTCTGTTTTGTATTTCAGTTCAAGTGTAGCGGTTTTTACATTCCCTCTATAAGTGATAGCTTATGATAAGTGTCTTTTTCTGTGTGACTTATTTCACTTAGAATCGTCGTACCTAAATCCACTCATCTTGCTTCTACTAGCCTTATGACATTGATTTCATGTCTGAGTGATATTCCATTGTACATAAGGACCACAACTTCTTTATCCATTTTTCTCTTTCCTGGGATATTTAAGGTGTCATGAAGTGGAGGTTCTTGTCAACAGAGCAGCCCTAAACTTTGGGGTGCCTGTGTCTTGCTGATTTTTAGTTTTCCCAATTTCTACGCCCATGAGTGAACGTGCCCTATGCTCCCTAAGCTGTGTGTTTTCGATGTTTCAGGACACACCGTACACTTCTCCAGTGTGGCTGTTGGCAATTTACATCCCGCCCATCAGCGTAGCAAGGCTGCCATTTCTCCATGGCCTGTCCTGCATTTCTGGTTTTGACACTTTTTGCAGCATGACCCTTTTGACCGATGGGAAGCGAAACTTCTTTGTAGCGCTGATTTGCCTTTCCAGGTTGCTTGGTTGGCCAAAAAGGGCGTATGCGTTTTTTCCTGAATATATTCAGGAAAAAACGCATACGCCCTTTTTGGCCAAGGGCATCATTGTCGACGTTTTGCCGCTTTTCATGTGCTTTAAAGGCGATTCGTATCTACCTCCTGAAATCTGTTTCCTGCAATTCTGCCTTGCTTTGAATTCCTCTTCGTTGCCTTCCCTCAATATATCTGTGGATGACAGTTATCATTTATAACTCTGCGGTTTTGTGAATTTCAGTGTCCCTGAGCTCCATTTTTCAACTCGCTTTTTTGGGAGCTGGCCGCAAAAGCGCGGGATTGCCTCAGGCCCTATTCTGGTTCCTGGAGGCAGGCTGAGCCTGTGGTTAATTCTTCTTCCTGATGGGAAAATAGAGTGACCTGTGCCTGTCCCAACACCTAGATCTAGTCTTTCATTGGTTGCCCCTCTTCCCGTTCATCCTCAGGACAAATTGCAACCTGTAGGGAACAGGAGCTTAAAGGTGCTGATTCTCCAAGTAGGGAGATTGCTAGTAAAGTAACTGGAAAGGCGAACCCTAGCACAAGGAGATGAGAAATGGGGTGCGTTTTAGAAACCTTTCAAAATCACACGGTGTACCATCTTCTGGGTTTCTCATGCATGTTTTCGATGTAGGAAGATGCCCTTGAACCTGGAGATTTGGGACCCATGGGATGGGTACCACGCAGTACTACTTTAAAGGGTCTGAGTTTGCTCACCCAACCTCACCCAACCTCTCAGCCCCAAGATTGTCCACCCTTATGTCTCATCCAGGTGTGGGTCTAGATATGGTCAATCCAGGTTGCATCACATCCCCTGAACGAATTTTGTAAGAATTTCTCTCTCTTTCAGTGTCTTTGTTTTACGGGTTTTTAAAAGTAATTTATTTTTATAATGGGGTTTAGCTGCTTTTCACGGCTGTGTTTATGCAGCGTTACACCCACTTGACACACTTCCAGAGAGATATCAATACATAGGTTTTACGATTCTTACTAGTCACATATATTCTTGTGTGGTGAATAGGGGGTGTTGAGTCCAGTTCACTGAGCAAGGAGTAGGTCTTGTCTATTACATATTGGGTGTATGGAACAGTATCTGAGCGAATTTGAAACCCTTGTTTTATGCATCACCCCACCTCACCTTTCCCGTTAAGCAGCCATAGTGTGTTTTCTAAACGTGTGACTCTGTTCTGTTTTGTAATTTAGTTCAAGTGTAGCGGTTTTTACATTCCCTCTATAAGTGATATCTTATGATAAGTGTCTTTTTCTGTGTGACTTATTTCACTTAGAATCGTCATACCTAAATCCACTCATCTTGCTTCTACTAGCCTTATGACATTGATTTCATGTCTGAGTGATATTCCTTTGTACATAAGGACCACAACTTCTTTATCCATTTTTCTCTTTCCTGGGATATTTAAGGTGTCATGAAGTGGAGGTTCTTGTCAACATAGCAGCCCTAAACATTGGGGTGCCTGTGTCTTGCTGATTTTTAGTTTTCCCAATTTATATGCCCATGAGTGGACGTGCCCTATGCTCCCTAAGCTGTGTTTTTTCGATGTTTCAGGACACACCGTACACTTCTCCAGAGTGGCTGTTGTCAATTTACATCTCCCCCATCAGCGTAGCAAGGCTGCCATTTCTCCATGGCCTGTCCTGCATTTCTGGTTTTGACACTTTTTGCAGCATGGCCCTTTTGACCGATGGGAAGCGAGACCTCTTTGTAGCGCTGATTTGCCTTTCCAGGTTGCTTGGTTGGCCAAAAAGGGCGTATGCGTTTTTTCCTGAATATATTCAGGAAAAAACGCATAGGCCCTTTTTGGCCAAGGGCATCATTGTCGACGTTTTGCCACTTTTCATGTGCTTTAAAGGCGATTCGAATCTACCTCCTGAAATCTGTTTCCTGCAATTCTGCCTTGCTTTCAAATCCTCTTCGTTGCCTTCCCTCAATATATCTGTGGATGAGAGTTATCATTTATAACTCTGCGGGTTTGTGAATTGCAGTGTCCCTGAGCTCCATTTTTCAACTCGCTTTTTTGGGAGCTGGCCGCAAAAGCGCGGAATTGCCTCAGGCCCTATTCTGGTTCCTGGCGGCAGGCTGAGCCTGTGGTTAATTCTTCTTCCTGATGGGAAAATAGAGTGACCTGGGCCTGTCCCAACACCTAGATCTAGTCTCTCATTGGTTCCCCCTCTTTCCGTTCATCCTCAGGACAAATTGCAACCTGTAGGGAACAGGAGCTTAAAGGTGCTGATTCTCCAAGTAGGGAGATTGCTAGTAAAGTAGCTGGAAAGGCGAACCCGAGCACAAGGAGATGAGAAATTGGGTGCATTTTAGAAACGTTTCAAAATCACACGGTGTACCATCTTCTGGGTTTCTCATGCATGTTTTCGATGTAGGAAGATGCCCTTGAACCTGGAGATTTGGGAACCATGGGATGGGTACCACACAGTATTACTTTAAAGGGTCTGCTTTTGCTCACCCAACCTCACCCAACCTCTAAGCCCCAAGAGTGTCCACCCTTATGTCTCATCCAGCTGTGGGTCTAGATATGGTCAATCCAGGTTGCATCACAGCCTCTGAACGAATTTTGTAAGAATGTCTCTCTTTCACTGTCTTTGTTTTACGGGTTTTTAAAAGTAATTTATTTTTATAATGGGGTTTAGCTGCTTTTCACGGCTGTGTTTATGCGGCTTTACACTCACTTGACTCACTTCCAGACAGATATCAATACATAGGTTTTAAGATTCTTACTAGTCACATATATTCTTGTGCGGTGAATAGGGGGTGTTGAGTCCAGTTCACTGAGCAAGGAGTAGGTCTTGTCTATTACATATTGGGTGTATGGAACGGTATCTGAGCGAATTTGAAACCCTTGTTTTATGAATCACCCCACCTCACCTTTCCCGTTAAGCAGCCATAGTGTGTTTTCTAAACGTGTGACTCTGTTCTGTTTTGTAATTCAGTTCAAGTGTAGCGGGTTTTACATTCCCTCTATAAGTGATAGCTTATGATAAGTGTCTTTTTCTGTGTGACTTATTTCACTTAGAATCGTCGTACCTTAATCCACTCATCTTGCTTCTACTAGCCTTATGACATTGATTTCATGTGTGAGTGATATTCCATTGTACCTAAGGACCACAACTTCTTTATCCATTTTTCTCTTTCCTGGGATATTTAAGGTGTCATGAAGTGGTGGTTCTTGTCAACAGAGCAGCCCTAAACTTTGGGGTGCCTGTGTCTTGCTGATTTTTAGTTTTCCCAATTTATACGCCCATGAGTGGACGTGCCCTATGCTCCCTAAGCTGTGTTTTTTCGATGTTTCAGGACACACCGTACACTTCTGCAGAGTGGCTGTTGGCAATTTACATCTCCCCCATCAGCGTAGCAAGGCTGCCATTTCTCCATGGCCTGTCCTGCATTTCTGGTTTTGACACTTTTTGCAGCATGGCCCTTTTGACCGATGGGAAGCGAGACCTCTTTGTAGCGCTGATTTGCCTTTCCAGGTTGCTTGGTTGGCCAAAAAGGGCGTATGCGTTTTTTCCTGAATATATTCAGGAAAAAACGCATACGCCCTTTTTGGCCAAGGGCATCATTGTCGACGTTTTGCCGCTTTTCATGTGCTTTAAAGGCGATTCGAATCTACCTCCTGAAATCTGTTTCCTGCAATTCTGCCTTGCTTTCAAATCCTCTTCGTTGCCTTCCCTCAATATATCTGTGGATGAGAGTTATCATTTATAACTCTGCGGGTTTGTGAATTGCAGTGTCCCTGAGCTCCATTTTTCAACTCGCTTTTTTGGGAGCTGGCCGCAAAAGCGCGGGATTGCCTCAGGCCCTATTCTGGTTCCTGGCGGCAGGCTGAGCCTGTGGTTAATTCTTCTTCCTGATGGGAAAATAGAGTGACCTGGGCCTGTCCCAACACCTAGATCTAGTCTCTCATTGGTTGCCCCTCTTCCCGTTCATCCTCAGGACAAATTGCAACCTGTAGGGAACAGGAGCTTAAAGGTGATGATTCTCCAAGTAGGGAGATTGCTAGTAAAGTAGCTCGAAAGGCGAACCCGAGCACAAGGAGATGAGAAATTGGGTGCGTTTTAGAAACCTTTCAAAATCACACGGTGTACCATCTTCTGGGTTTCTCATGCATGTTTTCGATGTAGGAAGATGCCCTTGAACCTCGAGATTTAGGAACCATGGGATGGGTACCACACAGTATTACTTTAAAGGTTCTGCGTTTGCTCACCCAACCTCACCCAACCTCTAAGCCCCAAGAGTGTCCACCCTTATGTCTCATCCAGCTGTGGGTCTAGATATGGTCAATCCAGGTTGCATCACAGCCTCTGAACGAATTTTGTAAGAATTTCTCTCTCTTTCACTGTCTTTGTTTTACGGGTTTTTAAAAGTAATTTATTTTATAATGGGGTTTAGCTGCTTTTCACGGCTGTGTTTATGCGGCTTTACACCCACTTGACTCACTTCCAGACAGATATCAATACATAGGTTTTAAGATTCTTACTAGTCACATATATTCTTGTGCGGTGAATAGGGGGTGTTGAGTCCAGTTCACTGAGCAAGGAGTAGGTCTTGTCTATTACATATTGGGTGTATGGAACGGTATCTGAGCGAATTTGAAGCCCTTGTTTTATGCATCACCCCACCTCACCTTTCCCGTTAAGCAGCCATAGTGTGTTTTCTAAACGTGTGACTCTGTTCTGTTTTGTAATTCAGTTCAGGTGTAGCGGTTTTTACATTCCCTCTATAAGTGATAGCTTATGATAAGTGTCTTTTTCTGTGTCACTTATTTCACTTAGAATCGTCATACCTAAATCCACTCATCTTGCTTCTACTAGCCTTATGACATTGATTTCATGTCTGAGGGATATTCCTTTGTACATAAGGACCACAACTTCTTTATCCATTTTTCTCTTTCCTGGGATATTTAAGGTGTCATGAAGTGGAGGTTCTTGTCAACATAGCAGCCCTAAACATTGGGGTGCCTGTGTCTTGCTGATTTTTAATTTTCCCAATTTATACGCCCATGAGTGGACGTGCCCTATGCTCCCTAAGCTGTGTTTTTTCGATGTTTCAGGACACACCGTACACTTCTCCAGAGTGGCTTTTGGCAATTTACATCCCGCCCATCAGCGTAGCAAGGCTGCCATTTCTCCATGGCCTGTACTGCATTTCTGGTTTTGACACTTTTTGCAGCATGGCCCTTTTGACCGATGGGAAGCGAAACTTCTTTGTAGCGCTGATTTGCCTTTCCAGGTTGCTTGGTTGGCCAAAAAGGGCGTATGCGTTTTTTCCTGAATATATTCAGGAAAAAACGCATACGCCCTTTTTGGCCAAGGGCATCATTGTCGACGTTTTGCCGCTTTTCATGTGCTTTAAAGGCGATTCGAATCTACCTCCTGAAATCTGTTTCCTGCAATTCTGCCTTGCTTTCAAATCCTCTTCGTTGCCTTCCCTCAATATATCTGTGGATGAGAGTTATCATTTATAACTCTGCGGGTTTGTGAATTCAGTGTCCCTGAGCTCCATTTTTCAACTCGCTTTTTTGGGAGCTGGCCGCAAAAGCGCGGGATTGCCTCAGGCCCTATTCTGGTTCCTGGAGGCAGGCTGAGCCTGTGGTTAATTCTTCTTCCTGATGGGAAAATAGAGTGACCTGTGCCTGTCCCAACACCTAGATCTAGTCTCTCATTGGTTGCCCCTCTTCCCGTTCATCTTCAGGACAAATTGCAACCTGTAGGGAACAGGAGCTTAAAGGTGCTGATTCTCCAAGTAGGGAGATTGCTAGTAAAGTAGCTGGAAAGGCGAACCCTAGCACAAGGAGATGAGAAATGGGGTGCGTTTTAGAAACCTTTCAAAATCACACGGTGTACCATCTTCTGGGTTTCTCATGCATGTTTTCGATGTAGGAAGATGCCCTTGAACCTGGAGATTTGGGACCCATGGGATGGGTACCACGCAGTATTACTTTAAAGGGTCTGAGTTTGCTCACCCAACCTCACCCAACCTCTCAGCCCCAAGAGTGTCCACCCTTATGTCTCATCCAGGTGTGGGTCTAGATATGGTCAATCCAGGTTGCATAACAGACCCTGAACGAATTTTGTAGGAATTTCTCTCTCTTTCACTGTCTTTGTTTTACGGGTTTTTAAAAGTAATTTATTTTTATAATGGGGTTTAGCTGCTTTTCACGGCTGTGTTTATGCGGCTTTACACCCACTTGACTCACTTCCAGACAGATATCAATACATAGGTTTTAAGATTCTTACTAGTCACATATAATCTTGTGCGGTGAATAGGGGGTGTTGAGTCCAGTTCACTGAGCAAGGAGTAGGTCTTGTCTATTACATATTGGGTGTATGGAACGGTATCTGAGCGAATTTGAAACCCTTGTTTTATGCATCACCCCACCTCACCTTTCCCGTTAAGCAGCCATAGTGTGTTTTCTAAACGTGTGACTCTGTTCTGTTTTGTATTTCAGTTCAAGTGTAGCGGTTTTTACATTCCCTCTATAAGTGATAGCTTATGATAAGTGTCTTTTTCTGTGTGACTTATTTCACTTAGAATCGTCGTACCTAAATCCACTCATCTTGCTTCTACTAGCCTTATGACATTGATTTCATGTCTGAGTGATATTCCATTGTACATAAGGACCACAACTTCTTTATCCATTTTTCTCTTTCCTGGGATATTTAAGGTGTCATGAAGTGGAGGTTCTTGTCAACAGAGCAGCCCTAAACTTTGGGGTGCCTGTGTCTTGCTGATTTTTAGTTTTCCCAATTTCTACGCCCATGAGTGAACGTGCCCTATGCTCCCTAAGCTGTGTGTTTTCGATGTTTCAGGACACACCGTACACTTCTCCAGTGTGGCTGTTGGCAATTTACATCCCGCCCATCAGCGTAGCAAGGCTGCCATTTCTCCATGGCCTGTCCTGCATTTCTGGTTTTGACACTTTTTGCAGCATGACCCTTTTGACCGATGGGAAGCGAAACTTCTTTGTAGCGCTGATTTGCCTTTCCAGGTTGCTTGGTTGGCCAAAAAGGGCGTATGCGTTTTTTCCTGAATATATTCAGGAAAAAACGCATACGCCCTGTTTGGCCAAGGGCATCATTGTCGACGTTTTGCCGCTTTTCATGTGCTTTAAAGGCGATTCGTATCTACCTCCTGAAATCTGTTTCCTGCAATTCTGCCTTGCTTTGAATTCCTCTTCGTTGCCTTCCCTCAATATATCTGTGGATGACAGTTATCATTTATAACTCTGCGGTTTTGTGAATTTCAGTGTCCCTGAGCTCCATTTTTCAACTCGCTTTTTTGGGAGCTGGCCGCAAAAGCGCGGGATTGCCTCAGGCCCTATTCTGGTTCCTGGAGGCAGGCTGAGCCTGTGGTTAATTCTTCTTCCTGATGGGAAAATAGAGTGACCTGTGCCTGTCCCAACACCTAGATCTAGTCTTTCATTGGTTGCCCCTCTTCCCGTTCATCCTCAGGACAAATTGCAACCTGTAGGGAACAGGAGCTTAAAGGTGCTGATTCTCCAAGTAGGGAGATTGCTAGTAAAGTAACTGGAAAGGCGAACCCTAGCACAAGGAGATGAGAAATGGGGTGCGTTTTAGAAACCTTTCAAAATCACACGGTGTACCATCTTCTGGGTTTCTCATGCTTTTTTTCGATGTAGGAAGATGCCCTTGAACCTGGAGATTTGGGACCCATGGGATGGGTACCACGCAGTACTACTTTAAAGGGTCTGAGTTTGCTCACCCAACCTCACCCAACCTCTCAGCCCCAAGATTGTCCACCCTTATGTCTCATCCAGGTGTGGGTCTAGATATGGTCAATCCAGGTTGCATCACATCCCCTGAACGAATTTTGTAAGAATTTCTCTCTCTTTCAGTGTCTTTGTTTTACGGGTTTTTAAAAGTAATTTATTTTTATAATGGGGTTTAGCTGCTTTTCACGGCTGTGTTTATGCAGCGTTACACCCACTTGACACACTTCCAGAGAGATATCAATACATAGGTTTTACGATTCTTACTAGTCACATATATTCTTGTGTGGTGAATAGGGGGTGTTGAGTCCAGTTCACTGAGCAAGGAGTAGGTCTTGTCTATTACATATTGGGTGTATGGAACAGTATCTGAGCGAATTTGAAACCCTTGTTTTATGCATCACCCCACCTCACCTTTCCCGTTAAGCAGCCATAGTGTGTTTTCTAAACGTGTGACTCTGTTCTGTTTTGTAATTTAGTTCAAGTGTAGCGGTTTTTACATTCCCTCTATAAGTGATATCTTATGATAAGTGTCTTTTTCTGTGTGACTTATTTCACTTAGAATCGTCATACCTAAATCCACTCATCTTGCTTCTACTAGCCTTATGACATTGATTTCATGTCTGAGTGATATTCCTTTGTACATAAGGACCACAACTTCTTTATCCATTTTTCTCTTTCCTGGGATATTTAAGGTGTCATGAAGTGGAGGTTCTTGTCAACATAGCAGCCCTAAACATTGGGGTGCCTGTGTCTTGCTGATTTTTAGTTTTCCCAATTTATATGCCCATGAGTGGACGTGCCCTATGCTCCCTAAGGTGTGTTTTTTCGATGTTTCAGGACACACCGTACACTTCTCCAGAGTGGCTGTTGTCAATTTACATCTCCCCCATCAGCGTAGCAAGGCTGCCATTTCTCCATGGCCTGTCCTGCATTTCTGGTTTTGACACTTTTTGCAGCATGGCCCTTTTGACCGATGGGAAGCGAGACCTCTTTGTAGCGCTGATTTGCCTTTCCAGGTTGCTTGGTTGGCCAAAAAGGGCGTATGCGTTTTTTCCTGAATATATTCAGGAAAAAACGCATAGGCCCTTTTTGGCCAAGGGCATCATTGTCGACGTTTTGCCACTTTTCATGTGCTTTAAAGGCGATTCGAATCTACCTCCTGAAATCTGTTTCCTGCAATTCTGCCTTGCTTTCAAATCCTCTTCGTTGCCTTCCCTCAATATATCTGTGGATGAGAGTTATCATTTATAACTCTGCGGGTTTGTGAATTGCAGTGTCCCTGAGCTCCATTTTTCAACTCGCTTTTTTGGGAGCTGGCCGCAAAAGCGCGGAATTGCCTCAGGCCCTATTCTGGTTCCTGGCGGCAGGCTGAGCCTGTGGTTAATTCTTCTTCCTGATGGGAAAATAGAGTGACCTGGGCCTGTCCCAACACCTAGATCTAGTCTGTCATTGGTTCCCCCTCTTTCCGTTCATTCTCAGGACAAATTGCAACCTGTAGGGAACAGGAGCTTAAAGGTGCTGATTCTCCAAGTAGGGAGATTGCTAGTAAAGTAGCTGGAAAGGCGAACCCGAGCACAAGGAGATGAGAAATTGGGTGCATTTTAGAAACGTTTCAAAATCACACGGTGTACCATCTTCTGGGTTTCTCATGCATGTTTTCGATGTAGGAAGATGCCCTTGAACCTGGAGATTTGGGAACCATGGGATGGGTACCACACAGTATTACTTTAAAGGGTCTGCGTTTGCTCACCCAACCTCACCCAACCTCTAAGCCCCAAGAGTGTCCACCCTTATGTCTCATCCAGCTGTGGGTCTAGATATGGTCAATCCAGGTTGCATCACAGCCTCTGAACGAATTTTGTAAGAATTTCTCTCTCTTTCACTGTCTTTGTTTTACGGGTTTTTAAAAGTAATTTATTTTATAATGGGGTTTAGCTGCTTTTCACGGCTGTGTTTATGTGGCTTTACACCCACTTGACTCACTTCCAGACAGATATCAATACATAGGTTTTAAGATTCTTACTAGTCACATATATTCTTGTGCGGTGAATAGGGGGTGTTGAGTCCAGTTCACTGAGCAAGGAGTAGGTCTTGTCTATTACATATTGGGTGTATGGAACGGTATCTGAGCGAATTTGAAGCCCTTGTTTTATGCATCACCCCACCTCACCTTTCCCGTTAAGCAGCCATAGTGTGTTTTCTAAACGTGTGACTCTGTTCTGTTTTGTAATTCAGTTCAGGTGTAGCGGTTTTTACATTCCCTCTATAAGTGATAGCTTATGATAAGTGTCTTTTTCTGTGTCACTTATTTCACTTAGAATCGTCATACCTAAATCCACTCATCTTGCTTCTACTAGCCTTATGACATTGATTTCATGTCTGAGTGATATTCCTTTGTACATAAGGACCACAACTTCTTTATCCATTTTTCTCTTTCCTGGGATATTTAAGGTGTCATGAAGTGGAGGTTCTTGTCAACATAGCAGCCCTAAACATTGGGGTGCCTGTGTCTTGCTGATTTTTAATTTTCCCAATTTATACGCCCATGAGTGGACGTGCCCTATGCTCCCTAAGCTGTGTTTTTTCGATGTTTCAGGACACACCGTACACTTCTCCAGAGTGGCTTTTGGCAATTTACATCCCGCCCATCAGCGTAGCAAGGCTGCCATTTCTCCATGGCCTGTACTGCATTTCTGGTTTTGACACTTTTTGCAGCATGGCCCTTTTGACCGATGGGAAGCGAAACTTCTTTGTAGCGCTGATTTGCCTTTCCAGGTTGCTTGGTTGGCCAAAAAGGGCGTATGCGTTTTTTCCTGAATATATTCAGGAAAAAACGCATACGCCCTTTTTGGCCAAGGGCATCATTGTCGACGTTTTGCCGCTTTTCATGTGCTTTAAAGGCGATTCGAATCTACCTCCTGAAATCTGTTTCCTGCAATTCTGCCTTGCTTTCAAATCCTCTTCGTTGCCTTCCCTCAATATATCTGTGGATGAGAGTTATCATTCATAACTCTGCGGGTTTGTGAATGGCAGTGTCCCTGAGCTCCATTTTTCAACTCGCTTTTTTGGGAGCTGGCCGCAAAAGCGCGGGATTGCCTCAGGCCCTATTCTGGTTCCTGGAGGCAGGCTGAGCCTGTGGTTAATTCTTCTTCCTGATGGGAAAATAGAGTGACCTGTGCCTGTCCCAACACCTAGATCTAGTCTCTCATTGGTTGCCCCTCTTCCCGTTCATCTTCAGGACAAATTGCAACCTGTAGGGAACAGGAGCTTAAAGGTGCTGATTCTCCAAGTAGGGAGATTGCTAGTAAAGTAGCTGGAAAGGCGAACCCTAGCACAAGGAGATGAGAAATGGGGTGCGTTTTAGAAACCTTTCAAAATCACACGGTGTACCATCTTCTGGGTTTCTCATGCATGTTTTCGATGTAGGAAGATGCCCTTGAACCTGGAGATTTGGGACCCATGGGATGGGTACCACGCAGTATTACTTTAAAGGGTCTGAGTTTGCTCACCCAACCTCACCCAACCTCTCAGCCCCAAGAGTGTCCACCCTTATGTCTCATCCAGGTGTGGGTCTAGATATGGTCAATCCAGGTTGCATAACAGACCCTGAACGAATTTTGTAGGAATTTCTCTCTCTTTCACTGTCTTTGTTTTACGGGTTTTTAAAAGTAATTTATTTTTATAATGGGGTTTAGCTGCTTTTCACGGCTGTGTTTATGCGGCTTTACACCCACTTGACTCACTTCCAGACAGATATCAATACATAGGTTTTAAGATTCTTACTAGTCACATATAATCTTGTGCGGTGAATAGGGGGTGTTGAGTCCAGTTCACTGAGCAAGGAGTAGGTCTTGTCTATTACATATTGGGTGTATGGAACGGTATCTGAGCGAATTTGAAACCCTTGTTTTATGCATCACCCCACCTCACCTTTCCCGTTAAGCAGCCATAGTGTGTTTTCTAAACGTGTGACTCTGTTCTGTTTTGTAATTCAGTTCAAGTGTAGCGGTTTTTACATTCCCTCTATAAGTGATAGCTTATGATAAGTGTCTTTTTCTGTGTGACTTATTTCACTTAGAATCGTCGTACCTAAATCCACTCATCTTGCTTCTACTAGCCTTATGACATTGATTTCATGTCTGAGTGATATTCCATTGTACATAAGGACCACAACTTCTTTATCCATTTTTCTCTTTCCTGGGATATTTAAGGTGTCATGAAGTGGAGGTTCTTGTCAACAGAGCAGCCCTAAACTTTGGGGTGCCTGTGTCTTGCTGATTTTTAGTTTTCCCAATTTCTACGCCCATGAGTGAACGTGCCCTATGCTCCCTAAGCTGTGTGTTTTCGATGTTTCAGGACACACCGTACACTTCTCCAGTGTGGCTGTTGGCAATTTACATCCCGCCCATCAGCGTAGCAAGGCTGCCATTTCTCCATGGCCTGTCCTGCATTTCTGGTTTTGACACTTTTTGCAGCATGACCCTTTTGACCGATGGGAAGCGAAACTTCTTTGTAGCGCTGATTTGCCTTTCCAGGTTGCTTGGTTGGCCAAAAAGGGCGTATGCGTTTTTTCCTGAATATATTCAGGAAAAAACGCATACGCCCTTTTTGGCCAAGGGCATCATTGTCGACGTTTTGCCGCTTTTCATGTGCTTTAAAGGCGATTCGTATCTACCTCCTGAAATCTGTTTCCTGCAATTCTGCCTTGCTTTGAATTCCTCTTCGTTGCCTTCCCTCAATATATCTGTGGATGACAGTTATCATTTATAACTCTGCGGTTTTGTGAATTGCAGTGTCCCTGAGCTCCATTTTTCAACTCGCTTTTTTGGGAGCTGGCCGCAAAAGCGCGGGATTGCCTCAGGCCCTATTCTGGTTCCTGGAGGCAGGCTGAGCCTGTGGTTAATTCTTCTTCCTGATGGGAAAATAGAGTGACCTGTGCCTGTCCCAACACCTAGATCTAGTCTTTCATTGGTTGCCCCTCTTCCCGTTCATCCTCAGGACAAATTGCAACCTGTAGGGAACAGGAGCTTAAAGGTGCTGATTCTCCAAGTAGGGAGATTGCTAGTAAAGTAACTGGAAAGGCGAACCCTAGCACAAGGAGATGAGAAATGGGGTGCGTTTTACAAACCTTTCAAAATCACACGGTGTACCATCTTCTGGGTTTCTCATGCATGTTTTCGATGTAGGAAGATGCCCTTGAACCTGGAGATTTGGGACCCATGGGATGGGTACCACGCAGTACTACTTTAAAGGGTCTGAGTTTGCTCACCCAACCTCACCCAACCTCTCAGCCCCAAGATTGTCCACCCTTATGTCTCATCCAGGTGTGTGTCTAGATATGGTCAATCCAGGTTGCATCACATCCCCTGAACGAATTTTGTAAGAATTTCTCTCTCTTTCAGTGTCTTTGTTTTACGGGTTTTTAAAAGTAATTTATTTTTATAATGGGGTTTAGCTGCTTTTCACGGCTGTGTTTATGCAGCGTTACATCCACTTGACACACTTCCAGAGAGATATCAATACATAGGTTTTACGATTCTTACTAGTCACATATATTCTTGTGTGGTGAATAGGGGGTGTTGAGTCCAGTTCACTGAGCAAGGAGTAGGTCTTGTCTATTACATATTGGGTGTATGGAACGGTATCTGAGCGAATTTGAAACCCTTGTTTTATGCATCACCCCACCTCACCTTTCCCGTTAAGCACCCATAGTGTGTTTTCTAAACGTGTGACTCTGTTCTGTTTTGTAATTCAGTTCAGGTGTAGCGGTTTTTACATTCCCTCTATAAGTGATAGCTTATGATAAGTGTCTTTTTCTGTGTGACTTATTTCACTTAGAATCGTCGTACCTTAATCCACTCATCTTGCTTCTACTAGCCTTATGACATTGATTTCATGTCTGAGTGATATTCCATTGTACCTAAGGACCACAACTTCTTTATCCATTTTTCTCTTTCCTGGGATATTTAAGGTGCCATGAAGTGGAGGTTCTTGTCAACATAGCAGCCCTAAACATTGGGGTGCCTGTGTCTTGCTGATTTTTAGTTTTCCCAATTTATACGCCCATGAGTGGACGTGCCCTATGCTCCCTAAGCTGTGTTTTTTCGATGTTTCAGGACACACCGAACACTTCTCCAGAGTGGCTGTTGGCAATTTACATCCCGCCCATCAGCGTAGCAAGGCTGCCATTTCTCCATGGTCTGTCCTGCATTTCTGGTTTTGACACTTTTTGCAGCATGGCCCTTTTGACCGATGGGAAGCGAGACCTCTTTGTAGCGCTGATTTGCCTTTCCAGGTTGCTTGGTTGGCCAAAAAGGGCGTATGCGTTTTTTCCTGAATATATTCAGGAAAAAACGCATACGCCCTTTTTGGCCAAGGGCATCATTGTCGACGTTTTGCCGCTTTTCATGTGCTTTAAAGGCGATTCGAATCTACCTCCTGAAATCTGTTTCCTGCAATTCTGCCTTGCTTTCAAATCCTCTTCGTTGCCTTCCCTCAATATATCTGTGGATGAGAGTTATCATTTATAACTCTGCGGGTTTGTGAATTGCAGTGTCCCTGAGCTCCATTTTTCAACTCGATTTTTTGGGAGCTGGCCGCAAAAGCGCGGGATTGCCTCAGGCCCTATTCTGGTTCCTGGCGGCAGGCTGAGCCTGTGGTTAATTCTTCTTCCTGATGGGAAAATAGAGTGACCTGGGCCTGTCCCAACACCTAGATCTAGTCTCTCATTGGTTGCCCCTCTTCCCGTTCATCCTCAGGACAAATTGCAACCTGTCGGGAACAGGAGCTTAAAGGTGCTGATTCTCCAAGTAGGGAGATTGCTAGTAAAGTAGCTGGAAAGGCGAACCCGAGCACAAGGAGATGAGAAAGTGGGTGCGTTTTAGAAACCTTTCAAAATCACACGGTGTACCATCTTCTGGGTTTCTCATGCATGTTTTCGATGTAGGAAGATGCCCTTGAACCTGGAGATTTGGGACCCATGGGATGCGTACCACGCAGTATTACTTTAAAGGGTCTGAGTTTGCTCACCCAACCTCACCCAACCTCTAAGCCCCAAGAGTGTCCACCCTTATGTCTCATCCAGGTGTGAGTCTAGATATGGTCAATCCAGGTTACATCACAGCCCCTGAACGAATTGTGTAAGAATTTCTCTCTCTTTCAGTGTCTTTGTTTTACGGGTTTTTAAAAGTAATTTATTTTTATAATGGGGTTTAGCTGCTTTTCACGGCTGTGTTTATGCGGCTTTACACCCACTTGACTCACTTCCAGACAGATATCAATACATAGGTTTTAAGATTCTTACTAGTCACATATATTCTTGCGCGGTGAATAGGGGGTGTTGAGTCCAGTTCACTGAGCAAGGAGTAGGTCTTTTCTATTACATATTGGGTGTATGGAACGGTAGCTGAGCGAATTTGAAACCCTTGTTTTATGCATCACCCCACCTCACCTTTCCCGTTAAGCAGCCATAGTGTGTTTTCTAAACGTGTGACCATGTTCTGTTTTGTAATTCAGTTCAAGTGTAGCGGTTTTTACATTCCCTCTATAAGTGATACCTTATGATAAGTGTCTTTTTCTGTGTGACTTATTTCACTTAGATTCGTCGTACCTAAATCCACTCATCTTGCTTCTACTAGCCTTATGACATTGATTTCATGTCTGAGTGATATTCCATTGTACATAAGAACCACAACTTCTTTATCCATTTTTCTCTTTCCTGGGATATTTAAGGTGTCATGAAGTGGAGGTTCTTGTCAACAGAGCAGCCCTAAACTTTGGGGTGCCTGTGTCTTGCTGATTTTTAGTTTTCCCAATTTATACGCCCATGAGTGGACGTGCCCTATGCTCCCTAAGCTGTGTTTTTTCGATGTTTCAGGACACACCGTACACTTCTCCAGAGTGGCTGTTGGCAATTTACATCCCGCCCATTAGCGTAGCAAGGCTGCCATTTCTCAATGGCCTGTCCTTCATTTCGGGTTTTGACACTTTTTGCAGAATGGCCCTTTTGACCGATGGGAAGCGAGACTTCTTTGTAGCGCTGATTTGCCTTTCCAGGTTGCTTGGTTGGCGAAAAAGGGCGTATGATTTTTTTCCCGAATATATTCAGGAAAAAACGCATACGCCCTTTTTGGCCAAGGGCATCATTGTCGACGTTTTGCCGCTTTTCATGTGCTTTAAAGGCGATTCGGATCTACCTCCTGAAATCTGTTTCCTGCAATTCTGCCTTGCTTTGAATTCCTCTTCGTTGCCTTCCCTCAATATATCTGTGGATGACAGTTATCATTTATAACTCTGCGGGTTTGTGAATTGCAGTGTCCCTGAGCTCCATTTTTCAACTCGCTTTTTTGGGAGCTGGCCGCAAAAGCGCGGGATTGCCTCAGGCCCTATTCTGGTTCCTGGAGGCAGGCTGAGCCTGTGGTTAATTCTTCTTCCTGATGGGAAAATAGAGTGACCTGTGCCTGTCCCAACACCTAGATCTAGTCTCTCATTGGTTGCCCCTCTTCCCGTTCATCTTCAGGACAAATTGCAACCTGTAGGGAACAGGAGCTTAACGGTGCTGATTCTCCAAGTAGGGAGATTGCTAGTAAAGTAACTGGAAAGGCGAAACCTAGCACAAGGAGATGAGAAATGGGGTGCGTTTTAGAAACCTTTCAAAATCACACGGTGTACCATCTTCTGGGTTTCTCATGCATGTTTTCGATGTAGGAAGATGCCCTTGAACCTGGAGATTTGGGACCCATGGGATGGGTACCACGCAGTACTACTTTAAAGGGTCTGAGTTTGCTCACCCAACCTCACCCAACCTCTCAGCCCCAAGATTATCCACCCTTATGTCTCATCCAGGTGTGGGTCTAGATATGGTCAATCCAGGTTGCATCACATCCCCTGAAAGAATTTTGTAAGAATTTCTCTCTCTTTCACTGTCTTTGTTTTACGGGTTTTTAAAAGTAATTTATTTTTATAATGGGGTTTAGCTGCTTTTCACGGCTGTGTTTATGCAGCTTTACACCCACTTGACACACTTCCAGAGAGATATCAATACATAGGTTTTACGATTCTTACTAGTCACATATATTCTTGTGCGGTGAATAGGGGGTGTTGAGTCCAGTTCACTGAGAAGGAGTAGGTCTTGTCTATTACATATTGGGTGTATGGAACAGTATCTGAGCGAATTTGAAACCCTTGTTTTATGCATCACCCCACCTCACCTTTCCCGTTAAGCAGCCATAGTGTGTTTTCTAAACGTGTGACTCTGTTCTGTTTTGTAATTCAGTTCAAGTGTAGCGGTTTTTACATTCCCTCTATAAGTGATATCTTATGATAAGTGTCTTTTTCTGTGTGACTTATTTCACTTAGAATCGTCATACCTAAATCCACTCATCTTGCTTCTACTAGCTTTATGACATTGATTTCATGTCTGAGTGATATTCCTTTGTACATAAGGACCACAACTTCTTTATCCATTTTTCTCTTTCCTGGGATATTTAAGGTGTCATGAAGTGGAGGTTCTTGTCAACATAGCAGCCCTAAACATTGGGGTGCCTGTGTCTTGCTGATTTTTAGTTTTCCCAATTTATATGCCCATGAGTGGACGTGCCCTATGCTCCCTAAGCTGTGTTTTTTCGATGTTTCAGGACACACCGTACACTTCTCCAGAGTGGCTGTTGTCAATTTACATCTCCCCCATCAGCGTAGCAAGGCTGCCATTTCTCCATGGCCTGTCCTGCATTTCTGGTTTTGACACTTTTTGCAGCATGGCCCTTTTGACCGATGGGAAGCGAGACTTCTTTGTAGCGCTGATTTGCCTTTCCAGGTTGCTTGGTTGGCCAAAAAGGGCATATGCGTTTTTTCCTGAATATATTCAGGAAAAAACGCATAGGCCCTTTTTGGCCAAGGGCATCATTGTCGACGTTTTGCCACTTTTCATGTGCTTTAAAGGCGATTCGAATCTACCTCCTGAAATCTGTTTCCTGCAATTCTGCCTTGCTTTCAAATCCTCTTCGTTGCCTTCCCTCAATATATCTGTGGATGAGAGTTATCATTTATAACTCTGCGGGTTTGTGAATTGCAGTGTCCCTGAGCTCCATTTTTCAACTCGCTTTTTTGGGAGCTGGCCGCAAAAGCGCGGAATTGCCTCAGGCCCTATTCTGGTTCCTGGCGGCAGGCTGAGCCTGTGGTTAATTCTTCTTCCTGATGGGAAAATAGAGTGACCTGGGCCTGTCCCAACACCTAGATCTAGTCTCTCATTGGTTCCCCCTCTTTCCGTTCATCCTCAGGACAAATTGCAACCTGTAGGGAACAGGAGCTTAAAGGTGCTGATTCTCCAAGTAGGGAGATTGCTAGTAAAGTAGCTGGAAAGGCGAACCCGAGCACAAGGAGATGAGAAATTGGGTGCATTTTAGAAACGTTTCAAAATCACACGGTGTACCATCTTCTGGGTTTCTCATGCATGTTTTCGATGTAGGAAGATGCCCTTGAACCTGGAGATTTGGGAACCATGGGATGGGTACCACACAGTATTACTTTAAAGGGTCTGCGTTTGCTCACCCAACCTCACCCAACCTCTAAGCCCCAAGAGTGTCCACCCTTATGTCTCATCCAGCTGTGGGTCTAGATATGGTCAATCCAGGTTGCATCACAGCCTCTGAACGAATTTTGTAAGAATTTCTCTCTCTTTCACTGTCTTTGTTTTACGGGTTTTTAAAAGTAATTTATTTTATAATGGGGTTTAGCTGCTTTTCACGGCTGTGTTTATGCGGCTTTACACCCACTTGACTCACTTCCAGACAGATATCAATACATAGGTTTTAAGATTCTTACTAGTCACATATATTCTTGTGTGGTGAATAGGGGGTGTTGAGTCCAGTTCACTGAGCAAGGAGTAGGTCTTGTCTATTACATATTGGGTGTATGGAACGGTATCTGAGCGAATTTGAAGCCCTTGTTTTATGCATCACCCCACCTCACCTTTCCCGTTAAGCAGCCATAGTGTGTTTTCTAAACGTGTGACTCTGTTCTGTTTTGTAATTCAGTTCAAGTGTAGCGGTTTTTACATTCCCTCTATAAGTGATACCTTATGATAAGTGTCTTTTTCTGTGTGACTTATTTGACTTAGATTCGTCGTACCTAAATCCACTCATCTTGCTTCTACTAGCCTTATGACATTGATTTCATGTCTGAGTGATATTCCATTGTACATAAGAACCACAACTTCTTTATCCATTTTTCTCTTTCCTGGGATATTTAAGGTGTCATGAAGTGGAGGTTCTTGTCAACAGAGCAGCCCTAAACTTTGGGGTGCCTGTGACTTGCTGATTTTTAGTTTTCCCAATTTATACGCCCATGAGTGGACGTGCCCTATGCTCCTTAAGCTGTGTTTTTTCGATGTTTCAGGACACACCGTACACTTCTCCAGAGTGGCTGTTGGCAATTTACATCCCGCCCATTAGCGTAGCAAGGCTGCCATTTCTCAATGGCCTGTCCTTCATTTCGGGTTTTGACACTTTTTGCAGAATGGCCCTTTTGACCGATGGGAAGCGAGACTTCTTTGTAGCGCTGATTTGCCTTTCCAGGTTGCTTGGTTGGCGAAAAAGGGCGTATGATTTTTTTCCCGAATATATTCAGGAAAAAACGCATACGCCCTTTTTGGCCAAGGGCATCATTGTCGACGTTTTGCCGCTTTTCATGTGCTTTAAAGGCGATTCGGATCTACCTCCTGAAATCTGTTTCCTGCAATTCTGCCTTGCTTTGAATTCCTCTTCGTTGCCTTCCCTCAATATATCTGTGGATGACAGTTATCATTTATAACTCTGCGGGTTTGTGAATTGCAGTGTCCCTGAGCTCCATTTTTCAACTCGCTTTTTTGGGAGCTGGCCGCAAAAGCGCGGGATTGCCTCAGGCCCTATTCTGGTTCCTGGAGGCAGGCTGAGCCTGTGGTTAATTCTTCTTCCTGATGGGAAAATAGAGTGACCTGTGCCTGTCCCAACACCTAGATCTAGTCTCTCATTGGTTGCCCCTCTTCCCGTTCATCTTCAGGACAAATTGCAACCTGTAGGGAACAGGAGCTTAACGGTGCTGATTCTCCAAGTAGGGAGATTGCTAGTAAAGTAACTGGAAAGGCGAAACCTAGCACAAGGAGATGAGAAATGGGGTGCGTTTTAGAAACCTTTCAAAATCACACGGTGTACCATCTTCTGGGTTTCTCATGCATGTTTTCGATGTAGGAAGATGCCCTTGAACCTGGAGATTTGGGACCCATGGGATGGGTACCACGCAGTACTACTTTAAAGGGTCTGAGTTTGCTCACCCAACCTCACCCAACCTCTCAGCCCCAAGATTATCCACCCTTATGTCTCATCCAGGTGTGGGTCTAGATATGGTCAATCCAGGTTGCATCACATCCCCTGAAAGAATTTTGTAAGAATTTCTCTCTCTTTCACTGTCTTTGTTTTACGGGTTTTTAAAAGTAATTTATTTTTATAATGGGGTTTAGCTGCTTTTCACGGCTGTGTTTATGCAGCTTTACACCCACTTGACACACTTCCAGAGAGATATCAATACATAGGTTTTACGATTCTTACTAGTCACATATATTCTTGTGCGGTGAATAGGGGGTGTTGAGTCCAGTTCACTGAGAAGGAGTAGGTCTTGTCTATTACATATTGGGTGTATGGAACAGTATCTGAGCGAATTTGAAACCCTTGTTTTATGCATCACCCCACCTCACCTTTCCCGTTAAGCAGCCATAGTGTGTTTTCTAAACGTGTGACTCTGTTCTGTTTTGTAATTCAGTTCAAGTGTAGCGGTTTTTACATTCCCTCTATAAGTGATATCTTATGATAAGTGTCTTTTTCTGTGTGACTTATTTCACTTAGAATCGTCATACCTAAATCCACTCATCTTGCTTCTACTAGCCTTATGACATTGATTTCATGTCTGAGTGATATTCCTTTGTACATAAGGACCACAACTTCTTTATCCATTTTTCTCTTTCCTGGGATATTTAAGGTGTCATGAAGTGGAGGTTCTTGTCAACATAGCAGCCCTAAACATTGGGGTGCCTGTGTCTTGCTGATTTTTAGTTTTCCCAATTTATATGCCCATGAGTGGACGTGCCCTATGCTCCCTAAGCTGTGTTTTTTCGATGTTTCAGGACACACCGTACACTTCTCCAGAGTGGCTGTTGTCAATTTACATCTCCCCCATCAGCGTAGCAAGGCTGCCATTTCTCCATGGCCTGTCCTGCATTTCTGGTTTTGACACTTTTTGCAGCATGGCCCTTTTGACCGATGGGAAGCGAGACTTCTTTGTAGCGCTGATTTGCCTTTCCAGGTTGCTTGGTTGGCCAAAAAGGGCGTATGCGTTTTTTCCTGAATATATTCAGGAAAAAACGCATAGGCCCTTTTTGGCCAAGGGCATCATTGTCGACGTTTTGCCACTTTTCATGTGCTTTAAAGGCGATTCGAATCTACCTCCTGAAATCTGTTTCCTGCAATTCTGCCTTGCTTTCAAATCCTCTTCGTTGCCTTCCCTCAATATATCTGTGGATGAGAGTTATCATTTATAACTCTGCGGGTTTGTGAATTGCAGTGTCCCTGAGCTCCATTTTTCAACTCGCTTTTTTGGGAGCTGGCCGCAAAAGCGCGGAATTGCCTCAGGCCCTATTCTGGTTCCTGGCGGCAGGCTGAGCCTGTGGTTAATTCTTCTTCCTGATGGGAAAATAGAGTGACCTGGGCCTGTCCCAACACCTAGATCTAGTCTCTCATTGGTTCCCCCTCTTTCCGTTCATCCTCAGGACAAATTGCAACCTGTAGGGAACAGGAGCTTAAAGGTGCTGATTCTCCAAGTAGGGAGATTGCTAGTAAAGTAGCTGGAAAGGCGAACCCGAGCACAAGGAGATGAGAAATTGGGTGCATTTTAGAAACGTTTCAAAATCACACGGTGTACCATCTTCTGGGTTTCTCATGCATGTTTTCGATGTAGGAAGATGCCCTTGAACCTGGAGATTTGGGAACCATGGGATGGGTACCACACAGTATTACTTTAAAGGGTCTGCGTTTGCTCACCCAACCTCACCCAACCTCTAAGCCCCAAGAGTGTCCACCCTTATGTCTCATCCAGCTGTGGGTCTAGATATGGTCAATCCAGGTTTCATCACAGCCTCTGAACGAATTTTGTAAGAATTTCTCTCTCTTTCACTGTCTTTGTTTTACGGGTTTTTAAAAGTAATTTATTTTATAATGGGGTTTAGCTGCTTTTCACGGCTGTGTTTATGCGGCTTTACACCCACTTGACTCACTTCCAGACAGATATCAATACATAGGTTTTAAGATTCTTACTAGTCACATATATTCTTGTGCGGTGAATAGGGGGTGTTGAGTCCAGTTCACTGAGCAAGGAGTAGGTCTTGTCTATTACATATTGGGTGTATGGAACGGTATCTGAGCGAATTTGAAGCCCTTGTTTTATGCATCACCCCACCTCACCTTTCCCGTTAAGCAGCCATAGTGTGTTTTCTAAACGTGTGACTCTGTTCTGTTTTGTAATTCAGTTCAGGTGTAGCGGTTTTTACATTCCCTCTATAAGTGATAGCTTATGATAAGTGTCTTTTTCTGTGTCACTTATTTCACTTAGAATCGTCATACCTAAATCCACTCATCTTGCTTCTACTAGCCTTATGACATTGATTTCATGTCTGAGTGATATTCCTTTGTACATAAGGACCACAACTTCTTTATCCATTTTTCTCTTTCCTGGGATATTTAAGGTGTCATGAAGTGGAGGTTCTTGTCAACATAGCAGCCCTAAACATTGGGGTGCCTGTGTCTTGCTGATTTTTAGTTTTCCCAATTTATATGCCCATGAGTGGACGTGCCCTATGCTCCCTAAGCTGTGTTTTTTCGATGTTTCAGGACACACCGTACACTTCTCCAGAGTGGCTGTTGTCAATTTACATCTCCCCCATCAGCGTAGCAAGGCTGCCATTTCTCCATGGCCTGTCCTGCATTTCTGGTTTTGACACTTTTTGCAGCATGGCCCTTTTGACCGATGGGAAGCGAGACTTCTTTGTAGCGCTGATTTGCCTTTCCAGGTTGCTTGGTTGGCCAAAAAGGGCGTATGCGTTTTTTCCTGAATATATTCAGGAAAAAACGCATAGGCCCTTTTTGGCCAAGGGCATCATTGTCGACGTTTTGCCACTTTTCATGTGCTTTAAAGGCGATTCGAATCTACCTCCTGAAATCTGTTTCCTGCAATTCTGCCTTGCTTTCAAATCCTCTTCGTTGCCTTCCCTCAATATATCTGTGGATGAGAGTTATCATTTATAACTCTGCGGGTTTGTGAATTGCAGTGTCCCTGAGCTCCATTTTTCAACTCGCTTTTTTGGGAGCTGGCCGCAAAAGCGCGGAATTGCCTCAGGCCCTATTCTGGTTCCTGGCGGCACGCTGAGCCTGTGGTTAATTCTTCTTCCTGATGGGAAAATAGAGTGACCTGGGCCTGTCCCAACACCTAGATCTAGTCTCTCATTGGTTCCCCCTCTTTCCGTTCATCCTCAGGACAAATTGCAACCTGTAGGGAACAGGAGCTTAAAGGTGCTGATTCTCCAAGTAGGGAGATTGCTAGTAAAGTAGCTGGAAAGGCGAACCCGAGCACAAGGAGATGAGAAATTGGGTGCATTTTAGAAACGTTTCAAAATCACACGGTGTACCATCTTCTGGGTTTCTCATGCATGTTTTCGATGTAGGAAGATGCCCTTGAACCTGGAGATTTGGGAACCATGGGATGGGTACCACACAGTATTACTTTAAAGGGTCTGCGTTTGCTCACCCAACCTCACCCAACCTCTAAGCCCCAAGAGTGTCCACCCTTATGTCTCATCCAGCTGTGGGTCTAGATATGGTCAATCCAGGTTGCATCACAGCCTCTGAACGAATTTTGTAAGAATTTCTCTCTCTTTCACTGTCTTTGTTTTACGGGTTTTTAAAAGTAATTTATTTTATAATGGGGTTTAGCTGCTTTTCACGGCTGTGTTTATGCGGCTTTACACCCACTTGACTCACTTCCAGACAGATATCAATACATAGGTTTTAAGATTCTTACTAGTCACATATATTCTTGTGCGGTGAATAGGGGGTGTTGAGTCCAGTTCACTGAGCAAGGAGTAGGTCTTGTCTATTACATATTGGGTGTATGGAACGGTATCTGAGCGAATTTGAAGCCCTTGTTTTATGCATCACCCCACCTCACCTTTCCCGTTAAGCAGCCATAGTGTGTTTTCTAAACGTGTGACTCTGTTCTGTTTTGTAATTCAGTTCAAGTGTAGCGGTTTTTACATTCCCTCTATAAGTGATACCTTATGATAAGTGTCTTTTTCTGTGTGACTTATTTCACTTAGATTCGTCGTACCTAAATCCACTCATCTTGCTTCTACTAGCCTTATGAAATTGATTTCATGTCTGAGTGATATTCCATTGTACATAAGAACCACAACTTCTTTATCCATTTTTCTCTTTCCTGGGATATTTAAGGTGTCATGAAGTGGAGGTTCTTGTCAACAGAGCAGCCCTAAACTTTGGGGTGCCTGTGACTTGCTGATTTTTAGTTTTCCCAATTTATACGCCCATGAGTGGACGTGCCCTATGCTCCCTAAGCTGTGTTTTTTCGATGTTTCAGGACACACCGTACACTTCTCCAGAGTGGCTGTTGGCAATTTACATCCCGCCCATTAGCGTAGCAAGGCTGCCATTTCTCAATGGCCTGTCCTTCATTTCGGGTTTTGACACTTTTTGCAGAATGGCCCTTTTGACCGATGGGAAGCGAGACTTCTTTGTAGCGCTGATTTGCCTTTCCAGGTTGCTTGGTTGGCGAAAAAGGGCGTATGATTTTTTTCCCGAATATATTCAGGAAAAAACGCATACGCCCTTTTTGGCCAAGGGCATCATTGTCGACGTTTTGCCGCTTTTCATGTGCTTTAAAGGCGATTCGGATCTACCTCCTGAAATCTGTTTCCTGCAATTCTGCCTTGCTTTGAATTCCTCTTCGTTGCCTTCCCTCAATATATCTGTGGATGACAGTTATCATTTATAACTCTGCGGGTTTGTGAATTGCAGTGTCCCTGAGCTCCATTTTTCAACTCGCTTTTTTGGGAGCTGGCCGCAAAAGCGCGGGATTGCCTCAGGCCCTATTCTGGTTCCTGGAGGCAGGCTGAGCCTGTGGTTAATTCTTCTTCCTGATGGGAAAATAGAGTGACCTGTGCCTGTCCCAACACCTAGATCTAGTCTCTCATTGGTTGCCCCTCTTCCCGTTCATCTTCAGGACAAATTGCAACCTGTAGGGAACAGGAGCTTAACGGTGCTGATTCTCCAAGTAGGGAGATTGCTAGTAAAGTAACTGGAAAGGCGAAACCTAGCACAAGGAGATGAGAAATGGGGTGCGTTTTAGAAACCTTTCAAAATCACACGGTGTACCATCTTCTGGGTTTCTCATGCATGTTTTCGATGTAGGAAGATGCCCTTGAACCTGGAGATTTGGGACCCATGGGATGGGTACCACGCAGTACTACTTTAAAGGGTCTGAGTTTGCTCACCCAACCTCACCCAACCTCTCAGCCCCAAGATTATCCACCCTTATGTCTCATCCAGGTGTGGGTCTAGATATGGTCAATCCAGGTTGCATCACATCCACTGAAAGAATTTTGTAAGAATTTCTCTCTCTTTCACTGTCTTTGTTTTACGGGTTTTTAAAAGTAATTTATTTTTATAATGGGGTTTAGCTGCTTTTCACGGCTGTGTTTATGCAGCTTTACACCCACTTGACACACTTCCAGAGAGATATCAATACATAGGTTTTACGATTCTTACTAGTCACATATATTCTTGTGCGGTGAATAGGGGGTGTTGAGTCCAGTTCACTGAGAAGGAGTAGGTCTTGTCTATTACATATTGGGTGTATGGAACAGTATCTGAGCGAATTTGAAACCCTTGTTTTATGCATCACCCCACCTCACCTTTCCCGTTAAGCAGCCATAGTGTGTTTTCTAAACGTGTGACTCTGTTCTGTTTTGTAATTCAGTTCAAGTGTAGCGGTTTTTACATTCCCTCTATAAGTGATATCTTATGATAAGTGTCTTTTTCTGTGTGACTTATTTCACTTAGAATCGTCATACCTAAATCCACTCATCTTGCTTCTACTAGCCTTATGACATTGATTTCATGTCTGAGTGATATTCCTTTGTACATAAGGACCACAACTTCTTTATCCATTTTTCTCTTTCCTGGGATATTTAAGGTGTCATGAAGTGGAGGTTCTTGTCAACATAGCAGCCCTAAACATTGGGGTGCCTGTGTCTTGCTGATTTTTAGTTTTCCCAATTTATATGCCCATGAGTGGACGTGCCCTATGCTCCCTAAGCTGTGTTTTTTCGATGTTTCAGGACACACCGTACACTTCTCCAGAGTGGCTGTTGTCAATTTACATCTCCCCCATCAGCGTAGCAAGGCTGCCATTTCTCCATGGCCTGTCCTGCATTTCTGGTTTTGACACTTTTTGCAGCATGGCCCTTTTGACCGATGGGAAGCGAGACTTCTTTGTAGCGCTGATTTGCCTTTCCAGGTTGCTTGGTTGGCCAAAAAGGGCGTATGCGTTTTTTCCTGAATATATTCAGGAAAAAACGCATAGGCCCTTTTTGGCCAAGGGCATCATTGTCGACGTTTTGCCACTTTTCATGTGCTTTAAAGGCGATTCGTATCTACCTCCTGAAATCTGTTTCCTGCAATTCTGCCTTGCTTTCAAATCCTCTTCGTTGCCTTCCCTCAATATATCTGTGGATGAGAGTTATCATTTATAACTCTGCGGGTTTGTGAATTGCAGTGTCCCTGAGCTCCATTTTTCAACTCGCTTTTTTGGGAGCTGGCCGCAAAAGCGCAGAATTGCCTCAGGCCCTATTCTGGTTCCTGGCGGCAGGCTGAGCCTGTGGTTAATTCTTCTTCCTGATGGGAAAATAGAGTGACCTGGGCCTGTCCCAACACCTAGATCTAGTCTCTCATTGGTTCCCCCTCTTTCCGTTCATCCTCAGGACAAATTGCAACCTGTAGGGAACAGGAGCTTAAAGGTGCTGATTCTCCAAGTAGGGAGATTGCTAGTAAAGTAGCTGGAAAGGCGAACCCGAGCACAAGGAGATGAGAAATTGGGTGCATTTTAGAAACGTTTCAAAATCACACGGTGTACCATCTTCTGGGTTTCTCATGCATGTTTTCGATGTAGGAAGATGCCCTTGAACCTGGAGATTTGGGAACCATGGGATGGGTACCACACAGTATTACTTTAAAGGGTCTGCGTTTGCTCACCCAACCTCACCCAACCTCTAAGCCCCAAGAGTGTCCACCCTTATGTCTCATCCAGCTGTGGGTCTAGATATGGTCAATCCAGGTTTCATCACAGCCTCTGAACGAATTTTGTAAGAATTTCTCTCTCTTTCACTGTCTTTGTTTTAAGGGTTTTTAAAAGTAATTTATTTTATAATGGGGTTTAGCTGCTTTTCACGGCTGTGTTTATGCGGCTTTACACCCACTTGACTCACTTCCAGACAGATATCAATACATAGGTTTTAAGATTCTTACTAGTCACATATATTCTTGTGCGGTGAATAGGGGGTGTTGAGTCCAGTTCACTGAGCAAGGAGTAGGTCTTGTCTATTACATATTGGGTGTATGGAACGGTATCTGAGCGAATTTGAAGCCCTTGTTTTATGCATCACCCCACCTCACCTTTCCCGTTAAGCAGCCATAGTGTGTTTTCTAAACGTGTGACTCTGTTCTGTTTTGTAATTCAGTTCAGGTGTAGCGGTTTTTACATTCCCTCTATAAGTGATAGCTTATGATAAGTGTCTTTTTCTGTGTCACTTATTTCACTTAGAATCGTCATACCTAAATCCACTCATCTTGCTTCTACTAGCCTTATGACATTGATTTCATGTCTGAGTGATATTCCTTTGTACATAAGGACCACAACTTCTTTATCCATTTTTCTCTTTCCTGGGATATTTAAGGTGTCATGAAGTGGAGGTTCTTGTCAACATAGCAGCCCTAAACATTGGGGTGCCTGTGTCTTGCTGATTTTTAATTTTCCCAATTTATACGCCCATGAGTGGACGTGCCCTATGCTCCCTAAGCTGTGTTTTTTCGATGTTTCAGGACACACCGTACACTTCTCCAGAGTGGCTTTTGGCAATTTACATCCCGCCCATCAGCGTAGCAAGGCTGCCATTTCTCCATGGCCTGTACTGCATTTCTGGTTTTGACACTTTTTGCAGCATGGCCCTTTTGACCGATGGGAAGCGAAACTTCTTTGTAGCGCTGATTTGCCTTTCCAGGTTGCTTGGTTGGCCAAAAAGGGCGTATGCGTTTTTTCCTGAATATATTCAGGAAAAAACGCATACGCCCTTTTTGGCCAAGGGCATCATTGTCGACGTTTTGCCGCTTTTCATGTGCTTTAAAGGCGATTCGAATCTACCTCCTGAAATCTGTTTCCTGCAATTCTGCCTTGCTTTCAAATCCTCTTCGTTGCCTTCCCTCAATATATCTGTGGATGAGAGTTATCATTTATAACTCTGCGGGTTTGTGAATTCAGTGTCCCTGAGCTCCATTTTTCAACTCGCTTTTTTGGGAGCTGGCCGCAAAAGCGCGGGATTGCCTCAGGCCCTATTCTGGTTCCTGGAGGCAGGCTGAGCCTGTGGTTAATTCTTCTTCCTGATGGGAAAATAGAGTGACCTGTGCCTGTCCCAAAACCTAGATCTAGTCTCTCATTGGTTGCCCCTCTTCCCGTTCATCTTCAGGACAAATTGCAACCTGTAGGGAACAGGAGCTTAAAGGTGCTGATTCTCCAAGTAGGGAGATTGCTAGTAAAGTAGCTGGAAAGGCGAACCCTAGCACAAGGAGATGAGAAATGGGGTGCGTTTTAGAAACCTTTCAAAATCACACGGTGTACCATCTTCTGGGTTTCTCATGCATGTTTTCGATGTAGGAAGATGCCCTTGAACCTGGAGATTTGGGACCCATGGGATGGGTACCACGCAGTATTACTTTAAAGGGTCTGAGTTTGCTCACGCAACCTCACCCAACCTCTCAGCCCCAAGAGTATCCACCCTTATGTCTCATCCAGGTGTGGGTCTAGATATGGTCAATCCAGGTTGCATAACAGACCCTGAACGAATTTTGTAGGAATTTCTCTCTCTTTCACTGTCTTTGTTTTACGGGTTTTTAAAAGTAATTTATTTTTATAATGGGGTTTAGCTGCTTTTCTCGGCTGTGTTTATGCGGCTTTACACCCACTTGACTCACTTCCAGACAGATATCAATACATAGGTTTTACGATTCTTACTAGTCAGATATATTCTTGTGCGGTGAATAGGGGGTGTTGGGTCCAGTTCACTGAGCAAGGAGTAGGTCTTGTCTATTACATATTGGGTGTATGGAACAGCATCTGAGCGAATTTGAAACCCTTGTTTTATGCATCACCCCACCTCACCTTTCCCGTTAAGCAGCCATAGTGTGTTTTCTAAACGTGTGACTCTGTTCTGTTTTGTAATTCAGTTCAAGTGTAGCGGTTTTTACATTCCCTCTATAAGTGATAGCTTATGATAAGTGTCTTTTTCTGTGTGACTTATTTCACTTAGAATCGTCGTACCTTAATCCACTCATCTTGCTTCTACTACCCTTATGACATTGATTTCATGTCTGAGTGATATTCCTTTGTACATAAGGACCACAACTTCTTTATCCATTTTTCTCTTTCCTGGGATATTTAAGGTGTCATGAAGTGGTGGTTCTTGTCAACAGAGCAGCCCTAAACTTTGGGGTGCCTGTGTCTTGCTGATTTTTAGTTTTCCCAATTTATACGCCCATGAGTGGACGTGCCCTATGCTCCCTAAGCTGTGTTTTTTCGATGTTTCAGGACACACCGTACACTTCTCCAGAGTGGCTGTTGGCAATTTACATCCCGCCCATCAGCGTAGCAAGGCTGCCATTTCTTCATGGCCTGTCCTGCATTTCTGGTTTTGACACTTTTTGCAGCATGACCCTTTTGACCGATGGGAAGCGAAACTTCTTTGTAGCGCGGATTTGCCTTTCCAGGTTGCTTGGTTGGCCAAAAAGGGCGTATGCTTTTTTTCCTGAATATATTCAGGAAAAAACGCATACGCCCTTTTTGGCCAAGGGCATCATTGTCGACGTTTTGCCGCATTTCATGTGCTTTAAAGGCGATTCGAATCTACCTCCTGAAATCTGTTTCCTGCAATTCTGCCTTGCTTTCAAATCCTCTTCGTTGCCTTCCCTCAATATATCTGTGGATGAGAGTTATCATTTATAACTCTGCGGGTTTGTGAATTGCAGTGTCCCTGAGCTCCATTTTTCAACTCGCTTTTTTGGGAGCTGGCCGCAAAAGCGCGGGATTGCCTCAGTCCCTATTCTGGTTCCTGGAGGCAGGCTGAGCCTGTGGTTAATTCTTCTTCCTGATGGGAAAATAGAGTGACCTGGGCCTGTCCCAACACCTAGATCTAGTCTCTCATTGGTTGCCCCTCTTCCCGTTCAACCTCAGGACAAATTGCAACCTGTAGGGAACAGGAGCTTAAAGGTGCTGATTCTCCAAGTAGGGAGATTGCTAGTAAAGTAGCTGGAAAGGCGAACCCTAGCACAAGGAGATGATAAATGGGGTGCGTTTTAGAAACCTTTCAAAATCACACGGTGTACCATCTTCTGGGTTTCTCATGCATGTTTTCGATGTAGGAAGATGCCCTTGAACCTGGAGATTTGGGACACATGGGATGGGTACCACGCAGTATTACTTTAAAGGGTCTGAGTTTGCTCACCCAACCTCACCCAACCTCTAAGCCCCAAGAGTGTCCACCCTTATGTCTCATCCAGGTGTGGGTCTAGATATGGTCAATCCAGGTTGCATCACAGCCCCTGAACGAATTGTGTAAGAATTTCTCTCTCTTTCACTGTCTTTGTTTTACGGGTTTTTAAAAGTAATTTATTTTTATAATGGGGTTTAGCTGCTTTTCACGGCTGTGTTTATGCGGCTTTACACCCACTTGACTCACTTCCAGACAGATATCAATACATAGGTTTTAAGATTCTTACTAGTCACATATAATCTTTTGCGGTGAATAGGGGGTGTTGAGTCCAGTTCACTGAGCAAGGAGTAGGCCTTGTCTATTACATATTGGGTGTATGGAACGGTATCTGAGCGAATTTGAAACCCTTGTTTTATGCATCACCCCACCTCACCTTTCCCGTTAAGCAGCCATAGTGTGTTTTCTAAACGTGTGACTCTGTTCTGTTTTGTAATTCAGTTCAAGTGTAGCGGTTTTTACATTCCCTCTATAAGTGATAGCTTATGATAAGTGTCTTTTTCTGTGTGACTTATTTCACTTAGAATCGTCGTACCTAAATCCACTCATCTTGCTTCTACTAGCCTTATGACATTGATTTCATGTCTGAGTGATATTCCATTGTACATAAGGACCACAACTTCTTTATCCATTTTTCTCTTTCCTGGGATATTTAAGGTGTCATGAAGTGGAGGTTCTTGTCAACAGAGCAGCCCTAAACTTTGGGGTGCCTGTGTCTTGCTGATTTTTAGTTTTCCCAATTTCTACGCCCATGAGTGAACGTGCCCTATGCTCCCTAAGCTGTGTGTTTTCGATGTTTCAGGACACACCGTACACTTCTCCAGTGTGGCTGTTGGCAATTTACATCCCGCCCATCAGCGTAGCAAGGCTGCCATTTCTCCATGGCCTGTCCTGCATTTCTGGTTTTGACACTTTTTGCAGCATGACCCTTTTGACCGATGGGAAGCGAAACTTCTTTGTAGCGCTGATTTGCCTTTCCAGGTTGCTTGGTTGGCCAAAAAGGGCGTATGCGTTTTTTCCTGAATATATTCAGGAAAAAACGCATACGCCCTTTTTGGCCAAGGGCATCATTGTCGACGTTTTGCCGCTTTTCATGTGCTTTAAAGGCGATTCGTATCTACCTCCTGAAATCTGTTTCCTGCAATTCTGCCTTGCTTTGAATTCCTCTTCGTTGCCTTCCCTCAATATATCTGTGGATGACAGTTATCATTTATAACTCTGCGGTTTTGTGAATTGCAGTGTCCCTGAGCTCCATTTTTCAACTCGCTTTTTTGGGAGCTGGCCGCAAAAGCGCGGGATTGCCTCAGGCCCTATTCTGGTTCCTGGAGGCAGGCTGAGCCTGTGGTTAATTCTTCTTCCTGATGGGAAAATAGAGTGACCTGTGCCTGTCCCAACACCTAGATCTAGTCTTTCATTGGTTGCCCCTCTTCCCGTTCATCCTCAGGACAAATTGCAACCTGTAGGGAACAGGAGCTTAAAGGTGCTGATTCTCCAAGTAGGGAGATTGCTAGTAAAGTAACTGGAAAGGCGAACCCTAGCACAAGGAGATGAGAAATGTGGTGCGTTTTAGAAACCTTTCAAAATCACACGGTGTACCATCTTCTGGGTTTCTCATGCATGTTTTCGATGTAGGAAGATGCCCTTGAACCTGGAGATTTGGGACCCATGGGATGGGTACCACGCAGTACTACTTTAAAGGGTCTGAGTTTGCTCACCCAACCTCACCCAACCTCTCAGCCCCAAGATTGTCCACCCTTATGTCTCATCCAGGTGTGGGTCTAGATATGGTCAATCCAGGTTGCATCACATCCCCTGAACGAATTTTGTAAGAATTTCTCTCTCTTTCAGTGTCTTTGTTTTACGGGTTTTTAAAAGTAATTTATTTTTATAATGGGGTTTAGCTGCTTTTCACGGCTGTGTTTATGCAGCGTTACACCCACTTGACACACTTCCAGAGAGATATCAATACATAGGTTTTACGATTCTTACTAGTCACATATATTCTTGTGTGGTGAATAGGGGGTGTTGAGTCCAGTTCACTGAGCAAGGAGTAGGTCTTGTCTATTACATATTGCGTGTATGGAACGGTATCTGAGCGAATTTGAAACCCTTGTTTTATGCATCACCCCACCTCACCTTTCCCGTTAAGCACCCATAGTGTGTTTTCTAAACGTGTGACTCTGTTCTGTTTTGTAATTCAGTTCAGGTGTAGCGGTTTTTACATTCCCTCTATAAGTGATAGCTTATGATAAGTGTCTTTTTCTGTGTGACTTATTTCACTTAGAATCGTCGTACCTTAATCCACTCATCTTGCTTCTACTAGCCTTATGACATTGATTTCATGTCTGAGTGATAATCCATTGTACCTAAGGACCACAACTTCTTTATCCATTTTTCTCTTTCCTGGGATATTTAAGGTGCCATGAAGTGGAGGTTCTTGTCAACATAGCAGCCCTAAACATTGGGGTGCCTGTGTCTTGCTGATTTTTAGTTTTCCCAATTTATACGCCCATGAGTGGACGTGCCCTATGCTCCCTAAGCTGTGTTTTTTCGATGTTTCAGGACACACCGAACACTTCTCCAGAGTGGCTGTTGGCAATTTACATCCCGCCCATCAGCGTAGCAAGGCTGCCATTTCTCCATGGCCTGTCCTGCATTTCTGGTTTTGACACTTTTTGCAGCATGGCCCTTTTGACCGATGGGAAGCGAGACCTCTTTGTAGCGCTGATTTGCCTTTCCAGGTTGCTTGGTTGGCCAAAAAGGGCGTATGC